>NC_060070.1:75312500-75622500 GCF_922984935.1 Meles meles
TAAGAATATTTTTATGTTTCCTATGAAATCTTGTGTGTTTGTAGTTAGAGGATTCTGGATCACATGTTGGTAGTTTTACTCTTTTCATTATTCCAAATATATGTATGTGTGTATGTATATTCAAGTCCTTTGGGTCTTAAACTAACTTAATTTTTTAAAAGTTCAGTATTGCACACACAATTTTAGTTAAGCAATAAACATCTGTCATCTGCCATTTATTAATATTAATTATAAATGGTCAGTGGCTCATGGGATCCAAGTACAGCAGCTGAGATTTTTCTAAAATTGACCTCCTTAGAGTTTATATAAAAAGTGTTCCTAAGCTCCTAAGCTTGTAGCCAAGTTTAGGCTGACATGCAACCTAGTATTTTAGATTATGCATTTAGCAATCAAAAAGGGAAAGATAAGTGACAGAAATCCTGAAAAAAACACTGTGCCAGGGGATTGGGTGGGACCAATAATAAGGAAAGATGTCCAAAATGACCCAGTGCCATACACTTATTACAATTAAAGGTTATGTGTTCAAGTATATGCATTAGTAATGTCTCTTTTTCCACAGTTTTGCTGCTTCAGATGGAAGCTACACTTCTATATGGAATTTGGAAGCCACACTTCTATAACTTAGTAAAAGTGAATACAAATTTGAGGAAAAACCAAAAAACAGACAAATACAAAGCCCCTCATGTTATATTTATATATCATATTTCCTGAAAGAGCTAGTGCTTGTAGCTACTTATTTCTTGTCACCCTACAACATCTTACAGCTACAGCACAATATATATTAAGATGTGTGATATAACCTCTGCATGACGTATGCTGGGGGGCACACTGACATACTTTTTCCTTCTGAGAGACAAGGAATTTTCCTAAGAATATGCTATGCTTAATAAAGTGTCCATAGCAATGTCAAGTTCAGATTTTACCTAAATCTAATTGGAAAACGTAAAAGAGATTTCATAAACCATCTTGTTACTGACCTCCTATAGAGTACTCTAGCTCATGGCTATTGGTTAGTTAGTCCTACTTCAATACAAGCACTTCTGTGTTTTTTAATTATCTTATATTGCCATAAAATGCACTAATGTAATATTTACCATCTTAATCATGTTTAAGTGCATAGACCAGTGGCATTAGGTACATTCACACTTGTGCAACCATCACCGCCACCCATTTCCAGAAATCTTTTTGTCTTGAAAAACCGAAATTCTGAACCCATTAATTAATAATTCTCTGTTCTCCATTACCCCAGTTCCCTGGCAACCACCATTCTACTTCTTGTCTCAATGAATCGGACTACTCTGGGTACCTCATATAAGTAGACTCATACATTTGTGACTGGCTTATTTCACTTGGCACTGGGTCCTCAATGTTCATCCATGTTGTAGAATGTGACAATTTCCTTCCTTTAAATTTCTTTTTAATTGAGTTACAACTGACACATTACACTGGTATCAGGTGTACAACGTAACAACTTGATATTTGTATACATTGTGAAATGATCATCACAACAAGCCTAGCTATCATCTGTCACCATACAAAGTGAACTTCTTGGATTTACTTTCTTGGCAACTTTCAAATATGCTCTCAAATATTAATGAAGTCACCATGCTGTACATTACATCTTCATGACGTATTTATTTCATAACTGGAATTTTGTACCTATTAATCTCTTTCACCTGTCTTGCCTACTTCCCAAACCCCACCCCTCTGGCAACCACCATTCTGTTCTCTGTTATCTATGATTTTTGTTGTTTGGTTTGGTTAGTTGCTTTTAGATTTCACATATAAATGAAATCATATGGTATTTGTCTTTCTCTGTCAGACTTATTTCACTTAGCATAATTCCCTCACATTCCATCCGTCATCCATGTTGTTGCAAATGACAAAATCTCATTCTTTTCTTATGGCTGAGTAGTATTCCACTGTGTGTGTGTGTGTGTGTGTGTGTGTGTGTGTGTGTGTTTGTGTGTTGTAAATAATGCTGCAATTAACATGGGGGTGCATATATCTTTTCGTGTTAGTGTTTTCATTTTCTTAAGATAAATACCCAGAAGTGGAATTGCTGGATCATGTTAGTCCTATTTTTAATTTTTTTGAGGAACCTCTATACTGTTTTCCATAGTGGCTATACCAATTTACATTCCCACCAACAGTGCATGAGGGTCCCCTTTTCTCCACATCCTTGCCAATACTTGTTATTTCTTGTTATTTTGATAGCCATTCTAATAGTGATGTTGAGCATCTTTTCATGTGCCTCTTGACTATCTGTATATCTTCTTTGGAAGAATGTCTATTCAGATCCCCTGAATAGGGCTGTAGGAGTTTTTTATATATTGAGTTGTATGAGATCCTTACACATTTTAGATATGAATCCCTTATCAGATACATGATTTGAAAATATTTTTTTCCATTCAGTAGACTGCCTTTTAGATTGATGGTTTCCATTGCTGTGCAAATGTTTTTTAGTTTGATGTAATCCCACTTGTTTATTTTTGCTTTTGTTGTCTTTGCTTTTGGAGTCATATACAAAAATTTATTGCCCTGACTGATGTTGCTAGTTTACCAACTATATTTTCTTCTAGGGGTGCCAGGTGTTACATTCAAGTCTTTAATCTATTTTGAGTTATTTTTTGTGTGTGGTATAGGACAGTTGTCTCATTTCATTCTTTTGCATGTGGCTGTCCAGTTTTCCCACCATTTAATTGACAAGACTGTCCTCTCCCACTCTATATTCTTGCATCCTTTGTTATAAATTCATTGACCACATATGTGTGTGTGGATTTATTTCTGGGTTACTCTATTCTGTTGCATTGACCTATGTGTCTGTTTTTAATACCAATACCATACTCTTGATTACTATAGCTTTGTAATAAGTTTGCAATCAGGGAGCCTGATCCCTACTTATTCGTTCTTTCTCAAGATTGCTTTGGCTAGTCAGGGTCATTTGTGGTTTCATATACATTTTAGGAATAGTTTATTTGTGTGAAAAACATCATTGGAATTTTTACAAGGATCCTACTGAATATATAGATCACTTTTGGTAATGTGGACATTTTAACAATATTAATTCTTCCAACCCATGAGCATGAAATATCTTTCCATTTCTCTGTCTTCAATTTCTTTCATCAATAACTTAGTTTTCAGTGTGTAAGTCTTTGACCTCCTTGGTTAAATATACTCCTAGGTATTTTATTCTTTTTGATGTAATTATAAACGGATTATTTTTAAATTTCTTTTTTTAAAGAGTTTATTTATTTATTTGACAGACAGATCACAAGTAGGCAGAGAGGCAGGCAGAGAGAGAGGGGAAAGCAAGCTCCCCGATGAGCAGAGAGCCCGATGCGGGGCTTGATCCCAGGACCCTGGGATCATGACCTGTGCTGAAGGCAGAGGCATTAACCCACTGAGCCACCCAGGTGCCCCTAAATTTCTTTTTCTGATAGCTCATTGTTGGTGTATAGAGATGCAATCAAATTTTGTATACTGATTTTGTACTCTGCCTCTTCACTGAATTCACTTATCAGTTCTAGCAGTTTTTTTGGTGTAGTCATTAAAATTTTCTTTATATAAAATGATCCTATCCACAAATAGTGACAGTTTTCTTTCTTTCCAATTTAGATGCCTTTATTTCTTTTTATTGCCTAACTGCTCTGGTAAGTATTTCCAAAACTATGACAAATAAAAGTGGGAACAGTGGGCATCCTTGTCTTATTCCTGACCCTAGAGGAAAAGCTTTCAGATTTTCACTGTTGAGTTTGAGTTTTAGCTGTGGGCTTGTCATATATGGCCTTCATTAGGTATACCCTCTATACTCACTCTGTTGAGAGGTTTTATCATAAATGGATATTGAATTTTGTCAAATGCTTCTTCTGCATCTACTAAGATGATCATATGATTTTTATCCCTCATTTCATTAATGCTGTACATCACATTAATGAATTTGCGGATGTTGAACCACTCTTTCATTCCCTGGAGAATTTTCTTCCTTTTTAAGGCTGAATAATATTCTACTCTATATGTATACATCACATTTTGTTTATCCATTCGTCTGTTGATGGACACTTGGGTTGCTTCTATCTTTTGGCTATTGTGAATAATGCTGCTGTAAACACGGGTGTGCCAATATATCTTTGAGATCCAACTTTCAGTTATTTTCGGTATATACCTAGATGTGGAGTTGGTGGATCATTTAGTAATTCTATTCTTGGTTTTTGCAGAACCACCATGCTGTTTTCCATAGTGGCTCTACCATTTTACATTTTTTACCAACAGGGCACAAAGGTTCCAATTTCTTCATATCTTCACTAACAACAAGCACTTGTATTTTTATCTATTTTATATACTGGAATGTGCATAAGATTTCATTAAAGCAGAGGGTTCTGTTACTAAACTCCATTTAAAAACTACTTTTCTGGGGCACCTGGGTGGCTCAGTCAATGGGTGTCTGCCTTTGGCTCAGGTCATGATGCTGGGCTCCTGGGATCGAGTGCCACATTGGGCTCCCTGCTCAGCCAGGGAATCTGCTTCTCCCTCTGCCTCTGCCCTCCCCCTGTTGTGTTCTCCCTCTGTCAAATAAATAAATAAAATCTTTAAAAAAAATAAATAAAACTACTTGTGTAATCCAATCTTCTCATTTTGGAAGCATCTATAAATAACCCAGCAATCTATTACAAGGAGCAAAACAAGACTCAGTATAATGCTCATTAAAAAGGCCACTCTTCTCCCTATGAGATACTTATTAGAAACCTCCTCATTTTTTTTTTTCCTTTGGTCCCTTTTGGTGACCCTTCCCACACCATATTTCCAAGGACAACTCAGTTCAGTGTTCAGATATACTTTTCAGAATATCTTGGTCCTCAGTTGCCTCAGGCAATGAGAATAAACTCACTGAGAAATACATATTTCATTAGAGAGAGTCTCCTTCCATTGTAGCAACTAAGTAGGTGGCTTCTTTGGTTGTTTAAAAATAGTGCTGATAAGAAGTGATTCAAACAAGGAGAAGAAGGTAAAGTCAGTGCAGTGATACATTATTAAATATCTATATATTTCCACACATGGGGTTAATAATAACATCAACACAGTTGTTAATCAAAAGTAATAAAATACTACTACAGAAAAATACTGTGTTGATAAAGCAGCATGATAGAGTGAAAAGTGCAATGTACTGGGATTCCCATTCCTCTTCTATCATCACCAGCCTTGTGACATCACTTGGGCAAAGCCACTTACCCTCTTTAGGTCTTGGTGTCATTTATTGCCAAAAAAGGACTGATGAACTGTTCATCTCTAAGGTGTCTTTTGGCTCTCTCATTCTCTTGTTTCATATGATACTGCTCTTAACAAGGGGAATAAGACTAGTTCTAATACACACATTTGTTTAATGAATTGCCAGAGGCAAGAGTGAGTTTATGACGGACAGAGGGTGAGAGAGCTTACATATATATCTATGATTCACCATATGTATACCCTAACACATTACACTAATGTTTCTAGCAATGTGTCGCACACAACTGCTGTCCAGCAAATGTTTATTGAATAAATACCCACACATTTAAGATTACAGTATCTAAGAAATTTTTAAAACATCAGCAACGCAGAAGGAAAAGTTGTAATTATTTAAAATATAAGAAAACACACTATAAATAGTCAAATAAATAATAGGGTAAGAAAAATATTTGCTATACACCTGACAAAAAGTCAGTATCTCTACTATACAAAGAGTTCCTACAACTGACTCAGAAATTACTAGAAAAATGGGCAAAACATACAGATAGATGCCTACAGAAATCCAAATAAATTAATGTCTATCATAAAACAACAGGATTTCATTTTTAATCCATCAGATTGGCAAGAGTTTGGAGGACTAATGACATCCATTTATGGCAAGGATAACAAAAATAGGTATTTCTGAGGTACTACAAATGTGAACTGTTAAAACCTTTTTGAAAAATAATCTGGGAGAGTAAATTAATATTTAAAATGTGAAATCCTTTGATTTATCCATCCAGTGTTTGGAACTCCATTGTACGCTGGGCCTCACAATTACTGAGTGCTTACCATGTGCCAGATACAAGTCTAAGAATTTTTTACACACTCACCAACTCCTCGCTATAACTTTGCGATATTGTTAGTTATCATCCCCATTTTCCTCATCTGGAAAATAGGGTATACAAAGTCTAAATAATTAGCTTAACATTATAGAGTTAGTTAAAAACACCACTGAGATTTGAAAACGGTTTCTGTAGTTTCAGAGCCTATATTTTAAATACTAGGATGTATCCTGCCTCTTTTACCTTTGATGGAAAGTGAGTGCATCAGTTCATTAACGTTATAGAGATCTTTATTATAGTAGTAAGGGTAAACAGGAACAAATTTTACTATTACACCATTATGGTACGTTGGTATATATGCCATTATTGTATGTATACATAATGTAACATGTACACCATTACAAAAAAAAAAAAAACATGCCTTTGTGAAAAATAAACAAAATCGCAAATAATCAGCAAGTCCAGAGTTGAACTGAGATGGTTCTGCCTTCCTGATGACTCCACCAAGTTGACACCGCAAATATTCAATATTATATTCTGAATTCTATGAACATGAAAAGAAACAATTGGAAAATTGAGGAAGTCTGCAGGGAGGAAAGGATGGTAAGGCGGGGGGGAGGGGCACTAAAGGCATCAAACATGGTAGGAAGCCAAAGGGTGGAGGGAGAGAAATTAAATATAAAAACACCCCTTTCCGGGGCACCTGGGTGGCTCAGTGGGTTAAAGCCTCTGCCTTCGGCTCGGGTCATAATCCCAGGGTCCTGGGATCGAGCCCCACATCGGGGTCTCTGCTCCGTGGGGAGCCTGCTTCCTCCTCTCTCTCTGCCTGCCTCTCTGCCTAGTTGTGATTTCTCTCTGTCAAATAAATAAAATATTAAAAAAAAAAAACAAACTCCCCTTTCCTACGCAATTCAAAACAAAATTTGACAAATTGGACAAGTGTGAATCCACCAAAGGTCTGCCCATGAAATCCTTTAGTAAGCTATGTTTTAGCTATTGAAATAAACAAAATTTGAAAGAAAACAAATCCAGTTATGATTTTGGTGTTGGTTGGAGATAACATGCTTCGTATCAGATGTTTACAATATGTATTTATTATTCTGAGTGATAAAAAAGATATTTCACTATCATATATACATATTTCATAAAATAATTGGCTATCCAATTAGCATTCTAGTAATTACATTGTGGAAAACTAGGTTATTATTTCTGTAAATTAGGATAATAAGGTTGTAATTAATTAGATATTAACTACTGATTCTAAGTATGCATATATTTTATGTTTTATTTTTGGAATTACTTGCAATTATTCATGTTTCCCAAGTGTGGGTTTAGTATGTCAATATTTTCTTGTCTAAAATGTGGTATTATTCAAAATATCAGTGAAAAATAAGTAGCATTATGCCTATAGACATTAAATGTCATGTAATGCAAAAATAAAGGGATATCTTATTTAAAAGTGTACATGTACATGAGGGAAAGTGGAAGGGGAGATGAACCATGAGAGACTATGGACTCTGAAAAACAACCTCAGGGTTTTGAAGGGGCGGGGGGTGGGAGGTTGGGGAACCAGGTGGTGGGTAATGGGGAGGGCACGTATTGCATGGAGCACTGGGTGTGGTGCAAAAACAATGAATACTGTTACGCTGAAAATAAATTTAAAAAAAAAGTGTACATGTTTTGCATGGAGATATAAAATGTAACCGGACTCTATTCAGAAACTCTTTCCTAAATCTTATCCTTTTCAAAAATAAGAAAAGCAGGCTTCTCCAGCAGAAACAACAAATAAACAAAACAACCATTTACAAGGCATTATGGCAGTCTGGGCTCACAGAGGCTGGAGTGATGACCGGGTGGTGTACACACAGTATAAACACAAGAGTTCAGTAATTAGGTTTGAGTTAATTTTAAAGTTCCAGTGACCTGGTCCATAATCAAGCAAAAGGTCATTACCCACACTGGTACATTTCACACAGAACACTCAGCAACTAGAAATGGAAATGGACACATCTTTACTTAAGCTTGCATAAATCAATCCCAGGAACCACTCAGAAGTTGTGGCTTCATTTTCTATTCATTTCAGAGCCACTTTACTCACATAAAACTGGAGAAATAGTTTCCAGAAAACCAGAGAAATCAGGAAAAAAATAAATTAAAATATTATTAGCATTATGCTGATCATGCTTCTCTAGTCTAAAATAGAGGAAGAAAACTAAAATAAAGGGAGAACTTACTTTTCTTCACTTAAATTCCCCCTCCTCCCCCATGAATAATATTGGGCAGGGATTACCCTATACAAGAGTATAAACTCAATTTGTAAAATTTTGAATTTTTTTTGGGAAGGAAGTATTTTTTATCTGTTGTTTTGTCAGCCTAGCATCCTTATTTCTAGGTAGAACCATCACTCAAAATGGCCCACATGTCCCTTGGTTTCAAGGATGGTCATGCAGCTCAGGCAGACCAATCACAGGACTCCAGTTCCCTTGCCAGTGATTGGTTCACAAGGATGGGATATGTGACCCAAGCAGGGTCAATTTGAGTCCCTTAATGAGAATGCATGAATGAACACCAAAAGGGAGAACACATTATGCTTTTGGATTGAGAGCAAGGTGGATATAGAATTAGGACTGCCCAGAGCCAGCTTTCCCCCTGAGTGGAGAGAAGTGTTGCAGCAGAGAAGAAAAGAGGGAAACAGAAGCAGGATGAGTTGAGATGATGAGAAAGACCCAAATGATATAGTTTGAGCACTTAGAGCAAACTGTGCGTAAAGCCAATAGATTTTCTTTTTGCTTAATTTGAAATCTGTCATTTTTAACTAAAATGTCCTGATGAATACAGATGGGATAACAGTGAGCTTTGTGAAAAAGGATTTATCAATGGGGGATATTTACTGCTATATTGTTTTTCTGTTAGAGAAATAATTACCTATATTAGCAAATAAGTTTTTGAAGAAACTGAAAGAAAGAAAAAACATAGAAAACCATTTTCATGTAAGATATAAGAAATGGGGTACTTTACACAAAAAGAGGCACTGAAGATTAAATGGAAAGAGAGCTTTACATGGAAGGGAGCAGAAATATAGAGGATTAAGATGTTTCGATGACTCTGCCATTTACAGCCATTATGTACACGTTAATATTAACAGCCCACTGGTGCCAGGCACTGTGCTAGAAACTTCAGGCTTGGATTTGTTCAGCATTAAAAATTAAACCTCGGGGGCGCCTGGGTGGCTCAGTGGGTTAAAGCCTCTGCCTTTCGCTCAGGTCATGATCCCAGGGTCCTGGGATCAAGCCCCGCATCGGGCTCTCTGCTTGGCAGGGAGCCTGCTTCCTCCTCCTCTCTCTCTCTCTCTGCCTACCTCTCTCCCTACTTGTGATCTCTATCTGTCAAATAAATAAATAAAATCTTTAAAAAAAAAATTAAACCTCGTCCTATTTGGGGTCTGATTTGACAGCAATGTGTAAAGATCAAACTATTTGAGTGGTGCATTTCCATTCGTGTTGCTAAACATGATATGGTTCTAATGTAAACAACTTTGAGAATGTTTCTGTTTCAGTGATGTCACAGAATTTAATTGTAATCTGGTCGTATTTGCCTGATCACAACCCTTGGGAGGCCTGAGTCCTTTCTGCAAGGCTACAACAATCTACAAAGTTATTCTGTAATGCTTCCATGAAGAAGTTGCTGGAGTAGATAAAAAAAGGACAAGATAATGATCTACAGAAAGAATAATTCTTTTGTGCCTTCAAATATCAGATGTCTTCTCTGCCAAAGAGGTTTCAACAACAACAGCAGTTTCAAGGAGTGTCTGTATTAGGGAGGTGGGAAGGAGGACAGAAGCATGAAAGGAGAAGTGTCTTTTTGCTGGAGAAATGTTTACTTTGTAATTAGCAAAGGACCAAGAAAGCTCTTTTGGAAACTATACTGGAGGGGGGGTCCAGAATTTAAATTTATGCTGATGCTCTCCGAGTTCTCTCTCTAGGGAACCCTCCATAACTGGCAGGGATCTCCTTTGGCTAGAACAGGCTGCAAAGGAAGCCAAGGTCTTGGGGTCATTTCTCCAATGGGCCCGTTAACTCAGCTCTGTTCCATAGCCGCAAGTTGTACCTTTAACCCTACTAAGCCATCTTGGAAACACGTATTAGCACATCAGTATGGTGGTCACAGAAGAAAGACATATATTTGCCTGGAGACCACACCAAAAGTAGGCAGAGATATTTCATTTTTGCCAGCACAAATGAATGTCTTTGTGACTGTTTCAGCGAACTCCAATTAAGACTACAGCTACTGATGGGGCAAAGCTCAAAGATGAAAACTCAACACAGTTAAATGCCACAAGTAGGCTGATCATTGGCCATAACTACCTTGTGAAATGACATATTATGATGCCAGCATCTAGGATAAGAGATCTGTGATGGGAGGGGCTTTTGCCTTTCTTGCTTACTGCTATATCCTCAGCCTAGCCCATACTTGCTGCTTGAGTCAATGGTCTGTTGAGCGTATGAAGGTACTTTGGCCTGGACTTTGATTTATTCTTCCTATTCTTCCCATTACAAATTGGAAAGTATAATAGAAATATTGTAGACGCAGAAACCACTGAGTGTGTTTTTACAAGGAAAGAGACAGTACCTTAGATAGTAAAAAATAAAAATAAAAATAAAAATAAGAATTGGATGTATGAACAGTCACACTCACCTAACTGCAAACAAAAGAAAAACCTTGTGGTAAATGGCAAAAATGGTTGACGCTCTCCAAACATTCCTGTGTATGCACACCACCTTGCCAAGTAACTCTGCAGCTTCTCCCACCAAAAGGTGAAATCTATTTCTCCACCTCTTGAATCAGGGATGGCCTTATGACTTGCATACGCTAAAAGAATGTAGTGAAAGTGGAACTGTGCCACTTCCGAGCCTAGCTTCAAAAGGAATTCCTTCTACTATCCCTCTTGGAACCCTGTTGACCCCCTAGCCACCTTACTGATGATAGAGACTTAGCACAAGTTCCTCAGTCCCCTGACCAGCCATGAGCTGCGCGGTGGATCTCAGCCCCAGTTGCCCACTCACATTTATTGTTAAATAGACAGCTGTTGTTTTAAGCTTCTATGTTTTGGGGTTAATTTGTCATGTAGCAAAAGCTAACTGAAACAACTTCACCCTTGTGCACAGGATCTAAACAATGGCAAGACTATTGCTTGCTTAGGGACTGAGGAGTGCTTTGTATAGTACAGTTACTACTCAATTCAATAAACTGACCAGTACGTGCTATGTTATACGTACCAATGGGTTAAAAAGCATTTGTTATTTATAAACATCTCAAAAAAATATAGACATTTGCAGGGATAACTTATTATAAAGACTTCTTTAGAACGGTGATCGCTGAGGTACACCAACACAGCAGAGAAGCCTAAAAATGATTCTATCACCATAGCAAGGAAGGGACTACACAGAGAATGCTAACACTTAACTATTTCCCCCGTAAATATGTCCACATGAATTTGACCACCATGAATAATGTCTCAAACATCTTAGACAGCCTACAAAAATGGAGTGATATAAACTTGGCATTATAAAGAGTTCATAACTTCTGGTTGAATAAAAATGGTACAGTGCCTAGGATTGCAAGGCATGAACTAAAAGGTTTCTCATTTTCTGCAGAGATTTTCCTGAGAAAACACTGAGAAGTTTAAGAACATACGATGGGATTACGAAATGTGTTAGAGGCATGAAACCTAGTAACTGTCATTTCATTTTTTTTTTTTCCAACCTCTAGCTAGGTGCTGGCTGTGATCTTTCTGCTGCATTAATTACAGAAGGGAGTAAACTGTGCATACAGAGGATCATGGCATGGTCTTCAAACCACGTACCTGGGCAGCAGAGGATCCTCACAAAGAGGATGTCAATGTCAGAAGAAACAGTGGAAAAAGGTTGGGGCCTGTAACAGCAGCTGTAACTATCTTTTATCTGGATGGGTAACCAATTCTGACACTTATCCACTGAGTTTTCAAACTGATCTGATGCTTCAAGTGTTCAATGGGAGTTGGTGGGAAAGGAGACAGAGTAAAAGTTAAGTAATAGAGCTAAGGAGAAGAAAACATAATCAAATAAATTAAGGGAAGAGGCCATGAATGACTGTGATTGAAAGGATCTGAAGATGAACTGTGCATTTATGGGAGTCTTGAGAGATGAACAGTAGTGCTTATAGCCTCCAAAAACAGTAGTACACCTGTACTATTTTTAAAAGCCTAATCTTTGAATTTGGTTGAGGTTTATACAGACTGTAATCTTTCAATCAGTAACAATGACACTCTGGGTCTCGTTCTTTAGAGAGATAAAATTTTGACGTATTGGATTGAACCTTATGAAACTGCTAATATTTGGGCACATTTATGACCTAGAAAAGTGGGAGTTTCATATAGTTCAAGCTGATAGATAGGAGAGGGCTTAAAGCAAGAGACGGCTATAGCCACATATTTAGTTTTGGTGAAAAGATGGGAAAATCATGGTTAAACAACTGCCAGGCTTCTCCATTGAGGACATTAAATGAAAAATTTGCCTTAGCTTTTAAGAGGAGGTATATACATTTATAGTAATAAACATCTCTCTGAGAGTGAAGGATGTTATTTACTGCAATGGACTACATTTCTTGGAAGTTTTAAATATACCTGAATACTTCTGTGCTGCAATATTTTAAATTAAATAATATTAATTTTTGATAAAGTTGATTATTCCCTTTATGTTGGGGAGGAAAATTTCCCCCTCTGTTCCACCATCTGGTCCTTACCAAGGATTCATACCTTTTGAGTGTTTTCATTGGTGGCAACTGGTCCGCCCCAGAATTTGAACAAACAACCCATTTCAGTAGGGGCTGGGTAGGTCCCAAGAAGGGATAACAGAGAGATACTGTTGAGTTCTGCTTGCATTATTAGCAGATAGTTTTTGTTGTCTGCAGCTGCCCTGTGCAAGGTCGTGTATTCAGCAGCACTCCTCCCCTACCTAGATGCCTATAGTATTTCCCTCCCTCAAGTTGTGATATTCAGAAATGTCCCCTGGGGAACAAAATCACACCTAGTGGAGAACAACCATCTCTAATGCCATTATTATTTTTGCTCTGTATTTTCTCAAATTTTCTCTGACCTATCTCAAAGGGCCAGTCTATTAATTGGGTGCAGGGAAGGAGCAGAGAGCTCACATCCTCCAGGGCTCACACAGGATGAGTGTCTGTAGGCCAGCTGGTCTTCCTCCATGAAGTGAAGGTGGGGAGAGGACATCTAGCCAACTGGCATACGACAAATTTGAGCTAATGAATCCATCTCTCTGGATTCTGATGAACTGTTCTGGGAATCTTTGCTAAATGTCTTGTTTTGAATTTGAATGAATATCTAATATAAATCCTTCCTGTAGAAAACTGGACGATCCTTTACTGGAATAGTTGTTATAAAGATTTTAGGAAGTAAACTGAAGGAGAAACAAGCCTAGGAACAAAGCAGACTCATCATTTTTTAGTTGCTTGATTTTTTATAAAACTGATAATGCTGTAATTTTAAATAGAGTGCTTTTTCTCAAATACCGGTATTTGAGAAAATGATTAATAGTGATTATTAATTAACACATAATTCTTTTCCTTATGTGAAACCAAGATAAATTTTACAACTTTGCCTTTAATTTGGGGAAAGCACATAATGTGACCTATACTATATTCCAATAATGCAATAATATTCACATTTATCTCTTCCGTAGAAATATTTGTGGACATTTTATTTACAAGCAAACCTCACTTTATTGCACTTTTCCTAATTGTCTTCACAGATACTGTGTTTTTGTTTTTGTTTTTTACATATTGAAGGTTTGTGCCAACCCCGCATCCAGCCAGTCTACTGGCACCATTTTTGCAAAAACATTTACTCACTTTGTGCCTCTGAATCCCATTTATCCCTGTGATATTTCAAATTTTTAAAATTATTGTTGTTTTTTTATGGTGATTTGTGGTGAGTGATCTTTGAGGTTACTATTGTAATTGTTTTGGGGTACCCACACAAGATGGTGAACTTGATGGATAAATGTATGAATTCTCACTGCTCCAATGACTGGTTGTTCCCCCATCTCTCTCTCTCTCTCTCTCTCTCTCTCTCTCTTCTTGGGCCTCCTTATACCCTGGGATACAACAGTATTGAAATCAAGCCAATTAATAGCCCTACAATGGCCTCTAAGCATTCAGGTGAAAAGAAGAGTTGTACATCTCTCACTTTAAATCAAAACCCAGATATGATTAAGCTTAGTGAGGAAAGCATTTTGAAAGCCGAGATACACTGAAAGCCAGGCTTCTCGTTCCGGGTAGCCAAGTTGTGAATGCAAAGGAAAAGTTCTTAAAGGACACTGAAAGGACTACTCCACTGAACTCCACTGAACAAATGAGTAATAAGAAAGCAAAACAGCCTTATTGCCAATACAAAGTTTTATTGGTCTGGACAGAAAACCCAAATCCGCCAGAACATTCCCTTAAGCCAAAGCCTAATGTAGAGGGAGGCCCTAACTTTACTCAGTTCTGTGAAGGGTGAGAGAGGTGGGGAAGCTGCCGGGGAAGAGTTTGAAGTGAGCAGAGGCTGGTTCAGAGGTTTAGGGAAAGCTGCCCTCTCTGTAACAGAAAAGGGCAAGATGAAGCAGCAAGTGCGGACGCAGAAGCTGCAGCAAGTTCTCCAGAAGGTCTAGTGAAGATCATCAAGGAAGGTGACTACACAGAAAACAGACCTGCCATGCAGACCAAATGGCCTTATATTGGAGGATGATGGCACAGGGCTTTCAGAGCTAGAGATGAGAAGTGAAAACCTGAAAATGGGACTGACTTGCTGCAATCTCATGATCGGACTTGAACGGACGAGTTGCTTCTAATGGATGATCCAAGAAAGTGGTGTTTTGAGATGGAATCTACTTCTGGTGAAGGTGTCGTGTCTGAGGACTGCTGACATGACAGCAAAGGATTTAGGTTTGTATAGAAACGTAGTTGATAAAACAGCAGCAGAGTTTGAGAGGACTGACTCCAGGGTTGAAGGAATTTTAATGTGGGTAGACTGCTACCAAAGAGCATTACAAACTACAGAGAAATCATTTGTGGAAGGAAGAGCTGATCAATGTGGCAAACTTCATTTGTGTCTTAGTTTAAGAAATTGTCACAACTCTCCCAGCCTTCAGTAACCACTGCCCTACTCAGTCAGCAGCCCATCAACATTGAGGCAAGACCCTCCACCAGCAAAAAGATAAGAACTAGCTCATGATGATGGTCAGCATTTTTTAGCAATGAAGTATTTTAAAATTAAGTATGTACATTATTTTTTCATACATAATGCTGTTGCACACTTAGTAGTCTACAGTATAGTGTAAACATAACTTTCATATGTCCTGGGAAACCAAAAAATTAATTTGACTCATTTTATTGCAATATTTGCTGTATTATGGAGGTCTAGAACCAAACCCTCAGTATCTCAGAGGTATGCCTGCATTTGTATTCTAATGGATCCTTTTCTCTTTTTGCTTGGAGGGATGCTATTTCTTCTTGAATCAAGAAAGTAGACCCTGCCCCATTTCTTCCATGACTCTACTCTGCTTTCTCCTTTCTATCCCAAGATCATGCACTACATGTAATTAATTAGTATGTTCTTCATGCAATTAGCTAAAGAACATCATTTCTTTCATTCTTTGTGAATTTCCTCAAAACCCAATAGCCACAAGAAATTCTCTCCAGTTAAAGAAATGTACAAATGAATGAGAAACATATTCAGTTCTCCTTCCTCTGACCCCCTGTACCTCTACACATATAGTATCAACATTTTGCATCAAATACAGGCACATATATATTTCCTTGTCCTGTTTCACACCCCTTTTATAAGACGGTGGTGTCCAGTATATCAAAAGAGTCAATAAATATAAGTTGAAAACTATTGAACATGCATTTTTCTCCTTGTTTACTTCCATTTCAATATTCTGTTTTAATGCCCATGTGAGACTACTCTATATGTTAGCCTTTATACTCTCTTAAAATATATGTTATATGTTGGACATCTCAGATATATAGTTCTACTAAGATAGGCTCAAGTTAGAAAATACAGCAATAGTACTTATTTCTTATTAAAACTGGTAATTGAGGGAGCAATTAAGACTGATTAAAAGGTAAGGGAAAAAATTCTAAAATAGGCAAACAAATAGTACATCAAATAAAAATGTAGGGGGCTACAAAAATTACATTTATAACCTCGTATTCATTTACTCTATTCTAAACATGAGAAGGATGTTAGTAAAGAAAAGTGCATGTTTATAAGATTTTGCAACCAATTTTTTCAACACATTTATTAAAATACATCTCACGACTTGAAGAACTCATTTTGTTACTAAAAACTACTTCCATCAATTCAGCTTCTTCTTTGTGTACATTTTGGAAAGTCATTTCTGGATCTTATCATTCTTCCCTGGAGACCTTGCCTTTGGCAATTACAACATAGCAGAAAAAAATTCCTGAACACATGCGCCATACCTTTTCCAAATGTGAGTTATCTACCTCTGTCTTTTGTGAGCCTCTTAGACAGGGATGATATGCTTAAGTTTAAATTCAAGATTTTCAGGCTAAATTTTATTTTAAAAACCTAAACTTTTAGCTTATTCTTCTAGAAATGCTGAAACCATGAGCCTGAAAGATCTTATTTTATAAGTCTATAAGCATTTAGGAACCACTTGTGTAACAGCTATTTCAGTGGTAGGAGAAATCAAGCTTTTATCACTTTATTGTATTTATCATGATATATTTCCATGAATATTTATGATATATATTTCACAATCTAAATGAGAAGATTCCAGGTAGCATTATTATTTTGATATGATGTTTGATATAGTGGCCTGTCCAGAGTTCATTATTATTTTTCTATTTGGTTTCTTTGTGTTCAGATAGCATGTCTGATAAGTTATGAAGAGAAGTTAAGAAAAATATTAAGTTAGGGAAGTAAGAAATGAAGGGAGAAGTGGTTTCCTTCCTATGTTAAATTTCTGGGCCACTTGAGAAAAAACTTTTTGAGACATATACAAAGATGAATAAAGATTAAATAAAAATGGAACTAAATCTGGAATTATAAATGTGATCTACCTAAATTTTTCCAGTTGGATGAAGTTCTTTTAGTAAATGTAAATGTCACTATATCCTACTCAGAGAGGAGGAAAAAACACCAGAAGAAACTTTTAAGCCAAGTTTATGTCACAGGTTATTATTTTAAACTTCTTGTGGCATTATTTATCTTATCTATAGCTAGCTTTAAAAACTGACATTTTCAATGTTAATATTTAAGTCAAGTCCTAGCAAAATATACTAGAATACCACATTCTCAAATGAAATACTAGTATCATAATTTAATTTTTTTTTAAGATTTTATTTATTTATTTATTTATTTGTTTTTTCCATTTTATTTATTTTTTCAGCGTAACAGTATTCATTCTTTTTGCACAACACCCAGTGCTCCATGCAAAACGTGCCCTCCCCATTACCCACCACCTGTTCCCCAACCTCCCACCCCTGACCCTTCAAAACCCTCAGGTTGCCCCAACCTCCCACCCCTGACCCTTCAAAACCCTCAGGTTGTTTTTCAGAGTCCATAGTCTCTTATGGTTCGCCTCCCCTCCGCAATGTCCATAGCCCGCTCCCCCTCTCCCAATCCCACCTCCCTCCAGCAACCCCCAGTTTGTTTTGTGAGATTAAGAGTCATTTATGGTTTGTCTCCCTCCCAATCCCATCTTGTTTCATTTATTCTTCTCCTATCCCCCTACCCCCCCATGTTGCTTCTCCATGTCTATTGGATAAGGTTTTCTTCACTTATATTTTAAAAGTCAAGTATGCTGAATACTGATTAGTAATGTAAAATCTTTGTGAAAAAATAACATGAGCAAGGACCACCTGTAAGTCATTAAATTTCAAGAAAATGTAGCAAACATAAGTAAATGTACGGCTATGGGAGTTTACCAACAAGTCGAGTGATGAAATATTTGATTTCCAAATCCAACTTTTAAAATTTAAGATGTTTTAAATTAATTGGTAACAAATGCCAGAAAGACCTTTTTCACTAGCCAATTTTCATTCCTTAAACCTAATTTTAATGAAAACCTCTTACAAATTTATGAAATCTTGAAGTTCCCTTTAAAATCCTCCATGTCTTCAAAAATTTTATCACATTAACTACTTGATTACTAATAGCAACAGCAGGCTGGATACATTCTGATAACGGCCAATTTTTCTGATATAGTGAAATACATTTTGCAAAGTACAAGCGATCCACATTCTTTCTTAAATGATCCATGTTCATGTTGGCACAACACTCTCCTCTCTGTTCCCACTAAATTTTGTCCAAGTATCTATAATCTTCCTTTCATATACAACATTGTGATTATCTATACAAATATCTCAACCTTCTACTGGATCCTAATTATACCTTCAGGATAGGGGTAGTACCCTATTCGGTTGTGAATCCCCAAGACTTATCACTGTGTGTGGCCACAAAGTAAAATTCAATAAAACCATGCTGAATGAACAAATGAATTAAATAAAGCACAGGAAGTTCAACTACTGAGGCACCCAAACTCCTTTCAAGCTGCAATTCATTGAGAGGATCTTTTATTGGCTCAACAGAACTACCAATAGGTACATAAAGCTACATAACTTTCTTTGTAGGCAGTGGAGTAGAGGACATTAGTGAGAAAGATGGGAAATTATAATTTAAAGGACAATTGCAGGAACTTAATTACTCTAAAACACCATATTAAATGGTGTATTTCTTGGCAAATCATAAGACTTCAGAACAAGCTCTAACACAGAGTTACTATTTTTAAAATATTTTATTTATTTATTTGAGACAGAGAGCACAAGCAGGGGGAGCGGTGGAGGGAGAGGGAGAAGGAGGCTTCCTGCTGAGCAGGGATCTCAACATGGGGCTCGACCCAGGACCCCAGGATCGTGACCTAAGCCGAAGGCAGATGCTTAACCAACTGAGCCACTCAGGTGCCCCTCTAACAGTTATTTGTTATTGATTTATAGATCATTTTATTATTGATCTATAATCTGGTTTATAAAGTTAGTGTAAAAGTAAAATAATCTGGGGATCAAATGTCATTAATGCTTGAATTATATGTATAAAATATAGCCTTAATGATTTACTTCAAATGTGAAATCAGCATTAGAAACATGTATTGGGGAGCCTGGGTGGCTCAGTCAGGTAAGCATCTGACTCTTGGCTTCAGCTCAGGTCATGATCTTGTGGTCATGGGATCAAGCCCTGCATTGGGCTCTGTGCTCAGTAGAGAGTCTGCTTCAGATTCTCTCCCCCTCTCCCTCCTATTCTCTCTCTCTCTCTCAAATAAATAAATAACATCCTTAAAAAAATACTGTAGAAACATATATCCATTTAAATATTTTTTAAAATGCTATGTAACCTTTAAAATAGTTTTAGCTGCAAAAGCTTACAACCTAATTGTACTACTTTGATTTGTAGGCAGTGAAAAAAAATAAGTTTACGGCTGGTGTTGTTTCACTACGATCTTACACCACATAGTATGAGATCTCATGTTTATGAGGCTTCTCAAAAGTTTTTTGGGTCCTGGAAAGGATAAGAAAGATAATGACCCAAAAGACAAATATAGAAAGGATAAGAAAGATAATGACCCAAAAAAAAAGCCTAAAATCTATAATGCATCATTTTCCATCAAGATCAAATTAACACACATCTATAGCAGTTTATAGTTTTGATATCAGACTCTATTTTTAAAACCTGCACATCTATAGTAAATGGAATTGATTCTTTAATTTCCCTTTCTATATTTTCATTGCTAGTGTATAAGAAAGCAACTGATTTCTGTGCATTCATTTTGTATCCTGTCACATTACTGAATGGCTGTATGAGTTCTAGTAGTTTGGGGGTAGAGTCTTTTGGGTTTTCCATATAAAGTATCATGTCATCTGTGAAGAGAGAGAGTCTGACTTCCTCTTTGCCAATCTGAATACCTTTTATTTCTCTTTGTTGTCTGATTGCTGTTGCTAGGACTGCTAGTACTATGTTGAACAAGAGTGGTGAGAGTGGACATCCTTGTCGTGTTCCTGATCTCAACGAGAAGGCTGTCAGTTTTTTCCTATTGAGAATATTTGCTGTGGGTCTTTCATAGATAGATTTTATGAAGTTGAGGAATGTTCCCTCTATCCTTATACTTTGAGTTTTAATCAGGAACGGATGCTGTATTTTGTCAAATGCTTTTCCTGCATCAATTGACAGGACCATGTGGTTCTTCTCTCTTTTTTTATTGATTTGTTCTATCATATTGATTGACTTGCAAATGTTGAACCACCCTTGCATCCCGGGGATAAATCCCACCTGGTAATGGTGGATAATCTTTTTAATGTGCTGTTGGATCCCATTAGCTAGGATCTTGTAAAGAATCTTGGCATCTGTATTCATCAGGGATATTGGTCTGAAATTCTCTTTTTTGATGGAGTCTTTGCCTGATTTGGGGATCAAGGTTTTGTATCAACATGGATGGGACTGGAGGAGATTATGCTGAGTGAAATAAGTCAAGCAGAGAAAGTCAATTATCATATGGTTTCACTTGTGGAACATAAGAAATAACATGGAGGACATTAGGAGAAAGAAAGGAAAAGTGAATTGGGGTAAATCGGAGGGGGAGATGAAAGATGAGAGAGACTGTGGATTCTGAGAAACAAACTGAGGGTTAGGGAGGGGAGGGAGGCGGGGGGGTGAGCTTGGTGGTTGGTATTAAGGAGGACACATCGCATGGAGCACTGAGC
The DNA here is from genome assembly GCF_922984935.1 of Meles meles. NCBI lineage: Eukaryota > Metazoa > Chordata > Mammalia > Carnivora > Mustelidae > Meles > Meles meles. The sequence goes on from NC_060070.1 coordinate 75,333,368, forward strand.
GTGGTGCATAAACAATGACTCTTGGAACATGAAAAAAATAAAATAAAATTAAGATGTTAAAAAACACCCCTGCATATCTATATTCTATGATTTACAGCCAACATACATAGTTTGGTTGGTATACCTTTCAGGATTTTAGACACGAGCAATATTATTAAATGTTTCCTAAGAAATAAGTGAAATAAATTTGCATCAAATTGTGAAAATTCAAATAAGCACATTTTGCTAGTATGATTGTACCTCGTTCTCCCTTCTGACACTTCTTTCTTTGCACTGTACACTTTCTTGTCTCACTGGTGGGGGGACACAGGTTACCCTTTGCTGACGGATGCTGTGTTATTTCTCGGACCCGTGTTTCAGTCCCTCTTTTGAAACCACATGTTTTTCCTTTCTTCATGCATGGACTCCAAGGACTCCATTCACTGGCCTCACAGTGCACTGAAACAAAACAGCAGAAGCAGGCTCAGCGGGCTCACAGATATTTTCACAATTGTTCAAGAAACAAAAATATTTGCTTCTATCAATACTTGTTCAAATTCTGAGAAATCCTGTAGAACAAACTTGGGCAAGATGACTTAAAGAAAACAAAGAGAAAGGGAAAGGTAGAAATATAATATTTTCCTTTTTTTTCATGCTTATAAATATCAGGTAAACTCATTCTTGCATTAGATTTACTTTTCACTCTAGATTTATAAACCTGGGCACTAATATAATTACTCGCAATTGACCAAGGCTTTATTGATTGATCCTGACCATAACTTGATAGACTAGTCATTATTATGTGCTACAGATCTGCTTCTCGAACTTCAATATGCAATAGAATCACCTGGAGGCCTCCCTGAAGCACAGACCATTGGACCCCACCCTCATTTCAGTTTCCTCATTCAGTTGTTTCCTCATTCAGTTGTCTAGGACCAGGCTTGGGAATTTTTATTTTTAAAGATTTTATTTATTTATTTATTTGACAGCGAGAGAGAGAGATCACAGGTAGGCAGAGAGGCAGGCAGAGAGAGAGAGAGAGGGAAGCAGGCTCCCTGCCGAGCAGAGAGCCTGATGTGGGACTCGATCCCAGGACCCTGAGATCATGACCTGAGCCGAAGGCAGCGGCTTAACCCACTGAGCCACCCCGGCGCCCCGGGAATTTTTATTTTTAACAATACACGTGGTGCTGATTTGCATGTACAAAGAACACCCTTGGAGAACTTCTGTGCTAGAGAATGGTTAAGCAAAAAAGGTGTCCATGGGACACCGAGGTGGCTCAGGTGGTTCTTCCTTCAGCTCAGGTCATGATCCCAGGGTCCTGAAATGGAGCCCTGCGTTGGGCTCCGTGCTCAGCTTCTCCTTCTCCCTCTCCTGTTCCCCCTGCTCTCTCTCTGCGCCAAATAAATAAAATCTTAAAAAAAAAAAAAAAGGCATCCAGGTCATTGACCTGGATTCACTGCTTTATCCACTCAACGTGCAGTTAAATACTTAGATATTATTTATTAACAGGAATGGTTCAGGCATAGCGGCATCTATTTTAAGTGGATTCTGGGTCGATTTCAGCTGAGAAACTGCTTCTAGAATCAATGTGAAGAAATGATTTCTAAGATGAACAGATGTAATTTTTCTAAAGCTTCTTCTGTAGATTGCCCCCCCTTTTCTATACGTATTAATCTCTTCTTTTCAATCATGGCTTTCCAGAGTCTTGTAACAGATTTCTGCACTTCTAACAAAAATAAGTATCTGCAAGATGCTATTATTCTATTTTTGTTCATACAACTTCCTAATTTACAATAACTGAAACAGCTTGCAGCAATAATTCTTAGATTCTGCAGAAAGAATCTAAGATATAAGATTCTTTCCACAAAACATGTTTCCATTAACCTTTCTTGCTGCCTACTGATTTAAAAGATCCTTATTTTAGAGCAAAATTCTTTCATGCAACCTCAAAAAATATAACCTAAATGTATTAGAAACATAAATTCTTTTGCCACACATTCTTTCACATGCTTTTATAGTTGCCATCAGGTATCTGAAGGTAACACAAAATTAAATGCTAATGACTAAATTAGTGAATTTCAGTTTCTGTAACTTAAATGAACCTTACTGAGCCACTCTTAGTTTTCATGTTTAGTTCTAATACAATGATGTTAGTCAAAGAACAGAGCAACAGGGGTGCCTGGGTAGCTCAGTCAGTTAAGCATCTGCCTTTGGCTCAAGGCATGATCCCAAAGTCCTCGGATCAAGCCCCACATGGGCTCCCCGTTCAGCAGGGAGTCTTCTTCTCACCCTGCCCTCATACTCTCTCTCAGTCTCTCTCAAATAAATAAGTAAAATCTTTTTTTTTAAAGAATAGAGCACAAAGTCACTTAATGATATAATATCTTTTGCCAATTAAGGACATATCTCCCAACCTGATATTAATGATACAAAAGCAGTGGATTTTTAGCACAAACAAATAAAACCATCTCTAAGAAAGCAAATGAAAAATAAAAATCAAAGTTTGTGAGCTGTCACTTCATCTAATATCCATTTTTTGCCAGAACCAAGAGGACTAAATTAGAAAAAAAATTACGTGATGTGAAAATGATTTCACATTGCTGCTTTTTCACAATTGCAAAGGTGGTCTAGGCAAATGTGTATTTAGACTTTAGAAAAAAGATTTTTAAAATTACAGCTAGGAGTTCTTAGTCATATGATATATGGTTCTAAAAATGAAATTCTTTTTTTTTTTTTTTTTAAAGTAGCCTCCATAGCCAGCATGGAGCCCAACATGGGACTTGAACTCAAAACCCTGAGGTCAAGACCTGGGCTAAGATCAAGAGTTGGATGCTTAACTGACTGAGCCACCTAGGTGCACCGAAAAATGAAATTCTTTCTTTTTTTTAAAAGATTTTATTTATTTATTTGACAGACAGAGATTACAAGTAGGCAGAGAGAGAGACAGGAGGATGCATGCTCTCCGCTGAGCAGGGAGCCCAATGCGAGGCTCGATCCCAGGACCCTGGGATCATGACCTGAGCCGAAGGCGGAGGCTTTAACCCACTGAGCCACCCAGGCACCCGAAAAATGAAATTCTAATGACAATCTTAGATAATTCCATTGAGGAGAAGAAGGTAAAATACTGAAAACTTATGAGTTCAGATATTAAAAAGCTCTAAAAAAAAAAGATAGTTAAAAAGCCTTGAGAGGAAGAGAGTTTTTCTTAGACAAATACTGTAGAATGAATCTATAATATTAGTTTCTAAAAATATTTCTGGAAAATTGGAAACGTTGGAAAACATGTAAAGATAACAAAAAGGATTGTGATTTAAGTTACATTCAGGTTGTTAAATGAACAATACAGAACTGGAGCATCATTTGGTTAAGAGGTAACTAAGAAAAAAAACCCAAAATTACTCATTTTCTTCTATTTTCTGTATTAAAAACAATATTAACAATGGAAATCTTTAACTACTCACTAATGAAGCAAGGGTCTCAAAAAAGTCATTAGCTTCCTGTCCCTGGAAGTGGTCATTTTGTGATAGTCTTAAATGCTCTAAGAGGGATTCCTGAATTGGGAGAAAAGCTGAAATAGATGTTCCCACCAGAAATGACCTTATAACACCATTACTCGTTTGCTCTCATTCCTGTTGACCAATTGCATGGTTCCATTAAGAACATAGCAAAGGGCATGTTCCTTGCTACTCACTGTTTAAAGTTGGATATCTTCCTCTGTGAATACTTGAACAAGGCCAACTCTCCAAGAGGAGCAAAAAGGATGACACGATGACAGTGCAGAGAGGATGCAAGTATCTAGAGCATGGAATAGAACTATATTTTCCTATAAAATTGGGTTCAATGGACATTAATGCTTAATTTGACAACAAACCATGAGGAGTGGATATGTTGAAACTTAAGTCCTTCCCCCTAGCTTTATATCAGGGTGGAATTTTCTCTGTATATGACCTTTCCTCTAAATAATAATCTGGGTAAGAAACAAGTGACACAATGTCAATTTCAGCAAAGGGAGGGATACCTTCTTCAGTATCTTTGGTGAGCACCAGAGAGCTAGAGTCAAGATACTAATAATAGCACTGACAATAACTCACACTGTGTCCTTGGAACCATTATTTCAAGCTGTTGGTCATAGTTTCATCTCTGTTAAAGGAATAAGCTTTTTTTTTTTAAGATTTTATTTATTTATTTGACAGAGAGAGAGATCACAAGTAGGCAGAGAGGCAGGCAGAGAGAGAGGAGGAAGCAGGCTCCCTGTGGAGCAGAGAGCCCGATGTGGGGCTCGATCCCAGGACCCTGAGATCATGACCTGAGCCGAAGGCAGCGGCTTAATCCACTGAGCCACCCAGGCGCCCCTTAAAGGAATAAGCTCTAATGTTTCTTTGTGCCAAAAAAAGTTATCATTTTTCATGAAATTATGAGGCAAGCTCAGTCATGGCTCACCTACTGCTTGTTGGCTAGAGAGCACATGACGGGAGGCATCCCTTACGGCAAGCAACAAGAGAGAGCCCTGAACAAAAATTATGGATTTGCACTATTACCGTGTCCTAGGTCATTTACACCTAACTGTTCAATGAGCCAGATTCACTAAATGGCTTTTAGATTGCTAACCCCTATTCTTAAACATATAAATTACTTAAATTTAACTGTGTTAAGAGATAGTTTTTGTCTAAATAGTAGGATAAATTACCAGTCAGCTATACTAGTTAATCCAACAATGCCAGGTGCTAAATGCTCTCTACGATAGAAAAACATTAAAACATTTATGATAAACAGCCTTTCAAGGACTGAATGCTACACTTTCAACAGCTAAGAGAATCTAAACATGTGCTCCTTTTTCTGGGTTGAGAAAGACCACAAACTTTCTGCAACTCATCCTGAATTTCTGTCCTTGAGTACTCCACAGAACTGTTTCCTATTTCTTCCACAGTTTGGAACTTATTACCTTTAATCATCAGCCCTCAGGACTTACAAAGAGATGGACTTGAAGTGCTTTCTCATGTATGTTTTACCCTATTTCTAAGTTGTTTCTCTGTGTCTTTACTGACTAGAGGGGGAAAAAAAAAGACTAAACCAAAATGAGCCATGAACTGTTTCATGCTTACTGTTTTCCAGATGCTTCTGAAATTATCTTTAAAATATCATCTATTCGTTTCATTCTTCTATGAAGTTTGTTTAGAACTAAGTGTTTCTTGTGGACCTGAAACAGGTGAACCACCACGTTAGAGTTATACTCTACACTTTTGGTTCTAATAGATCTATCCGTGGGGACCCCAGGGGAGTCCTGGAGACTATCTTGTACTGAATCAGGAGAATATTTGTGTGCATATGCCAATATCAGTGCAGCATCAAAGGTTCTTGTAGCTCTTGCCCAGGGGATTTGAAACAAGATGGGATTGGGAGGGAGACAAACCATAAATGACTCTTAATCTCACAAAACAAACTGGGGGTTGCTGGGGGGAGGTGGGATTGGGAGAGGGGGAGCGGGCTATGGACATTGGGGAGGGGAGGCGAACCATAAGAGACTATGGACTCTGAAAAACAACCTGAGGGTTTTGAAGGATCAGGGGTGGGAGGTTGGGGGAACAGGTGGTGGGTAATGGGGAGGGCACGTTTTGCATGGAGCACTGGGTGTTGTGCAAAAAGAATGAATACTGTTACGCTGAAAAAATAAATAAAATGGAAAAAAAAAAAAAGGGATTTGAGATTTAGTATGCTGTTTTCCCTTTTGACTTAGCATCTGCTCCCCAACTGTTCATCAAATTCATAGCTGTAGTAGCTGTGCAACACTCAAAAGAGGGAAAATAGAGCCTGACAGTGATCCATTATTTAGACAAACAACTGGTCTGAGGGATGTCCCTCCCAGGAAATTCAGCCTGCATTTAATCAGACCCTGTGACTTGTGTCCTCCTGTCAGTTTGAGTGAGTCCCAAGTCCTCTCCTTGTTTCTGAATACCTGTGCACGTAGGGCATTTCAGCAAAGCAGTGCAAGAGATTTTTTATTTTATTTATTAGAGATTTTATATTTTCAACTATATCAACTCCAGTTCTGTAGATCTTTGGCTCACCTACTGAGTGTCAATGGGCCATACCCAGAGAATGATTTCTCCTCTTGGAAAACAACATTACTCATGCTTGACATCATACCTACGTGTTTTGTGAAACTCTTGTCCTAATGTGGAAATTTAGTTTAAGACCAAATATATACGTGTGTGTGTGTGTATTATATAAGACATATGCAAGTATGTCTATAATAAATTAAGTAGAACTTCACTGTATCATAATGATATAAAATAAAAATGTAATGATCAGAATAGCTAAAACAGTTGCCAACAGTCTCTAAGAAATAATGGGGCACCCATGAGGTGTTAGATTATACTCTGATACATGCTGGGTAAGGCTGTGGGAACTCTGTTAAGATAGTATCTTTTAAGGAAGGATGAAGAAAGCCTCTTGGAAATAGTCTCTCAGGTAGTGTGAAATAAGACTTTAAGCAGCACTTCCATGGAGATTGACATTATTATCTGAGGTATTTCTCCTCCCCTATAAACCTTAGAATTCCTTCTCACCAATACTGACGCACTCCATGGTATGGTTGTTGGCTTCCAACCCTTCTGGGCAATTGTCAAGGCACTTTCCAAGGTGTAAGTAAAATCCACTTTTACACTTTGTGCAGAAATTTTTGTTGAAACAGGTATCACAGTCAGCTTTGCATTCTGAAATAGAAAAAAAGGAAAGAAATATGCTATCATTATCTTCACTTATCTATTGCTGGTCCGGGTCTGTATGCTTACATTATAGGCACAGGCGACTTTTGTGTCAAACACGCTTAGGATTCAAAATTAATTTGCCAGACTGAATTATGGATTCTTCCACAGTCATTCAGTTGATATATATCAGCCATTGATTTTGAAATGTATCGATAGCCTTATGAAAAGTTTTTGGCAATGTGTCTATTGCCAAAAATGTTTATAAGACCAAGTATTTATTTATATTAAATGACAGTAAAAAGTGTTTCATCAGAGCTATTTCAGAACGAAATCTACTAGATATTGCTTTGGGGCTGTTTTGGGAGTCTATTCATTCGTTCAACAAATATTTGATTGTCCACTACGTGCCTAGCACTATTCTAGATATAGCTTGACAACAGAGCATGCAAGAGAGATAAAGACTTCACAGAGCTTACATTTTAGGAGGGGAGACACAATAAATAATAACAACATCTGATCCTCATATAATGATTACTGTAAGTCAGATATCGCTGCGAGTATTTTATAACATTAAGTCACTTAAGAGGTTTAAGTTGTGGAGGTTATTGTGAGGACAATAACCCAGTGAGACAGCTCCTATTATAATTTCCATTTTATAGATAAGGAAACCAAGGCTCAGAAAGATTATGTAACTAACCCAGGACCACAGAGCAAAGTGGTTCCAGAGTGATAAGTGCTCTGGAAAGAATAACTATGGCAAAAGACCCATAAGGGGAAAAGGTGGATTATTGTGAGTAAGCAGGTCATGGAATGCTTCTCTGAGAAGGTGACATATGAGCAGAATCTTGAATGAAAAAAGAGAGCCAACCAAGCAAAAGTGTAGGTAGGCAAAGAGCTTTCTAAACTGTCAGAACAGTGAATGTAGAACAGTAACTGCAGAGCCTTGAGGTGGGAAGATCTTGCAAGAAGGCCAGTGATGTCAGTGGAAAATGGCTGAGATGCATTCACAGGAGAGGAGTTGGAGAGGAAGGCAGGGCTATGTGTGGTGTATGACAGAGGAATGATGTTTCTGAATTTCGATTCTAAAAAGTTACTGGGTCTACAGTGGGGACAGTAGACTTTCAGGGTCCAGAGGAGAGGGGATAATGACAGCGTTTTCACATTCATTTCCAACAGATAGATAAATGTTTCACTGGCTATACTGGAATCCTTCTTGAAGCAAAAACAGCTTAATTTATTCTTTAAGTCATTAAATACTTGGATGTTATGATCATAATGGGAACTCAGATGGCATTAATGGTTACTGTACTTTTCTATATGTTCCATGAGTAATAACCAGGTTCTCAGTTTTTGCTTTTATAATGTAAAACAACAATAACACAAAACTTGAGTGCTTTTTACAAGAGGTAAAATTTTCCTGCTCTGAGGGCTAAGTCCAAGTATGTTTAGCCTAATTATCAGGTAAATATCATTATTTCCCGAACACTGAATATCACAAATACTCTAGAGGCCAGTAAATCTGGGAAGTCCCCAAGGATGAGATAAAAACATAATGCCATGTAGCACTTACTTGTACACTTATTTATATCTGGATATCGAGTTCCATAATATCCACTTGGACATGAAGAGAGACACACTCCAATCTGCTTCATGCCAATTCTTTCCAGAACAAAAAATAGTCTGGGCTTACATGACAAACATCCATTGTAATCTGAACACGTTGCACAGCCTCCTTGGCAGCCTTGACTGACGTTAGGATGCACTGAAGGGACAAATGCAGAAAGATAAAAGCAAATGTTAAATTATAAATATAGAAGTTCGATGACATTCTCTAGGCAGATGGTACACTTTGTTTCATTAGGTTTCAATTGGTGATAATGGGTGAATGAGTTGGAATTTTCGTTTCCCTTTTCTATGATCTACAATTTCCCTTTAATACATACAGAGTTTTTAATTAAAAGTTCTTAGAATCTCCCTGATGGCTAGTGATGATGAACATTTTTTCATGTGTCTGATAGCCATTTGTATGTCTTCATTGGAGAAGTGTCTGTTCATATCTTCTGCTCATTTTTTGATATGATTATCTGTTTTGTGTGTGTTGAGTTTGAGGAGTTCCTTTTTTTTTTTTTTTGAGTTTGAGGGGTTCTTTTTTTTTTTCCTTTCATTTTATTTATTTTTTCAGTGTAACAGTATTCATTCTTTTTGCACAACACCCAGTGCTCCATGCAAAACGTGCCCTCCCCATTACCCACCACCTGTTCCCCCAACCTCCCACCCCTGACCCTTCAAAACCCTCAGGTTGCCACATTGAGATACCACCTGACACCAGTTAGAATGGCCAAAATTAGCAAGACAGGAAACAATGTGTGTTGGAGAGGATGTGGAGAAAGGGGAACCCTCTTACACTGTTGGTGGGAATGCAAGTTGGTGCAGCCACTTTGGAGAACAGTGTGGAGATTCCTGAAGAAGTTAAGAATAGAGCTTCCCTATGACCCTGCAATTGCATTGCTGGGTATTTACCCCAAAGACAGATGTAGTGAAAAGAAGAGCCATCTGTACCCCAATGTTTATTGCAGCAATGGCCATGGTTGCCAAACTGTGGAAAGAACCAAGATGCCCTTCAATGGATGAATGGATAAGGAAGATGTGGTATATATACACAATGGAGTATTATGCCTCCATCAGAAAGGATGAATACCCAACTCTTGTAGCAACATGGACGGGACTGGAAGAGATTATGCTGAGCGAAATAAGTCAAGCAGAGAGAGTCAAGTATCATATGGTCTCACTTATTTGTGGAGCATAACAAAGAACACGGTGGACATGGGGAGATGGAGAGGAGAGGGTGTTGAGGGAAACTGGAAGGGGAGATGAACCATGAGAGACTATGGACTCTGAAAAACAACCTGAGGGTTTTGAAGGGGCGGGGGGGGGTGGTTGGAGGTTGAGGAACCAGGTGGTGGATAATAGGGATGGCACGTACTGCATGGAGCACTGGGTGTGATGCAAAAACAATGAACACTGTTATGCTGAAAATAAACAAATAAAATAAAAAAAAATTATTTTATCTGAGAAAAAAAAAGTTCTTAGAATTTGGGAATATGGAAACTAAGAATATACTGCCTCAAACTATTTACAGATCACTCACACACACACACACACACACACAAACAAACACACACACACACGCACGTAATGAAAATATTCTCATTGAGCCAGGATCCTGGAAGATTGGAGACTGGGTAATTTTGCACTGAAATCAATGCACATTAGTTTGCTTGTCATTTATGTGGTAGATGAAAAGTATGCGTCTAATTTCTTCAAGCAAGGATGACAACATAGATGAAGGGTTTCTTTTTTTTAAGATTTTATTTATTTATTTGACAGAGCGAGATCACAAGTAGGCAGAGAGGCAGGCAGAGAGAGAGGAGGAAGCAGGCTCCCTGCCGAGCAGAGAGTCCGATGGGGGGCTCCAACCCAGGACCCTGAGATCATGACCTGAGCCGAAGGCAGCGGCTTAACCCACTGAGCCATCCAGGCGCCCCAACACAGATGAAGGTTTAACTTGAGCAAGGATACTTCCTTTTAAGATATCTTTTTTCAACTGTGGTCTATTAGTGAACACAGTTTTACCCTTTGTTCCCGTGTAAATTGGTTGTGAAACTATGTAGTTCCTTGGAATCCATTCTCCCATGCTTTCTTAAAATCTTTCCTTTCACAGGAGTTTTATACGTATCAGTTCAAATTGATACAATGAAGAGAATGTGATATTTATCTTGCCAGTATTTCCACATGATCATATGTGGTTATTTATATTACTAATTATAATTCATAATATTTATAATGTTCAACATTTCGTCTTTGGGGAGAGAATTTTTTTTTAAGATTTTATTTGTTTGTTTGACAGAGAGAGAGACAGCGAGAGAGGGAATACAAGCAGAGGGAGGGAGAGCGAGTAGCAGGTTCCCTGCTGAGCAGGGAGCCCAAAGTGGGGCTCCATCCCAGAGCCCTGGGACCATGACCTGAGCTGAAGGCAGAGGCTTAACGACTGAGCCACCCAGGCACCCCTAGAGGAGAGAATTCTCATAGTTCTTTTGTCTTCATCTTCCATCTACTCAAGTGAAATAGTATTTAGTGAGGACATGACACTAAAGACTAGAGCTACACATATTCCTGTGGTGGTAAGATTATTCATCAGCAAGTCTGAACAGATATAAACAAACATGTGCAAGATTCATGTTTAAAGATCTTCACAACTTTAAACCTTCTTATGACTATCAACTGGTCATCAGCACATACATACGAGCTGAGGGAAAAGGGCTGACTGAAGTACATCTCTCACATATCTGGTGTTTGGGATGTTTTCTTCTCATGTACTCTGTGTTCAAATACAATATAAGTAGCTTTACTGTCCTTCTAGGAATCCGGAAGGGAAAAATTGTGACCTTTCTGAGAAACAAAGGTTGATGCACAGGAGTGTAAATGTATCCCAATGTATTCTGACTTCTTTTGCTGTTGGTGGAGGGATTGGGCTCTGATGGGCCTTGCCATTATCAGGTCTGACTTCAGAGTGATGTTTGGTTCTTGCTAAGTTCTTTACCACAAAAACAAATCCCACCAGGCTTAGTTAGAAGCGGGTACCCATAAGCCCAATCAGCCTTACCACAGGGGTGCAAGGGTTAGCTACAGAGAGGTCATTTGGTTGACCAGCAGCCTCTGCCTAGAGGAAACCATCCCTGAATCAGCCACAGGAACCACAAGCAGCTCATTCTCATTCCAAGACCTTTTGTAAATAAACTGAGGAAATATGTGGGGGAAGGGAAGTTTGCCTTTCCTGTACATGCTCCTCTATGGGGTGGGACGGACATATAAAATGGCACAGGAGGTTTAGACATTATAGGACCTGGGGGACTTGTAAGTGAAAACTGTTTTCCAAGTAACAGGATCATTTTTCATGCCAGTAAGTCAGCATTGGAGACTTACAGAAAACGTGTACATATATTTTAAGTAGGGAAAGACCCTAAAAAAGAAAAGGGATGAAGAAAGTGTCCTGGGCTCAGAAGCTGGTTTGGCCCATTTTAAGACTCCAGAGATATAGGTAAAACCTTCTCATAAGAACTGTCTATGGAGAAGTGGACTTCACTTTGAAAGAAAATCACTTCAATCCCAGGGCAGTAAGTGACTCTGAGTTTGAATGCAGATGTGTTTGGTCCACAACAACCTATCTCTAGCTCTGAAATGCAGCTGCTTAAAGGAAACAGAATTGTAATTTCAAGCACCTCAAAACTTCTGTCAGTTATGATATAACTTTAAATCAGTTATGAAAAGAAACATGATTTACATAAATGACTCTTAATCTCACAAAACAAACTGGGGGTTGCTGGGGGGAGGTGGAATTGGGAGAGGGGGAGCGGGCTATGGACATTGGGGAGGGGAGGCGAACCATAAGAGACTATGGACTCTGAAAAACAACCTGAGGGTTTTGAAGGGTCAGGGGTGGGAGGTTGGGGGAACAGGTGGTGGGTGATGGGGAGGGCACGTTTTGCATGGAGCACTGGGTGTTGTGCAAAAAGAATGAATACTGTTACGCTGAAAAAAAAAATAAATAAATAAAAAGGGTAAAAAAAAAAAAGAAAAAAAAAAAGAAACATGATTTAGAGGTACAAAGCCTCAAAAAGGATATACCTTAAAATACATTTCATTTTAAATTTTGGGTTTTGGGTGTTTGGAAACTTCTCCAGGAAAAAGCCCCATAAAAGGATCCATAGTAGGTAACAGTTCTCACCAAAATTATGAGATGTGCCAAGGTACTTTGCTCAATTCTTTAAAACTTTCACTGAAGAAATCTAACAATCAACTCATAATGTTGGGCTATATACTTCTTGCTTGCTTTTTTTCATATTTTGCCTTTTTAGAAAAAAGTGTTTGGCAAAGTAGATTTTTGAAAAAGTAAAGAAGACATAATTGCCCTTATTGGCAAAGAAAATTTATATTTGTGTTTAATCAGGAAGTTCCAATTATGGGCAGGCACAAATAATGGCAAACTTTTTTTCTTCAGGAAAGTTTCAGTGTTATGCTGTGGAAAGTGGGAAAAATTGAGACTGTGAAGCTCAGATTCTAGGATTCTAGGATTTTTTTTTACAGTTGAGTAGTAACTATTTCTTGAATGCTGTATAAGGGTCACTCAAATTATACAGTCAGTATTACACAACTAGGTACAAAGTTCCCAAACTTCATCTTAAGGCAAGTTTTTACTTTTTATATGGAAACCACAGAAAACTTTGGTCTGGATTGACTGTAACTCTTTCAGCCTTAAAATCTTATGATTCTAAACTTAGAAAATTAAATTCTATTTTAAAAAAAGATTTTATTTATTTGTTTGGTGGTGGGAGCAGGAGCAGGGGCAGAGGGAGAAGCAGATTCCCCACTGAGCAAGGAGTCCGATGCAGGACTCAGCCCCAGGACCCTGGGATCATGACCTGAGCCAAAGGCAGATGCTTAACTGACTGAGCCACCCAGGTTCCCCTTAAATTCTATTTTTTTCATACTTCTTCTTTTCCATTCTAATAATAACTTCATTTTGTATTTCTGAATCACCTTTTTTTCAAACAGGACTTGGACTATTACTTCATATGAGCAATGGAGGTGTTAGTGGTGATGAGGTTTCATAGAGTACTTAAGGTTTAAACCCAATCTTAGAAAACAAGTTGAACAAAACTAAAAGGCAACCTACAGACTGGGAGAAGATATTTGCAAATGACCTATCAGATAAAGGGCTAGTATCCAAGATCTATAAAGAACTTATCAGGGGCACCTGAGTGACTCAGTGGGGTAAAGCCTCAGCCTTCAGCTCAGGTCATGCTCCCAGGGTCCTGGGATAGAGCCCTGAATTGGGCTCTCTGCTCAGCAGGGAGCCTGCTTCCCCCCCACACCAACATCTGCCTACCTTTCCACCTACTTGTGATCTGTCAAATAAATAAATAAAATCCTTTAAAAAAAAAGAACTTATCAAACTTAACACCCCCAAAACAAATAATCCAGTCAAGAAATGGACAGAAGACATGAACAGACATTTCTCCAAAGACAAACAAATGGCCAACAGACACATGAAAAAAATGCTCCACATCACTTGACATCAGGGAACTACAAATCAAAACCACAATAAGATACCACCTCATGCCAGTCAAAATGGCTAAAACAAACAAGTCAGGAAACAACAAATGTTGGCAAGGATGTGGAGAAAGGGGAACCCTCTTACACTGTTGGTGGAAATGCAACCTGGTACAGCCACTCTGGAAAACAGTATGGAGGTTCCTCAAGAAGTTAAAAATAGAGCTACCCTGTGACCCAGCAATTGCATTACTAGGTATTTACTCCAAGGATACAAATGTATTGATCTGAAGGGGCACCTGCACCCCTAATATTTATGGCAGCAATGTCCACAATAGCCAAAGTGTGGAAAGAGCTGAGATGTCCATCGAGAGATGAATGGATAAAGAAGATGTGGTGTGTATATATATATATATATATATATATATATATATATATATACACAATGGAATTTACTCAGCTATTGGAAAAAATTAATACTTACCATTTACATTGACATGGATGGAACTGGAAGGTATTGTGCTGAGTGAAATAAGTCAATCAGAGAAAGACAATTATCCTTTGGTTTCACACATATGTGGAATATAAGAGAGTGCACAGGACCATAGGGGGAAGAGAGGGAAACTGAATGGGAAGTCATCAGAGAGAAACCATAAGAGACTCTTAACTACAGGAAACATACTGAGGATTGCTGGAGGGGAGGGGTAGATGGGATGGGGTAACTGGGTGGTGGGCATTAAGGAGGGCAGGTGACGTGATGAGCACTGGGTGTTATATGCAAATGATGAATTGTTGAACTCTACATCTGAAACTAATGATGAACTATATGTTGGCTAACTGAATTTAAATAAAAATAAGAAAATGAGTTGAAGTTATCAGTGTGTAAGTGGCCATGGTGGGGCTAGAGGAGGGGACACTCCAATTATCCACATCAGGAAGAAGACTGGCATGAGTTCAGTGCAACTGATGCCTAAATAGTGGTTAATGGAAAAATGATGACTATAAAAAGACTGGAAGCGCAGGACAGATCTAGATTATGGAACACTTTGTGGGCTGTGCTGAGGAAATTATTCCGTTCATATGGAGGATTTCAATCTGGTGAGTGATGTGATCACATTTGTATTAGAATGGCAATTTCTCTGGCAGTATGAAAGGCACAGAAACTGGAAGACTAATGTAGCGACCAAGGTAAAAGACCGATGATAGTAAAATATAGTAAAGGCAGTGTAATGTGTTGGGGAAGGTATGAATACTCCCAAGGACATTTAGGAGGTAGACTCAATCAAAATGGTGAGTAACAAAATGTGGACTGAACAAGAAAGAGGATTTGAGAAGGTGTGTTTTGAGCTCCTGTCAGTGAACAGAAAAGGTGAGGGACAGCTGGGGGAGTGAAAGCCTATATAGTTAGAGTGGTAGGGCAAGTTCATAGAATAAAAAAGTCTAAAAATATAAACATGGCTTGGGATCACTGCCTTTGCAGATTTTATTAAATATCTGGAAGTGATGGTTAATATATGGAACTTAATATTATAATGGTTGCCAGAGATGTAAATGAGCGTCTCTGGCTATAGCTACTTAATTAGAGAAGACACCTTGAAAGAGGAGACGAAGAATGCCAGAAGAAGGAAACACAGTCCAAAATAAGGGACATTTGGTCAGAGAAAAAGACACATTTTCAGCTGATTTTTAACAATACTTTGTATTTCTACACCACTTTTGCTTTCAAAGCATGCATCTCACAAGAAGCTAAATTAACTATAGTAACTATTGTTAGTAAACATAGAAGCCATGACAATTATTTATTTCGAAACCTCAAACTAGGACTCAAAGAAATGCTAAAACTGTAAGGCAAATAGCAAGTTTACATCAAAGGTTAGAATCTAGATCTTCGTTATCTGATAACAATTTCTTTATACATAAGCAAACTTTAGATGTATAACAAGGATAAATATGAGTGGAACAATGAGCAAAATTCATGGAAACTTTAAGTTAGGACGTTCTTTTTTACAAATGTGTCAAATACATGGTAAAATTAGTGCATCTTTCCCTAAAATTGGGAAATAGGAAAGCATCTTTTCCTAACTGGCATACAAAGGTTAAGTATGAAAAGAGTATATATTAATGCACAATTTAAACCAATTTTCAGTGTCAGAACAGTCGATACTCCCTGAGTGACTTCAATTTCTCTAGTTGTTGAGCCTTCCTACTATTACTCTATTTGATAATCTTGTGATGCATAACTGATGCAACATAAAGGCTATAGTCATGAGAGTTAATCCATTTTTTAAAAAGATTTATTTATTTTAGAGAGAGAAAGAGCAGTGTCAGGGGAAGGGACAGCGAGAGAGGGGGAGAGAGAGAATCTCAAGAACACTCCCTGCTGAGTTCGGGGGTTCGACCTTGCTCCACTTGGGGCTTGATCTCATGACCCTGAGATTATGACCTGAGCCAAAATCAAGAGTTGGGGGTTGCCTGGGCAGTGGGTTAAAGCCTCTGCCTTTGGCTCAGGTCACAATCCCAGGGTCCTGGGCTCTCTGCCTCCTCTCTCTCTGCCTGCCTCTCTGCCTACTTGTGATCTCTGTCTGTCAAATGAATAAAATCTTCAAAAAAAAAATCAAAAGTTGGACACTTAACCGACTGAGCTACACAGGTGCCCCTCAACTAACTTCTTTGATAAAACATCTAGAACATAGAGTTTTAAAAGGTGGAGCATTTGGTAAATACACAATCTTTGGCTATGCTCTTCAATGCTTATGATATACTGAACCAACTGCAGCATTGACATCTAAGCTCTGTTTCTGTAACAATTTTAGTGTAGGCTTCAAAGATTTGCCTTAGTTTAATCCTCTTCTAAAACCCAACTGCAAATGTACTCACATCTACTGTAAATTGCTGTGTGGAAGAAATCCAATATTGCATGCTGCCAATTACCTCTGGTGGTCATTTATTTGTGGCTAGAGAATTCCCAGAAGTACAAAATTTGGTAGGCTTTAGGTTTATAAAAGGTTTAACTTAAGTTTATAGTAAGTGATAAATACATCAAAGTAATGTAGTGATTTTATAATTCAAAGAATAAAGGATAAATTGACACATTTGATAAAAGTTTTTTTTAAATAATAATATTTTAAAGACCAGATTCTTCCTAACACATTCTTATCTTCACAACATTAACTTCCTGCTCTTCTTCCTGCAGTAACCTTAAGTGATAGGGTAGGGATAAGAGGCCAGTGGAATTCTGTAATCAAAGCTAGTTTTGCATCTGTCCTTTCTTCCATGTCCTCTCCTTTTATGAGGATGTTCACACTGATTGGAAGCTTCTTGAAAGTTGGTCTTGATAATGTCTTCATAATCTTCTTGATAATTCCCGGCTTCTACATAGGGCAGCTACTGATTAAATGGGTTCTCAATGAAGAGTTTTGATTATTGAACAGAAGGCACTAAATATGAAAGATAAGCTATTTATTTGTTTTTAAAAGTAATAAAGATGCCAGACAGGTAAATACTTAATAGAAAGCATAATAACTGATTTTAAGTTGGCTGTTCCTATAAATATCTGGCAAAGGAATAAAGTTTCAAATCATATACACCGTGAGATGCTTAATTATGAAATAAATAATTTGAAATTCAAAAAAAAGTAGTTTTTCTAGATACCATTTACTACAGTTCTCTGTTCACCTAAAGGGAATGTAGACTTGCATTTGCCTAAGAAAGGACAGCATATTTCTATCATACCTTCAGTCTTGATTGTTATAGAATAATTCTTAAGCTTAATACAGTGTTATGGTCATGGAAAGAGATGTTTCATGAGTCCTCTGGAGTGTCTGGCATTATTCACTTTAAGAAAAATCTAATGTTAAAAATTTGAATTACTTGGCAATCTCTTTCAAATTCTATTGAATCAACCCCAGAAAATATTGAGAGTCAATGTTTCTTATTTATTTGTAAGTTAAAGCAGCCAAGGCAGATCAAACGGTGGCCAGATCTCCACAACCATTTGTTAGGTACAGACAGCAAATTATCAGAAGTTGTTTGAATGAATATAATTACCTATTGGCATGCAATGCCCCTTTACATTCTCAAATGATGATAGCTGGATGAATCGAGGCCTATCATAGTCCTTCACTATTATTTCTGACTAGTAATTTGTTGAGAGAGCCACATATTTATATATACAAACATACACAGATTTTGCTATTTTTGCAGTGTAGCATCTGATGGCATGTACATATGTTTATTGTATATGTGTATGTATGTAAATAGACACAAAATGCCCACATACATAACTAGACACATGATACACCCACTCTACCTGGACTTTTATCAAAGTCAGTAGCACAGACATTAACTGACCTGAAGCAGTTAGGATAATAGCGTCTGCCACATCTTTTGTCCCACTGAATCAACCTTGAATGTTCTGAAAGTTTGTGCCCACACCAATGGGTTCACCAAATTCCTAAAGTCTCAGAGAGGAATGCATTCATGAGCTGCTGAATACAGCCCCGTTAGGGCTCCACCATTATTATGTGGGGAAACATACTGTTTTTAATGGAAACTATTTCTTTGAGAACTTGGAAAATCTTTCTCTTTCTCTTACTGAATAATAATTTCCTGAAGGGAGTCTAATATTTATATTCTATAAATACTTTAAAATAAAACCACAGCAATAAAACAGACCTAACATTAAATAGCAATTAGCTAGACTTTCCACTAAAATCAAGCCAGCTCAAAATATTATAAAAATGGCTAGAAAATGATGGCAGATATAGAATTCCTGAAATCTAAGCTATGATGAATATTTGGTAGCTAGATGCCAACTTGGTGGCCAAGGGCTGTGCTCTGTCTCTCCACAGGCTACAGAAGTAGGACTAGAAATGAAAGACAGATGAAAGTGGGCTGCATCGTATACACATTGTGAAAACCATGATTAAGGTTTTCAACAAAAATTTCTGGTAACTCACCATGTACCTTAACCCTACACATGATGTAGTAAATGTAGGAGTGAACAAGACATCTAGTTTCTGATCTCATGATGTCAATCAGTTAATAAGCAAGTAAATAATTAAATGCTTAAAGATTGTGATGGATATTGAGTGAAATAAACAGGTGAATAAGACAGGGAATAACTGTGGGGAGCTACTTTCAATACAGTGGTCAGGAAAGGCACCTTTTAGAATGTCACCTTTTAGCTGAGATTGGGAGAATGAGAAGGAGTCAGCTATGAAAAGCTAAGGGAGGGAGAGCACTCCAGGTGGAGCACCAGCAAGAGAAAGGATTTAAAGCCTATGGGAAAGAACCAGTCATAAACAACAGCACAAGGGGAACCAATGAAGCTGCAGCACTGTGAATGGTAAGAGATGAGTTTGGAGAAGGAGGGTAGAGCCAGGTCCTACAGAGCCTTGTGGACCAATGTAAATAGCTGGGATTGTATGCCAACTGTATTTAGATTCTGCATTGCTAAGTGAATATCAGAATGAAAGGAAAGAACACATTTTGCCCAACATAATCATTCACTTTAATTTTTGTTAATTTTATGGATCGTGAAATGGAAATAGCATCTTGTATTCCTTGAAAACATGTTGTTTTATCAAATTTTATATTCGAGGAGAATGTTCTGACTAGCCTGACAACATAGAGATTTGTAGTCAGATTCTAAACTTTGAAGAGACTGTGCATCAATCTACATGTTCTTTACTCTTGGAAACATATCATTTCTCCTTTGTTTCTCCTTTCTCAAGCAGTAATTTTAGTTTGCCTCGGAGTTTTACATTTTTGTTCTCTTTTCCTGGAGTGTGTGTGGCGGGGGATAGTGGTGGTGGCAAAGAGACACAGGAAAACTATGAAATATATAAGAGGTTATAAGAACAAATAAGGAGAATAAAAAATAAAACATTTTGCGACCTTGCATATAATTGTTTCTGTATTTTCCTGAATTCTTGCCATTAGTGATGAACATTGACAAAGTCTAGGTAATTTAGAGCAACAACATTACTGTTTTCATTTCTAAACTTCCTTTTAGAATGTCTATGTTATGTTCTTTTTTTCATTAAATACATTAATAGCTTGTGGGCTAATTCCAAAGTTGATTCTTCAAAAGTAGTGATTCAGAGTCCATCACTACTTTTGAAGAATCAACTTTGGAATTAGCCCACAAGCTATGAAAAACAACCTGAGGGTTTTGAAGGGTCAGGGGTGGGAGGTTGGGGGAACAGGTGGTGGGTGATGGGGAGGGCACGTTTTGCATGGAGCACTGGGTGTTGTGCAAAAAGAATGAATACTGTTACGCTGAAAAAAAAAATAAATAAAAAGGGAAAAAAAAAACAACAAAAAAAAACCATACTAGTTTTCCTGTGACCTACCAGATAGCTATAGTTGATTCTGCTGTCGACACTGCAACAGAAAGCATTTTGTATAACCAAAAAATCGTGTTTTTTTTCCTAACCACAAGTCGAAATTTATCACAAGGTTAATGCACCCTGCTACGGGTGTAAAATGTAAGGTACTGAATCAGCATCTCCAGCTGTTCCTAAGGGAGGGAAATCTTCCCTTTTTCCAAGTGGCCATGTTCCCAAGTGGAGGTGAATAGAGGACAAGAGGGAGTGGATGGGGTAACGAAGACCCAGATTCCATAGAGAGCCAGGACCTGTTGATGAGTTAGTGGGTGGTAATAACAGCATTTTTCATGAGACAGATCCAACAGTGTTCATCCAACAGTGGGAATCATTATGTGCTCTGGTCTGGCTGAGTGAGCCATTCCTTTTTTTTTTTTTAAACGAGAGAATTAATTAGAAATCAACATAAACAGAAAATGTGATAGTTTAATGGTAATGAGCCTGCATGTGTGTTATTCCATAACTACTAAGTTTGCATTCTTGAATGAAACAAACTTCAGTTTGTGCTAAAAACAAACTCGACTTTGTTATATGATGAATAAACTCGGATATTCTTGCCACATAGCATGCTGAAGTAGCATATTGATGGCTGAGGTCTTAGCATAAGCAGACAGCAGGCGAAAGACTTGCGGTATTTTAACAGGCACAAGAAGATGTGAAAACAGTGGGTATACCATTAAATAAATCCAGCTTTATGCGACCCACCTAAAATCCTGAGCAGGAAAAATAAGTGGATGTTTCTCCTAGAGTCACAAAATTGCTGACAGAGCAGAAGGTGCTGATACACACCTTTGTGAATTTGATTCATTTTTGTACTTCATGGGCGTGGTTTACGGCATCACCATCTCCTCTAGAAATGGGTCCTGCACACTTCCCAGAGGAGCACAGTGACTGGGAGGTGGTGAGCTGGCTTTGGACTCAAACAGAGTTTTAAGATTTACTAGCTGAATAGCCAAAATTTATCTCTTTATTCAGCTACTCATTTAGACAATTAAACTCTCCAACATCTACACACAGTGAATGAGCACCTGAAGAGGAATAAAACCAATCATCTGTATCAAGGAGTTCACAGTCTGGTTAGACACAAGTTGCTTTTTGAACCTAAGCTTTCTTATCTGTAATGTGGGAGTATCTACTTAATAGATACTGGGGGAATTAAATGGGATCACATTTAAGCACCTAGCACTCTTACAGTCACTCGTAACAAGTCAGTATGCGTAAGGCATTTCGTTTTACCCGGGAAGTACTAAGTATAACCTTGTACTAGTTCCACTCTTATTCAAGGCAGCTGTGAAGCTTCAGTCAATAATGACTCAAAACGTTCAAGCAAGGAGGCTGGAGAGAGGGCAGTTGCTGATGCTTCTTCTAACACAGATTTGGGGAAATTTGGAGAGCCAAGGACTCACTAACAGTCATAATAAGAGACTAATTTTTAAGGATCACAGATGCAGCTTTTAGTGAGCATCAGATATGGTGCTCTCACCCCACATTCTGGGCATGAAGTCCTCTGGGACTCTAGCAACCCACTGAAGACAAGGACGTGTTCAAACATACCGAAAGAGGTAAGGTGTACCATGGAAATGATACCAGAATGGTATAAAGAACATGACAGTCTTTGCCAGTAAGGGTCTAAAATTTTACTGTGTATAAAACTGAGCCAGAGGACTTTTTTTTTAGTTAAGTATCTAAGAATCTGTTATTTATTTATTTTTAATTTTTTAAATTATTTATTTATTTTTTTCAGCATAACAGTATTTATTGTTTTTGCACAACACCCAGTGCTCCATGCAATACGTGCCCTCCCTATTACCCACCACCTGGTGCCAGAGGACTTTTTAATAATGTGAATGCATAGGTTTCATTCTAAAAAACTCTGATTCAGGAGTGAAGTGGTGGGCCCAGGTGCACCTATAAGAGCATCTATAGGAAGCACTTCTGGTGAATGTGACACAGGTGATCCAGACGCCCTACTTTTAGTCATTGCATCCTTGCCATTTTCACGAGTAAGTATTTATTCAGCGGTAACTCTCCCAGAGACTCAGAAACAAAACATGGTCTTCTAGAAGCCTACAATACAGTTGGTAAAACAGTCTTTTTATTTTTTTAAGGCCCATCAATATATAGACTAGAAATGGTAGCACAGCAGAAATTCCAAGGCAGGGGCAGTTGCCGACAGTTATGGTATGTGAAGATGCCAGACAGCAGTCAGGAACAGTGATGGGACTTGAAGGAAAAGAACTTTGACAAAGAGAAAGGGAAGACAGTGTTAGGAGCAAGAGTGTTATGCATGAATACATAAAGAAGATTTGGGAGAATGGTAAATATAACTGTGGAATTTAAAAGGATTTTAGAGCTCTTCCTTTTCTAGTTTCAGATGAGAACACTGTGGACCACGTAGTTAATTAGCTTCTAGTGATAGAATAATAAAACTTTGGAAGTTTAGAGGGATTTAGTTCAAACAGCCTCCCCAGAAGAGTCCATTTAACCATATCTAGTAAAACAAATCTTGTGTTTTGGGGGAAGCCAGTATAATTATTTTATAGCATCTCTACATACTGAACATCTTAAAACATCTCCCTATTTTGAACATAAACCTGCCTGTCTTTCAGGAAGTTCTAGTACCACAGAGCACACCCAATACATTTTCTCCTTTTTTCCTTAAGAGAGTTTGTTAAATAGTGCTTGGTGCTTTGGATGGAAAGATGGAAAAAACCTAAGAGTCTGAAGTATGGTGAGAGACCATAAACAGAGTAAAGCCAGTGTGGTAAATATTATGGACAAGGCCTCAGCAGAAAGGAGACAACCAACCATCGGGAACCACCTACTTGGGAATCCTGACGTTCGAGCTGGATTTCGAGAAATATGGGGAAACTGGGTGGGGGCTTGAATTTAATCTTTCATAGAACTTGAAGGAACTGTTGATAGACAAATCAGCAACATGATTTAATTTGGTTTTAAGCAAATACTCTGATGACAAAGAGAAGAATTTCTGGGGAGGGGAAACTAAAAGTTAATGGGATGTTATGTTATGTTTGATGCCTGGCACTGCTGTTGTCTGAATTAGAACAGCACTAATGGAAGTAATGTGAAAAGAGGGGATGGATTTTAAAGTTATCTCCAAAGAAGAATGGGCAAGGTTGACAGGATTTGACAATCAATTTTAAAGAGGCAAATGAAAAAATAACTAATAAATGGGTAAACAAAGGAATAACAAATGTTGATTGTGTTTCTAAGTGGGGAGACCAGGAACAAAATGATGTAACTGATTGAGATACAAGGATTCAGAAATATCCAACTAGAAGGGCAGGGGCCTGAAGGAGGGAAAAAAGCAGGTAAAAATGACTATATTGAGGTCCTAAGGGCTGGACTTGTCTTTTCTCCCCCTTTAAAAAAAATTGTTTATTTATTTCTTATTTTTTAATAAACATATAATGTATTTTTATTCCCAGGGGTACAGGTCTGTGAATGGCCAGGTTTACACACTTCACAGCACTCACCATAGCACATACCCTCCCCAATGTCTTTTCTCCCTTTTTATCCCAAAGAGATAGCCCAGGACTATGCATATTGATGGGTTCATAATAAATCATATCGAACAAATAAATCCCTTAGTTTTTTTTTTTCCTAAGATTTTATTTATTTGACAGATAGAGATCATAAGTAGGGAGAGAGGCAGGCAGAGAGAGAGAGAGGAGGAAGCAGGCTTCCTGCCAAGCAGAGAGCCCGATGCGGGGCTCGATTCCAGGACCCTGGGATCATGACCTGAGCGAAAGGCAGAGGCTTTAACCCACTGAGCCACCCAGGCGCCCCTAAATCCCTTAGTTTTATAAAAAATAAACCCATCCAAAATCAAGAACTGAGACCTATGGAAATTTGGTGCCTTCACAAGGAATGATCACCTAGCCTTGGTGGCACTCTTCAGAGGTTTTTTGATTTCACTAAAACATAAAATTTATGGACAGAAATAAAGGGGAGCAAAAGTTAAGACCAAACATCAGGAGCATGAATAGCAGGCTAGGGAGTTTACTGTGAAGATAACAAGGAAACATTATGGTTTTGAAAGATGATGGAATTTTAGGGAATGTTCATATATTATAGGAATTCAGAAAACAAAGTTGGGGGGATTCTTCTAACCCAGCATTTCAGCCATCACACCTGAGCATGCATGAATTTAAGTGTGGAATCTGAGCGCTTTCCAAAGCCAGAGAGCCAAATGCTGGAGCTAAGCTTAGTTTCTTACGGCATCAATATCCAATTACATTTTCCAGAGTTGAGATCCCTGATGTTCAATTCTGGTCACAGTCACTGGGGAGACAGGACCTGTGAAGTTAGTCAGGAAAACTGCCCAGCATAGGAGCAAAGACACCTGCCAAGTATTCCTCTGGCTTTCTGCCTTCCTAACTAGATAAAACATATTTTCCTGTGGTCCATTATAAATAATCACTCTAGGGATGCCTGGGTGACTCAGTTGGTTAAGCAACTGAAACTGCCTTTGGCTCAGGTCATGATTCTGGAGCCCGTGGATTGAGTCCCACATTGGGCTCCCTGATCACCAGGGAGGCTGCTTCTCCCTCTGATCTCTCCCCTCTCATGCTCTCTCTCTCTTTCTCAAATAAATTCTTAAATAAAAACAATCACTCTACATTGAGACTACAGAACCAAAATCTTCTGTTACAAAAAGAGACACAACATGGCTCATTTTGCTTCAGACCCCTGACAGGCATGCTGGTTTGGACACAAAGGGATTTATTTGTTCGATATGATTTATCTGTACCACCAGAAAGTGTACTGATCAATTTTTATTAGGGAGCTGATTTCAGAAACCTAATTCATTTCTTTTTTTTTTTAATACTTTATTTATTTATTTAACAGAGAGAGAGAGGGAGATTACAAGTAGGTAGAGAGGCAGGCAGAGAGAGGGAAGCAGGCTCCCTGCTGAGCAGAGAGCCTAATGCCGAGCTCAATCCCAGGACGCTGAGATCATGACCTGAGCCGAAGGCAGAGGCTTTAACCCACTGAGCCATCCAGGCGCCCCTCATTATTCTATATCTAACAAAAATACTAATTATAGATGGTGAAATAGCAAAATAGGAATGATCTTTTTTAAATCATTTAACAGAATGTTTTTGTAATCCTCTCCCTTATCCAAAGTTTTGCTTTTCAGTTTCAGTTATCTGTGGAAACCATATTTTGGGAGCAGACGATCCTCCTAACATATTGTTAGAAGGTCTATTGTAGCCTAATGTTTATGTTATTTGCCTCACTTCATCTCATCATGTAGGCATTTTGTCATCTTACATCATAACAAGAAGAAGACAGGGGCATAGAGTAGAATAAAATATTTTGAGGGGGAGCACATTTACATCACTTTTATTACAGTATGTCATTATAATTGTCCTATTTTATTATTAGTTATTACTGTTTAACTTCTTACTGTGCCTAATTTACAAACTTTAACATAGGTAGATATGTGTAGAAAAAAACAGTACATATAGGGTTTGGTACCATCCCTGGATTCAGGCATCCACTTGGGGGGTTTTGGAAGGTGTTCCCTGAAGATGAGGGACAAATGTGTATCACTACAAGTCTCTATTTTAGTTTCTTTTAGTTTATAAGGACCATTAGGGGAGCCATGGGCTTAGATTTTATTTTTAGATTTGACAGCATTTTTGTTCAGTCTTTAAAATGACTTATCAGCCTTTTTCCTCAGCATCTGCTTTCCCCTGGATGGGCTCACACATGGATATTTAAAGGAACGGACCCTAATGATCCACCAATTCCCCTTGTCAGCCAGTAGGAATACTGTAATCCATAATAGAGATTTCCCCTAATTTACATGCTTTTATTGTCACACACCAAGGAAATTGTACTAATAGGAGGAACTTCACAGGAGATAAATGGGGATCATGGTCACAAAGGAAAGGCCATGGACTGTAGTAAAACAAAACAAATATGCCCCTTTCAGAAATTTGAGATTGAGTTCTGCTCAAATTTACTAGCTTTGTGACACTATACAAATCACTTAATATCTTTAAGCTTGATCTATAAAACGAGAATGGTAAAACCTGCTCACCCATTTCAGGGGGGTACTGAAAAACTCAATGAGACAATGTTCCTAAACTGCAAAATTATAGTGATATGTTATAGTTAACAGTGGGTGTAAGTGATACTTGACCAACTAGGGCCAGATTGAAACCTAATCATTCCCAAGAACAGACTAGGGATACATTTGATGAGAAAACGGACAAGTGTATTTGATGAGAATATGTCTAACTGGTTGGTTGTTTTAAACTGTGCCCTGTCATGAGTCATGTTAGACTAGGGTAACAGGTTATAGTAACTTTTTGGATTTGGATCTCATGGAGTAAGGAAATAAGGCGATTGTGAAGTAAGTGTTGATCCAGTGAGCAGAAAATTCTCTTTGAAATGACCATTAATTAAGCAAATAAGAAACAGACTGCCAGAAGAGCCACAGAACACGTCTCTGGAAGGCCATCCTACGAACCTATCTGCTCTGTGGCCTTCGGTGTTACAGAATGGCCAAGGGAGTTGTTTCTACTCTCGGGTCCACTACAAAATGACTACAGTCAGCTACCTACTTCCCTGGACTCTTTCTTCTTTCTTAAGTAATTTGAGGGGATTATGCTGCATACACGACTCACCAAATCTTTCTTCCTACTAAAACATGTTGCACACCTAATCCACACGTGCTCTTTCTCTAATACATTCTATTGACACAAATGGCATCAATCCATTGCCAAAGCTAAGATTCTAGAAGCCCCACTCACCTCAACACCAACCACTCCTCCTGTGGATTCTACATCCTTAGTTCGGAGAGCTCACATCTTTCCACTTCCCACCCAGACTACTGCTACCAGTTAGCAATTAGAGGGATCTTTTAGGAACAATAGTTAAGATTTTATCAGGCTATCAGGCCCCTGCTTTAAAAACGGCTTAAAGGCTTCTCACGGCTCTTCCCAAGTAACCACTTCTGTCAGTTAGCTCAGTTTACTCTCTCTCAACCTCATTTCTTGTCTAAGGAGCCATTTGTAGTACCCTCTCAGCTGCAGAGAGAACTCCCCCTCATTTAAACCTCCGGCACTGTCTTCTTGATGAAAAGCAGAGCTAATGAGAAAGCTGTCCTTTGAGTCAGCAGATCTGGGTATACTCTTATGTATACCATTGCTGTCTTCCACTTTGGTCAGTTGCTTAATGGTTTGGGCCTCAGTTTCTTCATTTATAAAATAGAATATATTGTGAGGTTGCTGTGAGGTTTACAAGAGATAATACACATAAAAGCACCTGGCTTTCACAAGTTAGTAACATACAGAAAAGAACTGGAACGTGCTATTTTCAAGGCTCTGAATTCGGGCAACTGACCTCTTTAAAGCTATCAGTTGATGTTAGGAAAGGTCATCAACAGACTTACATAAGAAATCCAAAAACACATGTTATGTGTTTGCCAAATTGGTGCTTCAAGCAGACTGGAAGCTATGTCCCATGTAGTGGTTTAAAAAATGCCTCCGTGAGATGGACAAAAATGCACTATTTTTAAACACACAATATTTTAATATTTGTTTGGTAAAAGTAATTCCAGTTAGTGAACTAGCATGAAAGTTCAACTATAGAAATGAGTCAATGTGCTGAAAAGGGAAATTTGCTCAGCCAAACTATGTCATTCCATTACAAGCTTTAC
The DNA here is from genome assembly GCF_922984935.1 of Meles meles. NCBI lineage: Eukaryota > Metazoa > Chordata > Mammalia > Carnivora > Mustelidae > Meles > Meles meles. The sequence goes on from NC_060070.1 coordinate 75,361,252, forward strand.
CTAACAATGCCAACTACGTTTATAGTACGCATAGCATACTTCCTATGATTGTCACAGACGTCATGCTGAACGATGACTCTTATCCATTGGTCATAAATTTTCAGACAAGATAATACTGGGAGGCCCAATAAATTCCAGTGTTTTCTGTTGATCTTCCTTCCACCTTCCTGCCTCATCCTCACGTGCTGTCTGGTATCCTTGTTTTCCAGAGAAAAATCTGGGTGTGCATTGGCTCATTTGTAAACCATCTCATTAATTTCCAAATCTGTTTAAACAAGCCTTAAAAAGAAATGTTATACAACTTAGAAAGAATATTTAACAGCTCTGATTTATCTTCAGCCGAATAATGTTTAATTCTAGGTTCACATGTTCTTTCTTTAAACACTGTGACATGCCCCAAAGGCAGGTTTGGTGTGTGCTGTGCTGACTTATGTAATCTTAGCACATACTAAATGTTCAATAAATCACTGCTGAATGAATTTATGCTGTTTTAATTAGGACCAAGTTTAATTTCATTTTTTCCTCATATTTTTCTCCCCAAAGAATTTTGTTTTCACTTGCTGGCTTTAAAAAAATATGGTCTAAAAAACTCCATGAAAGTATAAAGAAAAACTCACACTTTTGAATTGAAGCCGTAACTCCACATTCTTGAAGTTCTGACTGACAACTATCTAAGGGTACAGCATGCTACAAGAAGGAAAAGGAAGAGCTCTTTGATTTTCCTGTAGGGGGGATTCTGAGATCAGTCTCTCTTGCTTTCGGATAAGTAAAAGATTAGGACTCTCATTTTATAGTGGGAGCAATGGAATCACAGACGAAATAAGTGGTTTATCTAAAGTATACAGCAATGTTATTAGAAATCAATCCATCTGCCCCTAACATGGGATTTCTTGAACTATAGTCCCAACTCCCGAAGATCTGGATCCAAAAAAGGCAATCAGGAAGATGTTATTCTTCTGCAATTAAGTTTATGAAGTTTCCATTTCTTCTCCCTTAAATTTCTTTTTATTATTTTCTTTGCTAAATTGTGGATAAATTTGGGATTCAAATGGGATTCAAGTGAAGACTCAGCAGTGAATGACTGTCATTACACATTTGAAGCAAAACAAGGAAAAGTAAAATCTCATTGTAGATATTTTAATAACATTATTTACATAGCATCTTTTTTCTAGAGTGCTTTTCCACAGGGGGGGAAAATCCTATGTAAAAAAAAAATTCCTATTCCTATGAAGAAAGCAAACCGCATATACTAATGAGAAGTCTGAGATAATGACACCAATAAAGGAAGAGAATTAAAATTCAAGCCTTTTTAGATTTTAGTGTAGGCTCTAAATCATCAAAGGTAGGGAGAAATAATAACTAGTCAAAAGAATATACACTTTTCTAGTCAAGTATCACAGTAATCATTAATACTGTATAATTAATTTTAAATTCAGTCAATGACGCTTCTGATGCTTTGAGTTACTTAGCAGTGTTATCCCCTAGTACATATAAATACCTGAAAATACCATGCAAACAGGAAGAGGCAGAGTGGAACATGGGAGAGCTCTGGCCCCCCGAGGCTAGGGTACCAACCTATTCTAACAAGTGATATTGACATAAGCACTAGAGCCTAGCCGTTATCCCTCTTAATAGTCTTTAAATAATAACAGAGAAACGAGAGCCTATATAAGGTAGGATCTCAGATGTATTACTTTATTTTGGAAGGAACATGGAGAAATAGGTAAGAACTGCTTTTGAACATGTTGATAAAGAGAGCTGTAATCACTGATCCCCCATCTTTTTAAACCATGAGAATGCCAGTAGCAAATTTTTATTATTTTTAACTTAAATTAACTCATTTCCCTTATATCTGTGCAAATGAAACCACGTCTCTATAGCGATAAGTTAAAATAAAATTTTGTAGTTCACATTTGGTATAGTTATATGTAATTCCCGTCTTGATTCTTTTACCCTTAGTCTTTTCCAGTATATTGGAATCTGTACATCAGATAGCATAAGTCTGCTGTTGCAAACATTAATAAGATCTATCATTTAGGAACAGCTACTTACACTTTGTTTAATTTCTAATGGAAAGGATTTCTCTAAATATTTACACCAGAACAGTTGTCAGAATGAATTCGCAAACTTGCTGGCATACTCCCAGGAGCAGGGAACTGGCACGGGGGAAGGGAGATTCCTGGTCCCTGGTCCTATAATTTTAAGCAGTCCTAGGATTTCAGGGAGCCACTTGCTAGAATATGAAGGGTGTGTATTAACAAAGAGGTACTTCAGTGTGTAGCCCAATTCAAGTCAAGTATCTCAACAGCCACTTTTGTTTATTCTTCTTGTAAAAATGACTCTCCATTTGCTTCAGGTTTAAAGGTTTCAGTGACCCAACAAATAAATTGTGTATGAGAAAAGAAATGTGTACAAGAAGTGTGAAGAAACACCAAACTTTTGTTCAATGGCTCCCAAGGTGCTTAATAGATAGAAATGACTTGTTGCTCCCATGAGCTGCTGAGTAAGAGTTAACACGCAAGACTTAAATAAGAGAGAACTGAAATCTGCCAGAAGAAATGCAGCAGTGTTTTATAAATTAACTCAGCTGTCCGTGTATTTATTTTTTTCTTTGGAAGATTCTAAAATTAAGACTGTTCAACTCATCTTCATACTGGTTTGGAATTTGGAGAGTATGTGAGGAAGTGATTTGGGGCTAGGAAGGGTAGAGAAAACATCCTGCACTGGAAAATCTTGGCAAGTATCATCTGAAACATGTTCTTACCTGACAAACGGTAGCACTTTTGCCCCTCAGCCTGTTAAGAGGTTTGGTTAAAAATTATTAAGTAAAGCTTTCTGGGATTAAAAGCTTTCCATTATAAGGACATTGGGAGATGGAGAGGAGAAGGATGTTGAGGGAAATTGGAAGGGGAGGCGAACCATAAGAGACTATGGACTCTGAAAAACAACCTGAGGGTTTTGAAGGGGCGGGGGTGGGAGGTTGGGGAACCAGGTGGTGGGTAATAGGGAGGGCACATATTGCATGGAGCACTGGGTGTGGTGCAAAAACAATGAATACTGTTACGCTGAAAAAATAAATACATAAATTAAAAAAAAAAAGCTCTCCATTATAGTATAGGCAATATATTAAAATCTGAGGCAGTTTTTAATGAATTTCTGAAATGTCAGTGAGAGGTCCACATGGGTGCTGAAAATGGCAGTGGTAACCTGAAATGGCTGGGAGCTCCTTCTTCTAGAACTCTCCTTTACTCTATTAGAAATTAAACTTTGAGGTATGGACACATAATGCTCACAAGTCTGAAAACACACATGAATCAGGGCTGGGTCCTGGAAGCACAATGCTGGGTGGAATGGCACATGCTACTGATTATTGATACTAGGGTCAAGTATGCATCGACATGATCCTGCAAGTGTAAATGGCTTCCAAGGGAATCGCACTGATTTATGTTTACAGCTTGGATCTGCATCAAGCTCTGAACAGAACTGGAAAGCTGGGTGGATGTCTTGGAAATGTGCTATAGGAAAGAGAGATTGCCCTTTCTTTGTAGAAGGGGCTTAAGAGTTATCTTGAGGATGACATGAGGTGACTGGGTAAATGAGGGCAGAGGAGCTGAAGATGCCACCTGTGGGCTTTTTCTCTTGTTACCAAACAGTAATGAAGGTCCTTTTGGACTTAGATCAACAAATACGTCATAAATTGGAAAAGCAAGACTGAATTCTGTTAGAAACAAATCTTCAGCAGCTCAGTATGCGCTCATATAGTTTGTGGCCAAGCAGCATTTGTCTGTATCTTTTGTATTTCCTGTAAGAAACAACATGCCACCAAAAAGTAGTGACACAAATAACATGGAGGACATGGGGAGATGGAGAGGAGAAGGGAGTTGAGGGAAATTAGAAGGGGAGATGAACCATGAGAGACTATGGACTCTGAAAAACAACCTGAGGGTTTTGAAGGGGCGGGGGGTGGGAGGTTGGGGGAACCAGGTGGTGGGTAATAGGGAGGGCACGTATTGCGTGGAGCACTGGGTGTGGTGCAAAAACAATGAATGCTGTTACGCTGAAAAGAAATAAAAAAAAAACTATAAAAAAAAGTAGTGACACAAGTAAATTATAGGTTACAGTCTTTTTTTTTTTTTTTTAAGATTTTACTTATTTATTTGAGAGAGAGTGAGCATGAGCAGGGGGCAGGGGCAGAGGGAGAAGCGGGCTCCCCACTGAGCAGTGAGCGCAATGAGACACGTAAGACACGTGGGGCTTGATCCCAATCCTGACCTGCGCTGCAGGCGCTTAACCGCTTAACTGACGGAGCCACCCAGGCACCCCTAAATGTTACAGTCTTGCTGCTAAGTCTTTTAAAAATAAAATCTTTTCTTAGTCTGTCTCATGGTCAAATTCAAGACCAAAGAAAATCAAATATATAGTGCCACTAAACTGGTGATATCATATTGACTGCCGGTCATTGTAACTCTTCAGTGTGCACAGCGCAGGAGGTCAGGGTTTGTTAGCCAAATGTTACCTGGAGATTGCCAGTTGCCCCAGAAGGCTGGCCAGAAAAAGAATCTGACTGCCTGCCTCTCTGTGGACTTAAGATAAACAATATCACCCATCCACATGTTTAAACAGAAAGAGCCAGTGACCCAAAGTCATAGGAATATTGAAATATACTGAAATTATTCTGAATTATAAAGGAATGTGAACCTACCACATTTAAGGGCAGTGAACAGTGGGATCCATCACATGAGGTAGACAGCGTATCTTTCCTGGATGTTTGAGGCAATGCCAGTAGTTTCAAAGGCAGACTTTCACTTAGGTTATTAAGCACAGATGCATTTGGGCTGTATGGATATATTCCTATAAAAAGGTTTAACAATCTTCTAATTTCTAACATATTCAAAGTTTAAAATCAGAGCACCACTTACTGATAACTTCTCCTTAGCTACTTACAGCATCATGTTTCTAAATGGTATTCTTTTCAGTATAAGAAATCCTAAGTGCAATCTTGGCCCTTTCTGAGCTCTGGAGGTTTTAGAACCCTTGTCCTGGAAATGTACTACAATTTTCTTATTTCCAAATGTTACTTCAGTAATACTATATCTGAACTGACTTTAGGATGTTTACAGGGATCTCTTCCCTTCCCATCCTAATCAGACACCTCTTTTACAAAGCGTAGACTAAACTCCCTAGGTCTTTTTTATCTACTGAGGGAGGGAGGACAGAACTTGCAAGTGGAGACAGCAGGAATTTTGCACGTGTGCATTTGCCTCCCTGCAGGCAGACAAAGTGGTTGATAAGATGATGGTGACATGATCTGTGCATGTATATCAGTGGCATATTTTGATCTTTTGACTGCTTAGGGTGAATAATCTATTGAAGGAAAAAAATTGGTGGAAAAGCATTGTTTTCTGGTGGATTTCCTGCTCTCCATAACTCATGATTGCTCCCAATCCTTAGGGACAAGTAACTAGGTCTGACCACGGGGCAGTGGCTCAAGTGTGCTGTGATGACCCTCCTCCCCAGGAGCCTGGCTTTCCTCAGTCTAATTACTTTTGGCAATTGTGGTTATTGGGATTTGGCCTAGTGACTCACTAGAACCCGAATTCTCTCAAGGAGCCCCCTTAACAAGCAGAATTAAGTCTGACAGGAAGCCCAGACTTCCACTTTGCCTTTACATGGAGATTTCCCTGGTTTATGACAAGGTTTGGAAATCCTTCATGGACTAGGAAAGAATAATAAATGAGACATGATGAAGATAACCACCCAAAGGAGAGCACATTAGGAGAGGAGTAAAAGCAGTAAGTTCACAAATAAACAACGTACCACAAAACTTAACCCATTGAGATGGAGTTAAAACTACGTTATTTATAGTAGTTTTACTGATCAACAGTAGTCAATCTGGAGTTAGTCAGGAATTGTAGAAACTATAAAAGAAAACAATGTTTATTTCTTGTTAGGCAGTTTTCTAACCATTACGTGTTTTCTGAAGACAAACAATACTCTGGGGCACATTACCAATCATCTGGTAAAACCTGAGAACAGTTGTTTATCATGAAGTAGCTTTGAAAAAAAAAATTTGGTATGGCTGATACCCCATCTTTTATCCATTTAGTGCCTCACTCAGCCGCGGGAGGGTTCAGCAGCAAGCACACTCATCTCTGGTTGCACCTTGCCCAGTCGCAATGTTCTTGTCCTAGGAAGTCAGTGTCTGTTAAACTCAGTATCATGTCTTACTGTGTGCACTTTGCTCTCTTTTCTTAGACTCTCTGGCTGAGACCATTCCCTATCAGACAATCTTGTCTGCACTGGTCAGTGCCACAAGTTTAACAATACTCTACCGATAAACAATACGAGGCTATCGGACTACTTTATATTTTAAACTACTATCTGCTCAGATGATGTTATATCTCATCTCTTACCACACCCCACACAAGTCCATTTTGTTTTTCTAACCCCCATGAAACTGGCATTGTTTTTAACAGTTGCCCAGCTGTAATAGTTATTCTTGAATTAAGGGTCCAATAGTAGTTCTCAGTCTTGGGTGCAAAATCGTCAGGACTGCCTATGAAAACACAAATGTCCGGGCCATACCCCCAGGGATTGTTTCCTTTGGTCAAGGGTGGAGTCTGTCTTTTTGGTTGTTGTTGTTGGTGTGTGTGTGTGTGTGTGTGTGTGTGTGTGTGCGTGTGTGTGTTTATTTTTTTGGTTGTTTTGTGTGTGTGTGCTTATTTTTTTGTTTTAAAGATCCCCCAGGTGATTCTGATTTGAAATCAGGGTTGAAAATCACTGTACCAAGGCCCATAAAGAAAGAATTTGGAGTGGAGTTTACTTTTAATACTCATGGTAAAAGTAATATAAATAGCAGATTTTATGAAGCACCATAAAGATGACTTTTCTGGAAAACAAAAACTAGCCAGTGAAATATCTATTGTGGTTGTAAATTACATAGAAGGATTTTGATATTTAACTGTGAAATTATAGACTTTGCCACATCCTCATGCCTAAGTTAATCTTCTCTTGGATATGCACAGGGCAGATGAGAAGAATAGTCTTGCAGTATTTCATATAAAATGTGATATTCTATTGCTTCTAAGGAAGAAAATCAGCAACTTCTTATGTTTAAAAACCATCAATAGGGTAAGTTTAAGGAAAGAGAGCAAAGGGGTAGGAAAAAAAGAAAGAGAAATGGGAGAATGTAGTAGAATACCAGAAGCAACCTCTGTAGTAAATGTTTGGGAAACACCTGTGGTTTGTTAAATGAGGAGGAAGAATGAATGAGCAAAGAGAGAGTAAGGGAAAGAAAAGGTGAAGTGGGGTTTGAGAAAATGAACCTACGACTGCCCTAAGTACTAATCCCAATAGTTGAGGAGATGTGAAGAAATCAGGGAAGGACACAGGCTTTGGAGCCAAACCTGGGCTGAAATCCCAGGTCCACCACATCTTTGTTGAGGGATCTCAGGTGACTACTATGGGGCTATTGACACCATCCTTACAGGGTAAATGTGAGGACTAGATGAGATAAACTTTTGCGAAAACATCAAGTACAGGCTCTAGCCCTCACAGGTGATTTAAAACATGGCAGCTATTTAAACAGTAACCAGTATCTCAACACTCACTTTGACAAATAAATATAAATGAGTAGTAAAATAACATATATATGAATATAACAGTGGCTCTGAGAACCATGAAACTACAGTTTGCCCAGAGGCACTTGCACACACTTTGGCATAAAATTTTTGTCTCTTTCTTCTTCTTTTTTTTTTTTTTTTGTTTTTAAGATTTTATTTATTTGACAGAGATCACAAGCGGCGGAGAGGCAGGCAGAGAGAGAGAGGAAGGAAAGCAGGCTCCCCGCTAAGCAGAGAGCCCGACGCAGGGCTCGATCCCAGGACCCTGAGATCATGACCTGAGCAGAAGGCAGAGTCCTCAACCCACTGAGCCACCCAGGCGCCCCTTTTTGTCTCTTTCTTATCAGTGCAATGTGACCGCTACTGCCTTTGCTTTTATGATACCCTTTGTCATGATTACTATTACTTTGTCATGATTACTCTCATACCTGTGAGGTCCCTTTGTATAGAAAAAAGAACATAATGATAAGAAACTAGGTTCTTTTTTTTCTTACCAACTTATCAAGCATATGTTAAAAAAACAGTGTTCTAAAATAAGCATCTCACAAATTCTGTTATTTTATATTGTGTGGTGGTGGTTTGTATTATGTGGTTATAAAATGGGGGCTGCTTTACCACTTACTCTCAGGAATGTGCTTTGTATTGGGGTATAATTATAAATATGCTTACCAGCTAGTTTTCTGAGGCCAGATTTTAGGAGTGAATATAGCATACTGGATTATTGTGTATTCATTCTATAAAGATGTTTTAAGGTAACTGAATCTAATCCCATGCCAATGCAAAGTGCTCAGAAGACAACTAGAAGAATAAGCACACTAGAAAATATTACCTGCTTCTGATGCAGAAGGCCAAAATTGAATTGGAGGAGAAAAAGGAGGTGGGGCCTAGCTGTTACTAGGGCTGGATAATTACTCAGTGGGGATGTTGCAGAGGTAATATGGATTACCTCTGTACAGTATATACACTGTACAGAATATATACACTGTACAGATGGACTGGATTCCTTCAAGTGCCATCCCATCCTCAGAACCTCTCATTGTAAGAGAGCACACTTTGTAGTGAAATCTGCTTGAAAGGAGAATGCCACTGTTATGAGTAGATGCTAGGTCCAAATGGAATGATTAGGGACCAGTCTCTTATATAATACAAAGAGTACTATAAAAATGAGAGGCTTCAGTTGAGAATGGTACATTAGACTCTTTAAAATAGACAAAGTAACTTAATGTAATTAATCTTATTTTGATACTACCAGTAAGAGTCTCAATGTCAGCTATGCAAACACTTTTAATAATAATAAATATGGCACCACTAGATTTTATCTCATGCATTCAACTATCCCCCTTATATGACTCCCAAATACTTATCTTCAGCCCTGATACTATGAGATTTTGATTGTGAGTTACTAGATGCTGGCCCTCAAAGTAAAGATAGCTCAAAAGAAAAATAAGTTTCTACCAAGTCTGCTTCCCTTAACTTCCCATATTTTTATCTCCATTGCTTTTCCATTCACCTAGATCTGAGTCCTTACACCACAAAGTCTGGTGCCAAATATGTCTCCGTCTCTTTTCCCTTCATATCCAATTAGCTGCCAAGACCTAGACACTTGATCCTATAAATACTTAAATCCATATAAATACTTAAATCCACACAAATGACTTGCTCTGTATACTCCCTTGCTCAATCAGTCTCTGTTATTATCACACAGGGCCTTATTATCTTAAACCTGGGTCATCAGGTCATGCTTACTGTCTAAATGCCATTGAGTGCTATGAAATCCCATCAGGTCATCAGGAAGCAGTTGCTGCTTCCACCCTAGTACAAGCCACTTCTGACAGCCTGTCAGGTGTGTGTGTGGAGTTTTGCAGATCTCTCTAGCTGGATTCCAAACCAGCTTCCTGAGACTCCAAGCCCAAGGACAAGATGCACCTGCTAAAGACTGAGTATGCTCACTGATGCAATGGCTATGGTTTTGGGGCACTAGATATTGTGAAAAATGAGAAATATAATTAATTCCATCTCTACTTTGATAAAGCTCTTATTAATTAATCTTTACATATATTTCCTTATAATAAAGGAATATTTATATTTGCTTGCATTCTCAATCTTCATCCACTAAACTTGGTTGAAAAAGAAAACTAAGTTTAGAAGAACTGTTTAACTATGACTATTTAAGTCATAGTCGTGACTTATGTTCTCAGATCAAAAGATGGTAAGTTGAAGAGACAGGAATCACTTAGATATAAATTTTTGACCAACTGCCTCATTTCGCAGATGAGGAATTGCAGCCAGTGTGGTAAAGGGACTTGCCTAGATTATTTAAATATGAGCAGCTGTGCCGGATCTAGAATCCAGGTCTTCTACTTCTCAATCTACTTTTTCCCAACAGATACTGGGGATTCTCCCTCAATGGCATCTTAAGTCTCAGTCTCTACCATGAACTTTTGATGCTTGCTACTCATCAAATTCTTAAAGGTCAGATGGAACCCTAAAATAAGGTAGTGTTTTGAAGACTGGATTAGATTCTTGCACAAGGCATGACAACAGTTAAAAGCTATTAAATATATATTTAATTGGGCAATCATATTCTTTAGTACCATTGAGTTTTCTCTATAAAACTTCCAGAAGAATTTTAGTGGCAGCAGATGGTAACTAGGTCCCTTGCCAAGATTACAAATAGGCAGAAAAGCTTTTATCAAATAAGAGGCACCTGTAACCATATTTTTTAAAATGAAGTTTTGAAATTATTCAAACTTTTCAAATGTGAAAAAATATAGGTAATTTGCTTAAAATTTCATCTTGTTGAAAATTCTCTGGAGCAGAAAATGGGATTTTATAGCACTCAATGGCATTTAGACAGTAAGCATCCTCAGCACCCCCACAATCCTTGAGAATGGAACATTCCATTCTTTTCAGTATTGCTGGATAAGTACTTTAAGCAGAATGCTAGTGATACTCCTAAATGGAAAGATCTGGTGGACAGGATTAAATAGAAAAAAATGGTCAGTAAATTTTTGCAGATGTGTATTTTATGCTTTACATATTTTGTTAAGGTGTAACTGCAAAGCATTTCAAACTTACTAGGTTGTCCAACAGATGGTAAATTTAAGATAATCCAATCATTTTAAACCTGAAGAAAACATTCACAATTAAGAAAATAACCCACATTTTTCCTCAAAATCAAAAGGAAGGTAAAAAAGAAACCTATATAATTTATGATGCAACACTTCTCAAATGCTCATTCTCAAAAGCATGCCAATGTACCATGCACTGCTCAGAGAAGAAATAGTTCTAACCAAGTAAAACATGTAATTTCAACACACTGTCTTGCATGATCCTTACCATGCTCTCCGAACTGAATGATGTTTTCCTAATGGTAACCAAAGTTGCTTCTTACATTTCATGAAATATAATACCCACTCTGATGGCATTTCAAGAATTCACTACTTGGAAAAGGATTTTTGGGGGGTGGGATGAGTGGATAGCGGGGAAGTAGGAAAAAGGGTTAGGACAACATCGAGAATGAAACATTTAGATAAAGCGGGGAAAGATGATTTAAGAAATCACTATATGTAGAATAGTCTTATTTTTTGATACTTCATTCTTAAAATTGCAGAGGGATCATTTGGTCTTAACTCTATTTAGGATTCTGACAATCATACATGATATACCACCAACATTACATAGCCTTTAAAAGAACTGCATTAAAAAAAAAAGATTAACCATGTAATTGGAAAATATTTTTTAGATATTTAATAGTAATCTGGAGATCTCTGTCCTATTTAAATATTTTAAAATGATCCAGCGACTAATAAATTTGTTTTGTAGTATGGTGGTATGTATGGTTTCCCCATAACTTGAAAATCAAATCTAACTACATGTTGTAATTTCTATTCATTGCTTTCTGGGGACCTAATTTGTGGAATATTAAATTCTGGGTAAATATTTAATGGAGAAATGATTTTATCAAAAGCTATCTACCTATAAGTTGAAATACTATTCATTTTTCATGTTCATAGGAACAATGAAATGATGACATTAAGTCAGTTTCACACACATTCTTCTATTCTCAGTTACTTTACATAGAGTAATTTAGGATTAAAAAGACAATATTTAAAAATCATCATCCTTAATGTTCTAAGTAAAATCCTTCTATTGAAGTAATAAAGAATTAAAATAGTATAACAACAGGATATGTTAAAAAAATAACTCTGAGGTGTAATAGTGAATATATTAGAATTTACAAAAATAAATGTCTTTTGTTTGTATTTAGATATTGTCATTACTGCCTAAGAGTGTAAATCTCATACAAACATCACATGATATGTGATTCGTACAAACATCACATGATATGTTGCAGAATATTCTTTTTCCAGCAAATTTTACTCATATCTTCTATTAATGTTTCTTTTAAAAACAAAGTACACTGGTAACTGAAGTAGACAGGTGAGAAAATGCATTGTAGCCAATTTCCAAACCATACTTCCATTCAAAATTAAATATTACAAAATGCGTAGGAGAATGAAAGATTTTTTTTATCCTATAGTTAACTTGATATTTACCATAACTGGCAGTACAATTACCAAGAGTGTATCAGAATCTCAAAGAATGGCTCAATGTCTGGAACAATGTCATGAGCAATGACAATATATTCCAACAGGATGGTTTTATTTTATTACCATTAAAATTATTTCCCTTATTTTCTTACTCCTTTATTTCAGACATTTTTATGAAGGATTTTTAGAAGTTTCACAGATTGTGCAATGACAGCTTTGTAATTGCAATGCACACACAATGGCTTTTTAAAACTTGCGTGTATCTAGAACCCAGGTAATTAAAACCCAATTAATAGATGGCATCAGATAAAAAGGACTACAAAGACATCTGATGTTTCTAACAATAATCTTCTGGAATAATATGATCCTACAATGTCTTCAGAATAATTGAATAATATTATTATATTTAGCAAGCTGTACTATTACTATTCATTATTGCTGTTATTACCAGATATTTAATTCTTTGACATTGGTCACTAATGTATAATAATATAAATATCACTTCAAAAATTTCCAGTCAACCAGAACAGCTTATTCTTCAAACAAAGTGGATAAATGATGGTCTGGAGGCCATCAGACTTATTACTTAACATTTCCACCATCTTCTCTCTGACGGATCAGCAGGTAGTGTAAGCAGCAGGAGACAAGTTCTACCTACTAGCTTGTATGGCTTTGATTAAGTTACTTAGCCTCTGTTATTCGGATTCTTCCTCTGTAAAATGGGATAAATACCCACTCTTTAAGTTACTATTTAGGGGTCTGAGGGTATAACTCAAGGGAAATTCAGTGCAATGGTAAGGTACTGTGGTTATTATCATTATGGCAAGTATGACATTTACTTTTATTAGCAGATAGCCTGGAATTCAGAACCTGACTGTACTAAGTTGCAAAGACTGACCTGGAAGTGAGTTAAAAACTGGATTGGGGGTTCTTGATTCAACGCTGTACTTAAAGCCAAACTTTATTTCTGAAAACATTGCTGATTGGGGAATTTTGAATAAGGGTTGCATTTCATTTTTATCTTAAATAAGTTCAAGTTAGTCATTTCTAGGAGCTATATTCGAATCCGAATAGGTAAAAAGTTATTGCGCATTTGCTCACCCATAACTCCACACATAATTTTTAAGGTGCAAAATTTATGTTTAAAATGTTTTTCTAAGATCACTAGTTTTCACAAAGTATGGACAAATGGTATAGCAGTTGTTTCAGGAAAACAGGACAATAGTAATGTGGCTTTTGCTACATCTGAGGATTAGCCATGATTCCTTAGACTTGACAATACTGAACACCACAAACAAATTACCTTTTTTTTTTTTGCAAGAAACGTTTCTACTAAAACATTCAAGAGACTACTTAAAATTTTTTTTGAAAAAACAGTTCTTACACCTTAATTTTCTACCTCTTGTATTTTAGAAGTTTAGGAAAGTGAAGCTATTAAACTACAGGCCAAAGGGAGTTACTTTTAAATGTTCACTTTAGTTGTCTCTTTTAGGAAAAAGTAAAGACAACTATTTTCTGAAATACCTTTGACTACTACTTTACCTTTCATTAATTTTTTTTCCTAGACCACACTGGAGGACAAAGTTCTTATACGTTTCTTTCAGAAATTTCCAAAAAACAAGTATGCGCACATGCAATTTGGCCTTGAGTTTCTAGACATTTAACAAAGATCTCTCCTTCCCATTCTCCAAAAACCAAACTGCACCTGCCAAGAGCCTGGTCTGTCTCCTCGAAGGACGCAAGGGGTCGCCCCTCTCCCAGAATTGTACCAGCAAACCCAGCCGCAAAGGCTACTCAAGGGCGAAGCAGCAAGGAGCATCCATCCCTTGCTACGGGAGCTCTCTCCCAGCCCCACTCCCACAGAATAATTGGAATTTCAACCTAGTGCCACGCACTCCCTCCCTCACCCCCACTACACAATCAGAGGGCGCCTCTGTCTTGGCCTTGAGACAGGTGGAAAAGCAGTTCGCCTTTTGACGGCGATTTCTCTGGAGTATGAACCTAGAGGTGGGCCATCCCGCTGGTCCCCGCAGCCTCGGGGCAGAATCACCGGGCAGCTGGGGCTGATGGAAACGAATGGATGACCAGGTTTCTTTCTCGTGTCTTCCTTCAAAAACAGAGGCCCCCAACTACAATCGGAGGCACCCCTACACTGTTGCTCAGGACCCTGCCCCCCTCCCCGGAATTGTGTAGCTCCTGGCCCTGGGGTCCTCAGTAGGGTGAAGGAAGTAGTGTGTCAGAGCAATGCAAAGCAGGAGACTGCCCTTGGACCCGGCATCCTTCTCCCCACCGACCTGAGATGAAGTGTCCGCGGGCCCGCGAGGTGAGGAGGCGGGGACCACCAGGGCGCAAGGGCAAGGCTCAAGCCCCAGGCCGCCCCTTCGGTGAGGCGGCCTCTCGCCTTGAGTGAAAGGGTGGATGGAGGAGTTACGAAGAACACAAACCATTCAGAAGCCAAGAATAATAAATCGGATGCCCTGACATGTTTAGCTTGGGCCCTCCTGCCCCCTACTACGCGGTCCCAGGGGTGGTGAGACCCAGCCGGAGCCCCTGGCGCTTGGACCCAGCTACGTTTTTTAAAGGCAGTTTTCAGGTGAACCAGACTTTGTCTGCCTGAGGCTAGTGGCACAAAGAGAGCTTTCAGGGGACCCTCAAGTCCAGGGACAGGGCAGAGACAAACAGCGGCGGAGAAGCGATTACTAAATCTCCATCTCACTCAAGCCTAGGCTGTGTCCCCGCAGCTGCACCCGCGCCCGCCCCTAGGGGCTTCGCCCGGCGGCGCTCCGAGACTGGGTCCATGCGCGGGACCCGTTGCCGCCAAGCGTCACTGGGTCCCCCGCGGCGGAGGTCCGGGGGGCTACGGCAGTAGCCTCATTCTCTGCGCCCCGCGAACTCCGGGAAGAGTTCTCCCTTCCTGACCCCACCAGCGCCCCCCGCGCCGGAACCAGGGTCGCCCCCAGCCCTGCTACTGGCGAACGGACTGCCCACGGGGGCACAGACGCCAGCGCGCCAGGCTCCCCCCGAGCAGGGAGAGGTGCCATTCTCGACTCTGTCTCTGAATCTCTAGAAGACGCCACCTTTCAGATAGACCAACCCGGGGTTGAGGGTGCCCTGGGGTACCCACCCGTTTAATCCCAGCTAGGGCACTGTTTTCAAGACGGCTTCGCAAGCCAGCCTTCCAAGTTAACAGGAGATACGAAACAGTGAGGAGGCGAGCCTGAGTGCTTACGGGGAACCCCACCCTCACTCTGTGTCTGTCCCAGGAGACTCTTGAAAGAGCCTGAGAAGGTGCAAGCGCTCACGCGTGACAGGCAAGATCGTAACTGGAAACTGGGCATCTCCGGCTCCCAGAGGCCGGTTCGGCGGTCGTTAGACCCTCCCCGCAGTGGGATCGCGAGCGTCTCTGCAAGCGCGTAAACACGCGAACCCTGAGCGCCCCGCGTGCCCTCCTGCTCCATCCGTGCGTGGTTGTGAGTAGCCGCCGCGCAGGCGCGCGCTCGCTCGCTGGCTCCCCGGCTGGCCCGCGGGCAGTTCGCAACCCGAGCGAGGTCTTCCTGAGCGAGGCAGCCGCGCGAGGTGAACCGGCGCCGCGGCCGCTCCTCCCCTCGGCTCTTCCTCAGCGGTCCGGGACATCTCGCGGGCCGGGTGTCTAGGATGCCAGGGGCTCCAGCCTCCCGTCCCAGTCATGGAAGGAAAGCACAAACAGCTAGAGCTAGTCTAGCTCTTCCCGAACTCTTCCTCGAACCTTAAGTAACGAGAGGGCGGGAGCCACGTTAACGCCCGGTCCGCCCGCTTTGGCACCCGCGAGGATGCGGAGGAAGAGAAGGGCGCGCGAGGAAGGCGTGAAAGACGCGGTGGATCTCGGGGGCGTGGGGTGCAGGGAGGGAGGACCGCTGACGCTGGGAGCCGACGCAGGACAGGCAGAGAGACCCTACAGGTGAACGCGGCGGGAGGGAGCAAACGTGTAGAAAAAACCCTGCACTTACTTCTTCGCTGGCGCCTTCCCCTGGAGGCGTTTTGGCTGCCGATGTATTCCATAAAGTTCAAAATGATAAAAAACCAAGAAATCAGTCGCAAGTGCATAGTAACCCAGTAATGTTTTCTTTCCTTTTCTCCTTTTCTTTTGTTAATTATATTAAATGTTCTAGAAATGTAGGGAAGTGTTAGGCGTATAGAGAGGGAGACCCCAAGCAGCGGACAACTTCTCCACTCAGATCCGATAGGCGTGCTGGGATGGCAAACGGAGCGGGTCGGGTGCAGGGAAACCAACTACTGTATTTTCAAATTGTCCGAGCCCTCAACCGCGGCGGTTCCGCAGGGGTGGCTGTCAACACCGCGAGCGAGGGTTCCACGAGCAGCGAGCGGCCTCGCCGGGGCGGCCGCAGGTAGCATGGTGAGGGGCGGCGGCGGGCGGGATCCGGGCGGGCGGGTACTGGCGGCGGCGGCCCTTGGGGCTCAGAGGTTGCGGCGGCTTCGGCGACAACGGCGGGGCCCCGGGGATCGTAGGGGAGCGGGCGCCGTCGGCACCGCGGCCATGGCCAAGGGGTTGGCGGAGAGACCCCGAGCTGCTTCTGCTGTTCGCGAGTAGGAGCCGCTCCAGTGGTGGAGGGAGGGAGGGAGGGAAGGACGGGACGAGGGAGGGGGAAGGGGGGGGATGGCTGCGGGGGGCGGGGGGAGCTCGGGGGCGGGGAAGGAAACTGCTGGAGCAACAACCCTGAGCGACCTCAATAACTTTCAATTTCAAGAGGGAAAGAGGGAGCTGGAAAAGTACAGGCGTTGCGATTTGGCAGAGGGACGGGAAGAGGCGCCTAAGGGGTCCCGGGTCTGCGACGGAGCATCTCTGGACACTGCAAAGAAGGCGGAGAACGCGAGCAGGGGGAGTGGGGGAGGCAGAGCGTGGCGAGAAGAGCCCCTCAAAAGGCAGCTTTCACGGGGAGAGGTGGGCGTCCTAGTGCCAGGAGTGTTGAGGCCGAAGGTCCTGCGGGCGCGAGACGCCCGCCCCCCACTTCTGAGCCCGGCTGGTCTCCACAGCCTCAGCCTGGGCGCACCAGGCTCTGCCGGCGGAGCGCCCCTGCTACCTCGCGCCTTCACCCTCAGCACCGGCGCGCCACGACTGGCCCCAGGGCAGCTCGCCCCTCGCCACCTAGGCAGATCGCGGGAGGGTTTCTGTCTGCAGGCTTCTTTCCGGTTTTCTTGAGCACCCACTCCTTTGCTTTCTTCCTTTCAATAAAGGTAGCTGCAGTTGGTTCCCGGGCGACTGATCCGGAGGAGCTCAGTGGGCGCTGACGGTCACTTCGCGGGCCGGTTACCTGCCCCGAGTGGGAAGGACCCAGCCGTGTGTGCGTTCAGGACTGTCCCTTTGGAAATTCAGTTGTGCTGCGGCTTTCGTCCAAACTGAGCCTTTCCTGCGGCTCTGGAAGATTCCTTCTCTCCTCAGGCAGTGCTCTCCTTAGTCTGACTGCCCTCGCTCAGCGCGCGTTCCCTCTTACCCGCTGTCTCCCAGTCCTGAAAAGATCTGTTGTGCAATTTCGTTTCTCGTCTAGGGAGCAGAGAATGATATTCGGAAAGATTTTTTCCAGTCTTAGGGGAGATGGGGAAGGTCCACTACTTCCTCTGTTCCCAGCGCAGGTAAGGGCCCCATGGCAGTGGGAAATAAAGGCCTCTGGTCCACCCAGGGATGGGAGAACGGAGGGCCGGCATTTCTGAGCGGTGTACACTCTGGCTGTTATTAGTCAATGGTAGGCTTCCCACCGCTTTTCTCCAGTAGCAGAAGTCGATGAGCTTCCAGACATTACTGAAAAAGTATTATTTGAAAGTCACAAGCCCCGAAGTGATTTTAATATGATCTATTAGGTAGCTGTATTTAACAATATCCGAAGGACCATACTTTGTAGCATTACAGTTTTACACAGCCCCTGAGAAGTCACTTTGAAAAAGTCCCTGATTCATAAACACCTTGCTAATTCTTATGCTCAAATAATTTAGGTTTAGAAGATAGCCAAAGCCCTGCTGGAAAGCAAGTAAGATTTGTATTTCTCTCTTTCTCCTCCATTTATAATCCCTAAACTGGATTGCCTGCTATTTATGTGTTTATTAATAAAGGGGATAAGAAGGCCACCGTTCCTACCCATCCCATTTTGCAAGCTTGCGATGCTTCAGAATGTATTTCTCTAAGTCTTCAATGGTGTGATTATACAGCCCAGAAGAGAGGACTGAGGAGATGAAATGGCCTGGAAGCAAAAGGAAAGGAACATGAATGCACGTTCTTGTTAAAGTGCTAAAAATTGGAATCTGAGAACCTGGCCTTTCCATGTTAATTCCTTAATTAAATATTATTAATTACTTTGCATACCTGCGTTGGAATTTTGAAGGTAGGAGTAGTTTTCTTTAGAGTTTATATTATGGGAAAGACAACAATCCCATCAAGGATATGATTTTTGGCTTATTTTTAATAATTTTCATTTGCAATTATTTCTCTGTGGTAGAATGGTATTTTCTGTACATTGCAGGCACAGACACGCGTGCACACGCGCACACACACACAAACACACTCCCCGTCTTTATCTATTGCATAATGTCCAGTTGCAAATGACTGAGTTTATCACTTTGAACCAGAAAAATTTCAGATAACAGGACAATTCCAATAATGATTATCCAAAAAAGAAGCTACTCTATTTTTCTGTGTCTGTCCCAGTCAGCTTTGCTTTCCTTCTTACTTAATACCTTAGATCCTGAATATCTGCACCATAAAATGTGGGGGATTTAAAGGCTGTGGGAGGCTCCCTTTGAAAAGGACTCCAGAGACTGCCTTTCTAATCCAGGATACTTGAGCCGGATGGGATGAGATTGCAAAAGGGATGTAAAAAAAAGCAATTTAGTGAACAACTTCAGGGAAATAAACATGAAGAAAGACATTTACTTTTCACTCTGTATTGTGCAGACATACGTTAGTTTGGATGAGACTAGAAATGACAGTGTAAATAAATAAACAAGCAGAGCCAGAAGCTGCAGCTCTTGAGCCATCCCAGGAAAAAAGTACTAGATGCAGTATGCAGGAAAAGCTTGTCAAGGAATAAGCACAGTTCTGAGGAAACATAAGGAAAACATTATACAAATGAAGAGTGTATTCTTTCTCTCTTGACGCTATGCTTTAGAATAACTTTTTCCTGATCCATGTAACCATACTATTAAGTGTGTGTTTACTTGCTTGGCTGAATTGTCCATCCCCTCAACTGTTCTAGCAGCTTAAGAAAAGCATGCCGTGGCCTACTTTTGTGCAAAATAGTACCTTTTTAAATTTTTAATCAATAAAACACTTATAGAAGCCTGTGGCTGCCAGAGGATTACAGGGCCCAAGCCTAAAGCAAGTTAAAAACCATAGGCTCAGCATAGAAGTCAACATTTGCTTGTTGTTTTTCTCCAGAAAACGTGAAAATCCCAGGGAGTTTGAATAACCAGGAACTTAAGAAAGTTGGGCCAGGAGAATAGAATAGTTTTAGATAAAGATAGGGGCTTAAACACATCCAGACTAGTTACTACAACTTCTCATCTCCCCTTTACCACCTCCCCCACCAAGCAGTGACAACAGTAACAAGTTATTTTTGTCCATTGCAGGAGTGGCACTTTAAGGCAAGAAAATGATTGTCATATTGTTGAATCCATACTCAAATATGTGAAAGGGGGTGTGCTCCAGAAAGAGAGAGCAAGCCCAGTCGTTTGGAATGGGATATAACTAGCAGTGATGAGAGATCTTTGGCAAAGTTCAGGCTGACATCAGTCATTATACCACAGAGCTAACATGCAGATCCTGAAAATGCTCAACTCTCTAGTTACTCAGATGTGGAGGCATCTGAGTAAGTCAAACAGGGTATTTCTGGCTGGGTCTGTGTAACTGACGCAGCTAGAAGTCATCCTTGAAATATAGAGCAGACAGCAGTATTTAAAAGCCATTGAAATTAGCAGATGAAAGACAGCTACTATTTTTAGAGTGAGAAATATAGGAGATAGAATTATTATAGCAATTGAAAAAATGATAAAATGGTTATAGAGCATTAAGAAAATGAGAGTCAAGACCCATGATGGATTACTTTCTGTCAACAAGAAGGAATGTTCTTCCTCCCAGATGAAGTTATGGGACACTTAGAAAATTGTGGTGAGCACTGTCTGGTGTGCCTATTTTTAAAAACTTCTTTTTTCACAAATAAGCTAATTTCTGGGCTCATTTAAAACTGAATATCTGCTAGTATTTAATGTAAAGAATTTAACACCTCAGAAATTTTTGATTATAGAGCTTTAGTATAAAGAGGCTATGTGTTGTGGTAAGAAGATTGACTAGCTCTCTAGGGATCAAGGTGAAGTTCTTGTTCTGTATTTACAATTGTGTTTCAGATTCCTTCATCTGAAAAATGAGACAATTCAACTAAATGATCTCCAAAGTGCCTTTTAGCTCTGAAAATAATGGCAACATATCCAAGAAAGAAAGGCAGACTTGTAATTGCAAATGTCAATGCTATTTCTAGTTCTGTGACAACACAGCTAGCTTTCACTTACAGGATTGTGATTAATTGAATTAAATTGGCCCAGATTTAGAAATCTTCTCACAAACTTGTTGATTTTCTGGAAATGCCTAATCCATTAAAATCCTAGATGACTCTGGCCTAGTACAGTATGTCCAGAGCTGGTTTAATCTCTCTAGATGTCTCTAGACTTTGGGACAAGGAAGAACAGATTTTAAACCTCAGATTGTGGGCAGACGCCTAGAGTGGATCGGGAAAAAGACTTTTGAACCTCCTACAGATCCCACTCAGTCTCGTTTCCTGTTTTCAGGAATTCTAGGTGAGGAAGGAACAGGCATTTCATTGAATAGGACTTTCCCTTTTGTTTTGTGTTATTCCATTCTTTTTTCTATCCATATCTTTGGGTGAGGGTTTATATCCAGGCCTCAGCTTTAGGTTGAGGGGTTACTGTCAAAGATATAAAAGTACTGGAAGATGGGGTGTGCAACGCTAGGTGAGGGATAGTTTTAATGAGCATTTTTTATAGTTGTTTTTGCATATGTTATCTCAATAGAGCCTCAATACACTTGTTTCATAGAGGAGACAAGCCAGCAAGGTAAAGTCACTTAACCTAAACTTATATAGAAACTATTCTTGTTATTTTATATTACCCCAACATCTGTTTTCTCTGTCCTCCCTGACCCTAGGATGTTGACTTCTATGGACCAGTCATCAGAGATTTTGTCCTCTGCTTTCTGGTTAGGTTCAGTCAATGGGGACGGCAGTGGGAGCATGCAAGGAAGAGAGATTCTGCTCCCTCCCTGCTTTGGCATCATTCTGGAGATTGATGTATCCCTCAGGGTGACTGTAGCTTTGACAAGTGGCCCTATTCCCTGGCTCTAGCTCTAAACCAGTTTTCAATAACAGCAACTACTCGCCCTGCCTCTTTAGGCCTAGGAACAGAAATGGTTTCCTACTATTCCCAGTCCTTGGGTTCCTCAGCATCTCCTGTTAGAGCCGGAGCTGACAACAATCAGAAGTTGTCCTTTTATACAAGTACCTTCCAGGACTTCTTGCTGGGTCTTTAAGTGACACATAAATATCAGAGCTGGGGCTTGAAACCGGGTTGTCTGATTTAAAGCCAGCGATTTAGGCCATGTTTCTCTGGCCTTTCCAGAGAATGCACTGTGAATAAAACTGAGTTGGACGATCAGGGGAGGCTGGAGGGTTACAAGCCAGGAATGCTTTTCAAGTAAGGAAGATGGCATACAACAGTCATCAGATTAAGGTCATGCACTAAACCAGAATGAGTAACTAGAATCAGAATGGCAATGAGCAAAGTTCATGTTCAAAATTATACCCAGGCGTTAGAAATAAGGTGAGAAACAGGAAAAGGAAGGAGTAAGGCCAGGACACAGCATCAGTAAAAGATGAATGACATTGCTTGTAAGGCTGTTTTGACTAAGTCACTTTTATTTATTTATTTATTTTTTTCCTGTTAAATCTAAAACCAGTCTTGAGCAATCCATAGGTAAGTAAGGGTACCTTATTGGAAAGGACATAGTAAAGGGTAGTGGCTAAGGTAAGTTGGTTGTGCATTCATCCCACAAATGTTTGTTGATGCTGCCTGCTGTGGTTGACTCCAGGCTAGACAAAGAAGCAGAATATTTTTGGTCCTTAAGACAAGAATATTGAAGAGATGACTTTATCATTTGTGTTGGTATTCTGGTGAAAAGCAGTGTTATAGTTTATGACAGAAATAAAATGACATGGAGAGGTGTTATGGGCATGCTCAACAACAGGCTTTTTATATTTAGGAAATTTTTCTTTAAAGCATCTATATTAAAAAACAACATGCTTTGCTCCATCCATATAACTACCTATCATTTATGGTTTATATTTGTTACTACTGATGTAGTCACAACTACATAGTGCCACTTTTGGTCAGTTGATTACTCTTCCTTCGACATTCACTGACCATGTGGCAAGTACCATGCTAACTTCTAGAGATACAAAACCATGAAGACTAGGGCCTTGCCCTTAAGCAAAATACCCTCAGTGAGGGAGGCAGGCACAGAAACCACTGACACTTACATGAAATAAATGCTGTGTGATAAAGGATATGTGGTATGTTGTGGGAAGAGGAAAGAGAAACAAAGGTGGGGGCGGGGGTGGAGATAAACTTTGTATCTAAGATGTACAGCATTTGAAGGACTTGATGGTGAGTCTTAATGTGGATAAGGAAGGATTCCTTCCTCTGCTCTAGGGTGCTACTGATCCAGAGGTGGAGGTAGAAGCTCTTCTTCTGTCTCATTTTCTGGAGGTCAGTGGTCACAGTTGGCTGCCTGCTTGCTAGGGAGGCAACCATACTCTGGGAGTGGTGTCAGGCCTCCTCCCCCAGCAATTCAATGTGGCTCCGTATTGACCATGTGGGAGTGTTGTTAATAGCTGATACCTGTGTGGAGGTCTATGTAGGTTAATGATTTGACTAGTTTATTTGTAGATACACTGTGGGTAGATTCTTCTCATGTGAGAAAAATGACACTTAATTTCTCCTGTAAGTGTTTGAATGTATTTAGAGTAACAAAGAAATGAGGGTCAGCCTTCTAGGTGCTTTTGTTCTCCTACCCCAGTAGGGTAGGGTAGGTAGGGTAGTAGGTAGGGATGCTTCACCATCCCCCCACCCCACATTCTGTAATTCCTTTGCAACTTGTTCTCCCCAGTTTTTTATGGCCCCAACCTTACCAGGAAGTCCCCTGCTGAGCCTCATCCATTTGGCTCTCTAGCCCTCTCCACATTAGGAGATCCCAGCTCTGAAACCTAGCCTTAAGTGGCATAGTACTGATAACGGGTTGGCCTAGCTCGGCCCTCCTCTCTTTCTTCTTCTCTTCCATATAATTCTTTCTTTCTAGAAACATATTTTGATTTCACATTGACCTGTGGATATGACACAGATGTAGGGAGGGAGTTATAACCATTATGTGGAATAGAAAGGGTTGTCATTGTGTGGTGCTTCTGACATTTGCATGCTAACTGGCTTGCCATGCTTTCCAATTACCTCAGTGAGAAGTATTCTGCAAGAAAATGAAGGAAAACAAAGGACTTTCCTACCAGGAAGATTGTATCCTGTTACATATTGCTGTAATGAGCCCTAAAACTTAGTGCCTGAAATTATTGACTATTCATTGCTTCTCACAATTTTGTTAGTTGACTGGTTCTCCTGCTGGTCTCCCTGCCTATGCTCAGACACTTCCATTTCTGTGCTGAATTCAGCTGTTGGTCACTGAACATGGGCTCATCTGAGATGCTTGGGAAGGTAGGTAGCTCTCCTCCCGTGGTTTTTTCATCCTCTGAGCATGGAGCCCTTTGGATTCTAGATGCATTTAAAAAGGGGGAAACTGTAAGGCCCTTTGGAAGTCCTCCAGCGTCATTTCCAATACATTTTGTTGGTTAAAGCAAGTTACAGGGCTAGCCCAGATTCCACAGTTTACCCAATAGACTCCATCTTTAACATGAGAATTACTGGCTGTTTTTAACCCATCACAGAGCTGGTGAATAGGTTACTGATCTTTGTATAAAGCCAAGCTTTCAAACCCCTTGGCAGGTCAGAAAACTGACACTGAATTCAAAAAAGAAAGCAAAATGAAGTTTACCATATATTCTATCTGTAAGGACTGTTCTGGTTCTAGATTAGTTCTTTCTCTGGATTAAGTTTAAATTCTAGCCTGGAGACCTCAGACTATCAAGTTAGTACAAAGTTCGAGACTACTTTTATGATAAAATGTTGGCCTTGATTCCATTAATAGAGAGCTGTTATGGTTTGGAACTCACAGAAAAAAAAAAATACTGGGCATTCTGACTGTAGGGGACGTCATAAGGGCTTCCTTCATGTAGAGGTAACGTCGTCCTTTTATTTTCCTTCCTTTCTTTCTTGTCTCAAAGCAAATAATTAAGATTTGTGAATACAACGTAGAAGTCTCCTCATTAAAAAGAGTCACTGTGTAAATGCTTTCTTGCTGGGAGGCCTTTCTTTTGTCTACTAACATTGACTGAAAGACTTATCATTTTCGTGCATATGAACATGAAGTCACTATCATTACATTCCCTAATTCTTAGATATAATGAAATAGGTGCACTCATTTTGCTCTACAAAATAGAGAAACCTTCAGGGTTTTGGAAAAGAGGCAGGTAAGTTAATGGATTTACTCCTTCACTGCTATTTAATTCTCTAAATTTCTTAGGAATGATACCTTGATTTTGCATGACTCTAAGGTGAGTTTTCCTATTTGTAATCATAAGAATCAATGCTTTTTGAGTAACATTATAAATTACATGACATATGGTCTTTCACATTTTTGTTAAGGATACATAACCTAACTTCTAATAGGTAAGTAAGAGCTTGAGGATATTTCCCCCAAATAATGATACTTACACATATTGTTTGCTTTCCTCTGTGTATATGAATGTGTATATCTATTTTTCATCTGTTAGTTCTCATTGATGAAACAATGCACATCCTTATGTATACTACTTGCAATTATCACAATTAGAAATTTAAGTGCAAATATTCTCAAGGAAGTTCAGAACCAGTGAATTATTTTAATTAGATTGTTTTCTTTGTAACGGATCTCTAACATTTGGTAAGGGGAGTAGGTTCAACCTGTGCAGAGCATTATGAAATGTATTTGGGAGATTTGTATCTAATAAGGATGCTTAATGATTATGGGAGGTGAAAAGTGAGGGCAGAAACTGCAAGAAAAAGCTACAGTAGAAGGGAGGTGCAGTTCAAGTATGAACTTGTTTTTTCTATGAATGGCCCAATAAAGCATTAATAAAAATTTAGATTAGACACTTCACTGCAGTCTCTTAATGTAGGAGGAGATTGTGTTAGTATATAAAATGTATTGCTGTAAAAAAAATTTAAATTCCCTGATGCAGATTCACCTGTGTAGGGATATCCTAGGACACAGGAAGATTATCCAGAATGTACACTGAAGTAGTGTAGATCTAGAAGTAGATCATCAGAACCATAATGAATTATCACATCGCAACAGTCAGAATGACTAGTATCAGTAACAAGTGTTTGCAAGGATATGGCGAAGAGGGAACCTTGTGTACTTTGGTGGGAATGTAAATTAGTGTATTATGAAAAATAGGAGGTTCCTCAAAAAGTTAAAAATGGAAATACCCTATGATCCAATAATTCTACTTCTGGGTATTTAACCAAAGGAAATGAAAATACTAATTTGAAAATATATACGTACCCTTATGTTTACTGCAGTATTATTTATAATAGCCAAGATAGAGAGCAACACAAATACGTCCATTGATCGTAGAATGGATAAAGAAGATTATGAGATATTTATATATGTTACATATATATAAAATAGATACACAACCATAAGAAAAGAATGAAATCTTAATGTTTGTGAAAACATGGGTGAACCTAGAGGGTATTATGTTAAGTGAAATAAGTCATACAAAGAAAGATAAATACTGGACGATTTCATTTATATGTGAAATCTAAAAAACAAAACAAATGAGCAAAAAGCCATACTCTTAAATACAGAGAACAAACTGGTTGTCACTAAAGGGGAGGTGGGGGAGGGATGGGTGAAAGAGGCCAAGGGGATGAAGAGGTACAAACTTTCAGTTATAAAATAAGTTAGTTATAGAAATGAAAAGTACAGCATGGGGAATATAGCCAATAATATTGTAATAACTTTATATGGAGGTCTAAATATAGAGTTTCACTGAAAGTCATAGTAGGAAGAAATCAGTACTTTTAAGATTTCCTTATCAGAAGGAAGTGGACATGTAGAACCTTTGTGGAACTGAAGGAGAGAGGAAGGGAGAGTAGGACAAAGAAATCACAGTCCAGTCTCTGACACAATCATTCATGTTCCTTTTCATATAGTAGGGGCAGAACTGTTGTGGATACCTAGGACCTTGTGTACAATGTCCATAAGGAACTTATAATCAAAGGTTAGAGCAGGAACAAAATTCCTCTCCGTGCTGATGGGACCTAGTATAATAGTTCAAGAACAGATTTACATGGGAGCCAAAGACATCTCATACAGCCTTCAAGTATTGGTGAAAAGTGACCAAAAGAGCTTTTTCTATAATACTGGTCCTGACATAGTGTGGTAGCTATGGGGCCATTCAGCAAAGTTAGGTTTAGAATGTATACATGGGAGGAATGAGAGCAGAAGTGATACTAAATCACTTGGAGAGAAAAGTTTTAAAGAGTCAGGGATGCCTGCGTGGCTTAGTGGGTTAAGCGTCTGTTTTCAGCTCAGTTCATGATCCCAGGGTGCTGGGATCCGCCCCCGCATCAGACTCCCTGTAAATAAACAAATAAATAAATAAATAAAAGCTTTAAGAAAAAAGTTTTAAGAGTCAGGGTCAGGTTTACCACATTCTCTTTTTAATGCTGTGACAATCCAGGAAGCACTGACAAAATTAAGTTTTCATCAGATTAGGTCACTGTGGAACTATGGTGAACAGCCCTCTCACTCACTAGCTCCTCATGACTATGCTGGATATATTACATGAGTGAGAAACACGCTTCTGAGGTTACCCTTAAGTCAGATTCCGATTCTTTCCATCCGCATGTGACCAGTGTAAGTAAATCAAAATGAGTGGGCAGAAGGTGAGTAAATAAGGGAATTAAAGTAGACAATTTGCATTAAGGTAACAAAGGGGTAAGTAATGGGTAATTTACAGGGGAAGACTCAGTAAGTCTGTATAGATAATGGACAAGATTAACTGAAAGATGGAACATCCGAATCCCTTGGAATAAAATATATTTTCTGTTGTTGAATTAATTGGTATTTAAAAGTTAAATACAAGAATGGCTTCTTTTGTTTTATGTACATTGTTAAAGAGTGATTACCTTTAATACCAAGTTGAAATACATTTATTTTAGAGAATTCAAAGTATTGGGGAGTTAATTTAATCATTCGTGCTTGGCAAATGTTTTATTCTGGTAACACAACTCCTTCCCTGTGAAGTGCACAGCATTGATGTGATCAGGTACTCTGAATCACAAAGGGCTAAGGGGCTTTAGAATCCTTTGCAAACCTGTTTGCTACTTAAACTTGAGGTAGGAGAAGTTTAAACAGCTTTGAGAGAGGAAATCCTCTACTTTTTTTAAAGACCTCGGGGGAGGGAATTTTCAATGTTCTTTTCAGGCTTTTAAAGTTGCAGAACAAATTTTATTTCCCACTAATAAAAGCTATGCCAGCATAAAGTTTCTGTACTGAATTGAAATTTTTCTTTTTAAAAAGATTTATATTTGAGAGAGAGAGAGAGAGTGTGTATGTGCCAGAGTGGGGGGTGGGGTCAGAGGGAGAGAGGCAGAATCTCAAGGGGACTCTTGAGCCTGGAGGCTGAGGAGGGGCTCATCTTATGACCCCGAGAGGGGCTGAAGTCTCAATCTGACACTCAGCTGAGCCAACCAGGCACCCCCTGAATTGAAATTTCAAAATCAAACTAGAATCTTTGTCTGGAAGCTGGTAAAACTTCGATTGTTAATGGAAGTTTCAGTTTAATTTGGCTTGTAAACTTCATAGAATTATAGAACTGTAAGGACTCTTAGAGATCATCTAGTATACATTATTTTATTTTGTATATGAGGAAACTGAGGCCCGCAAACTTAAGGGGCTTGCCCAAGGCCATCCTGGCTGAGCTGAGACTAAAACCCTCTCCTTTTCATTAGGAGGATACTTTTGCCCACACCAGGATTCTGAATGCCATTTCATCACTCAGGCTATGCTATTTTAAAAATTCATATCCTTTTGTTTCATGTCAATGGAGTTTCAGAACAGCTCATTCATTTACTAGTTCATTCATTTACTCCCTCACATTTATTCAGTATTCCTTTAGTACATTGGCCTGGATCATCATTACCATTTTCAAATGAAGAACTCTTCACCGAGTTTAAAATAATTATGAATTTATTCTTGGGTTAAACTCTTTGGTTTTTGTTCTTTTAATAATTCTTCATTGATAGCAATATACTTATATTTGTAAAGTCTAGAGTCAGGTGAATTCTGAATATAATAGAAGGAAGTTCTAATATTTCTGCATTTACTTTTGGAAATGAAACCCCTATTTGTTTTTATTTTTTATTTTATTTTATTTTTTTTAAAGATTTTATTTATTTATTTGACAGAGAGAGATCACAAGTAGGCAGAGAGGCAAGCAGAGAGAGTGAGAAGGAAGCAGACTCCCCGCCGAACAGAGAGCCCGATGCGGGACTCGATCCCAGGACCCTGAGATCACGACCCGAGCCGAAGGCAGTGGCCCAAACCACTGAGCCACCCAGGCGCCCCCCCCTTATTTGTTTTTATAATAGAGCACTCCACCATGAATTTGCTGTACAAGTGTTCCTGTTTTTATTTTTTCAGTCATATTTAAAGAAGAAAAAGTTATAACCTGCTCAAATAAATAAGGCACTGTGTTTATTCCATGTTTTAAACTAATTTACACTGTTAAAATTTATTCATTTATTTTCAGGTTACCACAATGTATAAAATCACCTGGACTCTGCTTCCACACTTCCAGTTGGTGAAAGTGCTGAGTGTCTACTGTGTGGGCAATAAGTGCAAATTTATTAAATGTTGTGAGAGTAACACTGAAGAAATGAAGGGCATAGGTCTCCAGGAGCTCATAATTTAGTTAAGAGAAGATACAGAGAAATATATGAAAAATGAAGATTTTATGTTGTATATCTTTATTATCCCCAGAAAAAGATTCCTCTTTAGCCTACAGATAAATGAGCAGTTCAGTCAGGATACCAGTCTTTGAAGACTTGAGTGAAAGCCATATTTTGAAGCAAATCTGAGGGAGTTATAGGGAAAGGGCAGTTTAGATGTTAAAGTTATTACAGTTCAAAGGAAAGATTAAGGCTCAAAATTTCTCCCTCTTTCTTGAGACCAGTTGAATGACCCACTGTCTGCATATGCCCCCTCACAACGTTCAGATTCCTATTCAGAGGCCATTTCTGAGAGCTCCCATTCCATCCAGGCCCTAGGTCAGGTCCTAGGGCATGTTGTCACATTCATCCACCTAATTCTCCGCTGGAGGCAGGTTGGTGGGTTACTCTCATTCTTCTCTTCCATGACATTCATGTCACTCACTACTGGAAAGAGACTCACTCAATCTCAGGAAACAAACTGAGGGTTGCTGGGACTTGAGGGGAGGGATAGGGTGGCTGGGTGATGGACATTGGGGAGGGTATCTGCTGTGGTGAGTGCTGTGAATTGTTGTAAGACTGACGATTCACGGACCTGTACCCCTGAAGCAAATTATACATTATATGTTAATATAAATTAAGTAAGTAAGTAGGAATAATGTGTGTGGGAGAGGGAGAGGGAAAGGGATGGTGAGTGAGCGAGCACTAGCTCTAGCTCTGGCTCCAGTCCCAAAGATAGCCCTGAATAGTCCTGGCTACTCACATGTGGTCCACAGACCAGTGACGAAGACATCACCTTGTTAGAAATGCAGACTCTTAGGGCTCACCCTAGACTTGTTGAGTAACAATCTACTGAATCATTTTATTATTTATTTATTTATTAAAAGATTTTATTTATTTATTTGACAGACAGAGATCACAAGTAAGCAGAGAGGCAGGCAGAGAGAGAGAGAGAGAGAGAGAGAGAGGAGGAAGCAGGCTCCCCACGGAGCAGAAAGCCAATGCGGGGCTCGATCCTAGGATCCTGGGATCATGACCTGAGCCGAAGGCAGAGGCCTTAACCGACTGAGCCACCCAGGTGCCCCTACTGAATCATTTTAACCATTTCCCAGGTGATATGTATGTACATTAAAGCTTGAGAAGTGCTTCATGAGATAATCATTTGGGAGAGTTTTTAGAAATACTGATGCATGGGCTCTGTTTCAACACAATTAAATTACAATCTCTGGTGATTGGGGCATCTGTATGATGTAAATACTTTACCATGTTAGCATGCTAACAGGGTAAAATACATTCCCTACTCTTTCCCAAACGTGCCTAAAGATAAGAATCGCCTAGAGCCCTTATTAACAAAATAGAGTCTAGAGTCTAGTTTTAGTGTATTGAATAAGCAACCCAGGTGACATTTATTAACAAGAAGGCCTGGAAAACATTGGTAATCTTACGAGTTTCCATTCCTTTTATCTGGTAGCTTTGGGGGAGATAATTTTTGTCTCGGAGGCCCTCTATCCTTGTTCTAGGTGACACGAGGGAATGGACTCACAAAGTGGGGAGGTCAGCATGGAGAGGAGAGAATGTGGGATGAGATTCCAAAATATCTGATAGGGTGGGAGCAGAGGTTTGGGCGGGACTCAAACTAGGCATCCTTTTATCCTTATCAAGGGCCGTTGCTCCTCCTAGATCAGTGAACGGTTCTCAACACCTCTAAGTCTCTTTGTCTGGGAAAGGGCTGGTGCTCAACCGGAACATTTCAGACAAGATAACCACAGTTTCTACCGGAAGAGGGAGAGCAAATCAGAATGGTTAAACTGACTCTGAGTCTTAGCATTCATTCGCTCTAAAGGGAAGGGGTAAGGACTCTTCAGTACTGAAAACCTATCCTTTGGATTCCTTTTACTCTTATTTACACCCCAGGTGGAAGAATACTGATTTCAAGAATATGTAGTCTCTTTATTGATCAATGTGACACAAAGGGAAAGAAACCATTTCTAACACGGGTGTGGATAACACTTATATTCAGTGTATCTGCCATCTTGACGTAAAACACCAGGTTGGTTTGACAGGTTTCTTCTTCAGAAAAATTATCAGTTGTCATCCAAGATCTTTCATTGATTTATAGAATTATTTATATTTTTACTTGTTATATTTTGTAATAGGAAAATACCCTGTATTTTAAGTATCTATATAGAGAAATGTGTAGAGCATTCTTCTAGGTGTTACAGATTAAAAAAATAGTAGAAGAGGGGCCCCTGGCTGGCTCAGTCATTAAGTGGCTGCCTTCCACTCAGGTCATGATCCCAGGGTTCTGGGATCGAGTCCCATGTCAGGCTCCCTGCTCGGCGGAAAGTCTGCTTCTCCCTCTCCCACTCCCCCTGGCTTGTATTCCTTCTCTCACTCTCTCTCTCTCAAATAAATAAATAAAATCTTTAAAAAAAAATATTAGGAGATAGCCCTTGCCTCTGAAGGACTTAAAATTTACTGGCATGGGTAGTGGGGATTGGTGTCAGAACTAGTATGCTCAAAAAATAAACAACAGTGTAGCACAGCACAGACCGAAAGCCAAATGGGAGATTCAGATCATCTGTGCAAAAGAAGTTGAGAGTGCTGTTCGGCTTGCCTGTGGGTATTGTGCCTTGGACTCTCCCTCTAAGATGCCCGTGTTAACTAGGAGACTATATTCTATTTCATCACCTATCCTCACTTACAACTGTAACAATTATTTAAAGTCTCCGAATGTTAGTTAGCTGAATGCAAATGCTTCTTGGATTTCCCCTGGTGCTAAACTTAAAGGTACTTCAGGGATACTTTGAGTTATCTTATCAAGTTTGAATATCTAGGGAAATTACAAGACCCTAAGATAATTAGCCTTTGTAATATGCTCACAAACTGGACATTTGGCAGATAACTATTGTCCGGCCTTCTCATTCTAGCAAGCCGTTGTGATTTCCCAACAAAGGCAGAGGAGTTGCAAAACAGCAGGACTTTGCTACAGTTAGTAATTAATGAGGTGCTAAAAGTGCCAGAGCAGAGGCTCCCAGACGCAGTGTGTGACTCAAAGGGATAAGAAGCCCCCAGAATTTCAAACAAGAGTGTCACTTAAATAAACAGAAAGTCAAGTGAGTCTAGTCTGTGGGATGGGAAATGGTCTATTGACATCAGAAGTCATCATACAACTGTGTAATACAATATAATAAGGATTAGTCACTACGTTTTGCAACTTGTGAAAAACTGGAATTTTTTCTCAGTCCTGCAGAAAGTGAGCAATTATCTGCTTTGCAGTATTCAAGGAAGTCATAATGAACTCTTAATGCCCCATAGTGTCCAGATAAATAACCAATCTGTTACAGGTTCCCACCAGCATGACTTTCCTCTGCCTCTTTAATGTATATTAATCAAGTTAATTATTAATATTAGTAGACAAGCAAAAGTACTTTACTAATCAACTAATAGCTGGGGACCCAAGGCCTAATGAGAGCTTTCTGTTATTGGTGGGAACATTACTGAGAAAGAATGACATAAGGGGTAATTTTGGACCATGAGTGCTGCCTAAAATGGAATGTGTTTTCCAGCAGAGTGGAATTGCTGCATAAATTCGGATGAATGTTAAGGTATTTTCAAATTAAGATTTTGTGGTTTCTTCTCCCATGTTATATTCAAGTTTCTAAGTACAGTACTTAAATTTGGAGGTGGTAGGTAGTAAAATAACACTGTAATTGGGTCTACCAACACAGGCTAGCAGCAGCTCACTAAACAGAGCTCACTAATATGCATATATGTCCATAACTACTGTATCTGTATATATTTATAAAGTATATGTATGTATATGTATATGCTTTATGTATGTTCCTTGCTAGAATGGGAAAGGACAAGAAAGACTGGAGGTAATTTGACTGTCCTAGTGTGGATGTTAAATACTTCCATTATTATTGATGTATCATACTGAGTGCTTCAGTGACATTGAGAAAATTTTTATGTTGAATAAGTTTACCTTAGACAAAGAATGAAAACATGTGAAAGAAGTCTCTTAAATGTATTCAAGGATTAAGATTTTAGGAGAATTAAACAAGTTCTTGAGTTTCTTTTTTTGCAATATGAAACTAATACATTCATATCCTGCCATGCCATAAAAGTACTTATGACATTTTCACATTTACAAATGAATATGTGTTTTTTATATATGTGAAAAAGCTAATCTCACTGAATTGGGTTAATGAACTTCTGTTGAAACTGTAGGAAGAAAAAAGGTTTCACAATAAGTTTATTTGATTTGATAGCAGTTATTAAATTAACTGCTCATTAGCTCATTAAAAAGAACACAACCTGCCCCATACTAAAGGTATTACTGTGAATTTGGAATTTTAATACTTTAAATCACAGAGCCAGTATTAATGATGTACTTTAGAGATCTCTGGTCCCGGTATCAGTAAGTGGATGAATTAGAGATATAAATCAGTAGTTTATTCAGCAGAAGCATTTTAGCTCCATCCATTAAGAAAAACTGAATTGTTTCTGCCTTTTTTTAAAGAAAACTTATAGATTTCATAGGAGAGGAGGGAGTATTGCATCAAGAACTTTCCATGTTTTAAAATGTGTATTGAAAAAGAATTCACTGGATCAAGTCTTTTCCTCCAACATACTCTAGAGGGAGTCAAATCTAAGAAACTTATGTTTAATGCATTTCAACTGTTATTGGTTCTTTTAGAAATTTTCTTGGTGACAATGTTGTCTTGACCTTCTTGGTTAAGGTGTAGTGTAGGAGTTAGTTAGAACCTGGGAGCTAACAAGGCCAAGGGAGAGATGGACTCACTATATGAACCAGTTAACATCTTACAGAGAAAATATTCTCTCCCCTGGTCATAAACTGCATGGGTCAGCCTGTGAACCAACGTGTATTTTGGCAAGAATAAGGGGATAGGTGTGGAGCAAGAGAACATTTATGGCCTGGGATAAATCCTTCCTCTTGGACCAGAATGATAAGCTCCACACTACGAGCCACCATTAATTAGCTGTGTGAACTTGGAAATGCCATTTATCCTCTTTGAAATTCAGTTTTTCAATTCAATTAAAATTCAATTAAAATGAAGGGTTGATCTAGAAGGTGTCAGATGTAAATATAATGGTATTATTCCAACAGAAGATAGTTTATGGTTTGTATACAAGCATGCCTTGTAAATCTGAGTATGAGCCAGTAGCTCCTAAAATTGTGGAAGTCTAGCATTTTGTTCTTAATATACTGAACATGTACACTAAACATACACAGCTAGACTATATGCTCTTCCCCCAAATACTTTTTGGACTTTCTCATGTTTGCTCCTAGTGTTGCATTATTTCGTTTGGAATTCCTTCAGTTTTTAGCTATAATTCTAGAAATCCTACATGTTCTTCAGGGTTCTGTTCTGCTGCTGTGTGCTCCATGAAAAATACCTTGCCTCTCCCAACACTGTGCGAATATTTTCCGCGTTCCTCTAAACTATCCTTGGATTTTGCTTTAATATTTAATTTTTCTTCTGACATCGTCTGCTTTGCATTATAGTTGTTTTTCTGGACGCATCCTACCTCTTCAGCAAATCTTCAATATCCTTAAGTGAAGGGATCAAGTGATCTAAGCTTTACATTTTTCATTTGAAGCAATATGGCTTGCCCATAGGAAATGCTCAACAAAAATGTGCTGACAGAATGTATAAAAGAAAGCTATTGGAAAAGAATAACTAGAAATAATAAAAGAAAAACCGATTGAAGGAGACATGCACTCTATTTTAGTGCCACTAACTGCTTTATACTTAAACGGTGAGACAGCTCCTGTGTTTATGAGGAAATTAGTTTTAGAACATTTGCTCTTTAGGAATTGAGGGAGGAAAAAATATTTTATATATTTTTTCTTTAGTACTTTACATATTTATAAGAAATCATACAGCTTCAGTTTCTAGTCTGTGGCAATGATAAGCTGGTATTTACTCAAAGCAGATTTTGAGTGAATGTCTTTAAGATTTGCATAACATTTTCATACAGTCTATCTTCTGTAGGTATAACACTTGGAGATGAGTAATAGCCAGCATTTTTCTCATCAGGTACAAATTTATTTCTATATTTCATTAGGATCAAATTTCCAAATAGAGCCAACATGAAATTAGAAATTCCTATATTTAGTACAAGACGTGTTTTAGGATTTTGTTCATGCTTTCTTATTGTTGTAACTTTGATTTCTGTTTTTATTCCTTTTTTCTGTCTTCCTACTTGCATTTCTACATTTTGTTTCTTCCTTGTAGCTCGCAGCTACAACAAGGCATTTGTAGACGAGGTACCCAATGCATACTTTGTTGCCTTTGACTCTCACTGCTGCTTTTTCCTAACCAAGGTACCGAAAATTCAGGGAAAAGAGTGACATATGTGAAATATTTGTCTTTTTTTTTTTTTTTTAATTGGTTTGTTTGACAGAGAAAGCATGGGAAGAAGCAGAGGGAGAGGGAGAAGTAGGCTTTTCACTGAGCAGGGAGCCCAGTGTGGGGCTCAATCCCAGGGTGCTTGAGATCATGACCTGAGCTGAAGGCAGACACTCAGTCATCTGACTGAGCCACCCAGGCGCCCCTGTCTTTTCTTTTTTTTACTTACAGTTACCTACACTCTCTGTGGTCTTTTTTATCACCAATTTTTCATACTATATTTAGCTTTTCTGTATTTCCTTTTCAAGTGGCTGGAATTCTAGTACTTTGGGGTGTTAGCTTGGGTAATTGCAAAGGCATAAATCCCTGATGATAAAATGTCAAGGGGCAGGGTTGAGATTTTTGAGCAGAAACTCCTTGTGCATCAGCATGTCTTTCATATCATCATGCCATGAACATATATGGTTTTACCAGCAGGTGTGGACAGAGTGTTCTTCCCTCCGGTGATGTTGAATCTTTTTGGTTTTGTTGTGGCTTCTTTACCTCTCAGCTCAGCTCAGGCCTGCGGGCAGAGCTTTTGCCAGGTTGCTTAATTTTTCTTTCCTTTACCCCTTCATGCCTTTCTGGACTGCTGTGGTTGGGCTAAGAAGTCTTTATCCTTACCCAAAATATATATCTGAAAATAGAATCTTATTGTTAGTGGTTACATAGCAAAGTAGGGTCATTGCCCAGTCACAGAGTGAGAAGTGTCAAACAGATTGATGTTAAAGGTCAAAGAGAAATACAGTGTTAGAGAGGGAATAGATGTCATTGCAAAGATGAGCTCTGGAAGAATTTTATGGCAGCCTGGATTTTAGTTCTGTCCCTTGGATCCATGTTCTGTTCAACGGCTTTTTTTTTTTGGAGTTGCATTGAACTGAGTAGTGCGGAATGTGAAATCTAACAGAAACATAGACTGCAGACAATTTGAAAAAATTTCCCAGCTTAATTTCTAAGTCTTCATTGTAGAATAAAGATGTTCCATATGAAATTAAGCTCCTAATGGGACAGAAAACAGAAATTTTTACTTTTACAAGAAAACTTTGAGCAGAATTTCATAATAGAGATAATTAGTATCATCTATGATTTTAGAGTCTTAGTTTCTGTATCTTTGGCAATTCCTCTCACAGTCTGAGGTGTGCCTTTAAATTACAGAGGAAAGCCAGTGTGACACTAAGAAGCAGCTGGCTGTCTGTCCTTATGGCATAGTTGGTATCATTCTTTTCTCTTGGCTTCTGAACTGACTTCAATTTCAGGCTGGCTCTTTATGCCATTGATAATGATAAAGTGGTGGTAAAGCATAGCATATAAATGGCCAATATTAATAGAGAGGACTTAAATCTTATCATAGAATTGATCTACTGTCAGTATTTCAGGATTTTAGACTGTGCCATCATAGTCTTTTCTCTCTTCTTTCCTTTCTACTGTCTTTGGTTTATTTCCCTTAATAGAGAATGTAAAAACATATTAATAGCTTTTATCTGTTTACTCATTTTTAATTCTATAATTAGCATATTTACATAATTTAATATACTGATGGTGGAATTAAGCATTCACATACCTTCCTGTATTCACTTGGCCCCATCTGTTTCCTGGGGTGTTGGGCACTTGTTCAGTGGAGATCTCCATGACTCCATGGAGTCACCTTATTCCCAAATAACACTTACTGTCTCGGGTTTCCCTGGCAGAAAGTTGGGCTTTACAGTACCTGATGAGGGGAGACCTGTGGCAGTATCTAAACCAGGCTGGAGTCCACCAAATACATGACTAGTCTGTCTTTCCCATGGGTTCTGCATTCAGATGAGCACTGAGTACTGCACATGAGATCCGTCTTTCCCAGAGATTCTTCACGTGCAGTGAGTAACACAACCCAGAAATTCCGGGGAGTTAACTTGTGGGGGAAAAGTACACCACTGAGGAATAGGAGATGAGAGAGAGCTGATTCTGTAGTCTACTCCCCAGCCCACCCCCATCTGTTCCAAGGTGCAGATGTTCTATGTGGCCTGCCAGGACATGTCCCCAGCTATGCTTTCCCGGGAAGCTGTGCCAGCTCCTGACTGCCCCATGTTGTTTTTTGCTTTCCTTACTTCCCTGCCTCATTTTCTGGCTTTTCTCCCTCCTGCAGCCATTGACTGCACTCTTCCCCTCAGTCAAACATTAAGATCCAAGCTTTCCCTTAGCCTCTGTGTTTTAGGAAACCTGGGTTTTGACAGATATATTTTTATTTTAGAATAAATCCCACAGAGAATTACAAAATGTAGGAATGAAAAAAAATAATTCCCATTCTATCTCTACTTTTCAAGATTTTTAATAGACACTTTCATGTATTTAAGTCAGATAATATGTTTCTTTTTGCTTTGTAGGATTTTTTTTTAAATAAATGGAATAATCTTGTATGTATTTTCCTGAGATTTGATTTCTTCATAAAACTATGAATTTTGAACAGTGTTCTATGCCAGTATATAATGTTCATTCTCATTCTTTTTATTTTTGTAAAAGATTTATTTATATATTTTTAGAGAGAAAGAAAGAGCACACACACAAAGGAGCAGGGGGGAGGGGCAGAGAGGGAGAGAGAGAATCTCAAGCAGACTCCTGCCCAGCATGGAGTCAGAGTTCAGTGCTTCATCATCATTTTTAATATTATGATTGCCTAATTTTTATTAATCTGTTTCCAAAAACATTTTTTATTTTAACTTTCATTATTCTTATGGCATAAGCAATTGCATACTCCAAATATAGAAATTTTAAAAATCCCCTTTGTACATGATAACGTTTTGCCATGAAAGTTTATAAATATTTTCTATGAATATATTTGCAAAGATACTTTTTTCTTTCAAAAAATGACTTACATAATGCCTATTGTTTTATAAGCTGCTTTCCTCATTTAACGGTGTAATGCAAACATTTCTTGAGTATATGTGTTCTTTTCATAAGTGTTGTAAGGGAGGGATGTTTCTGAACATTTGAATATCTTCAGTTGCCTTCATAGATGAATAATAACTTGGCTGAATATTAAACTATTGGGACAAAAAGTTTTCTCTCAACTCCTTTTGCCAACTATTATTACAGGGGGGAATATGCTGTGTCAGTGATTCTTTTTCTTTATAGTCATCATGTAAGATTTTCGTCTAGGTTATTTTGACCTTTATGGATAATAAATCTCTAATGTACTTTTCAAATCCTTTATTAGTTAAATTCTCTCTTTTATTTGTCTATTTCTTTTCTTCTAGATACTCTTTTCGAGAGCTATTATAGCATAGTGACTAATAGCTGACCTTGATGTCTGATGGACTTGGTTATAATTCTCTCCCTATTAGCTTTGCGAGCTTAGGCTAGTTATTTTTCCCAGTTTCTGTGTTTATTAATATGAGGATGGAGTGCTGAGAGAATTAAATGGGTAGAATGCATATAAAGTGCTTTAAAAGATGCTTTGTAAGTGTTAACTATTGTTGCATATTTAAATTTTTCTTTTATCTTACCCACATATCCATCATTTAGGTTTTTTCTTTTTCCACAGTATTTTGGGATATTTCAAGCATGTCCACTATGTCACTCGTTTCATATCACACAGTGTTACTATCATCACATCTTTCAGTGCACATTTTAAATGTTACTGCATTTTTTTAAATGTTACTGCATTTTTTATCCTGAGAAAAATAATCCTTCCTTATCTGATCTATATCTTTGATTTGTGATTCTGCTGGTGTTTTGGCTTTCTCTTCTATTTCTTAAAGTTCTAACTTCGTATCCTAATTAGAATACCAAATATACACATATTCAATTATTTTTTTTCAAAGTTCTCTTTCTTCTGTTGGGCCTTACATTTGGTGTCACCTTTCTCAGGTGCCATTTCTTCTTTTTCCAGAAGTCCAGCTTCCTTTCTTTATTTTTTTTTATTTTTTAATTTTTTAATTTATTCACTCTGGGTGTTTGCCAACAGATCAGGTATGGGTCTTGCTCTTTGGGTTCAGAGCCTGTTGACTTTAGTGATGGTTAAGTCTACTTCTCAGACTTACGGCTGTAGTGACTGATTGGTCCACAGAATTTGTTCTCAGTTTTTACCATCTGCAACTCTTTATCTAATGTCACTATCTAAGATATGATTTTCCTTTTCATTCTATTGCCTGCTATGTCATTTTGAGCACATACATACCTTTAAAAAACTACAATCCTCAATATATCCTGCTTTCACAAATTGTCTCTACCTATACCATAATGACTCGCTTGTAAGAAGTATACTTTCTGGAAATAAATGTGCCATTACTACTGTGCCCACACTCTATTGCCCTATCCAGTTTCCTGGAGTTTGTAGGATTAGACTAGATGTAGAAAGGGAACTCCAAGTGGTGGGTTGGAAAGTGGAAGTAGGAGAAAGCCCTCCGCCTCCTTTGAGAACCTGTACCTATGGTGAGGGAGATATTGCTTCTGGAGAGTGAGTTGTGATGGATCACTTCTGATCCAGTGAGTTGTGATGAATTAGTTTCTTACCTAAGCTCCTACTATAGTACTTGATATATGGTAAGTACAAATGTACATTATTTCCTCTTTATGGTGGGCAGTGTCACTGACTTTGCATTTAGTGAGGATTCTTCCCAAATGCTTCCTAAATTCTGGTATTAGTTTACTGTTAGTCTTAATTTCCAGGGTTATGTCATCTTTTCCTTTCCTTTAGATGGTGAATAGTAAGATTTGTTAGACACTTTCAGCCTTTTCATACTGAATTATGTATGTATGTTTTAGAAATAATGCTTTGGTATCAGACAGGGAGTCAGGTTGGGGAAACAAGAGTTGTTAGTAGGCTACATTCATCCCTTTAACCCCAAGTGAAAAAGACTTGAACATTAGTAAGAGTATTTAAGAGAAGAAGAAAGATTGAAAAGATAGTTGGGTGGTACAATGACAATGCTTAGCAGTCATTTATTTGTCATATCTGGGGAGACTGGTGAATAAGAAGAAGGGGCTGACAGCGGCTAGCAGATTCTAACTTGCGCTATTGATTTAGTAACAGATCTGGGAGAAGTAGGTTGCAGGGCAGGAAATTTAAAATTTTAGTTTTTGACATGTTAAGCATACAAAGTCCACTGAATGCCATTTGGAGATATTCAGAATTCAGAATTCAGAATTCAGAAGGTAGTTGTGACTGTGGATCTGTGGTTTAGGAGATCAGTCAGGACACGGTTTGGAAGTTACCAGCATATGGAAGTAGGATTAGAGTGAATGAATGTTGTATGCAAGGAAGCAAATGATATGGAAAAGCAGGAGACTATGGGCAGGGAGATCAGTTAGAATGTGCAGTGTTCCAGGAAAGAAATTATCACTGATTTCTCCAGAACAATAACAAAGTAAATAGAGGGAAGGATCAAATTTCAGGAGGCTTACTTTGAATGTGCAATTAAGAACAAGGTAGGGAAGTTGACTGCCTAACTGGAAGAAATCTTCTGTTTGGGCTGTGGCAAGTGCAACAGAGCATAGAGCCTGAGGAAAGAACTGAAAATTTGGAATCTCCAACAAGAAAGAATAGGAGGCAAGGATAAAGACCCAGGCTCAAATGAGACGTTACAAGCCCCACTGAGGCCAGAAACCAGAAATTTGTAGGGGTGACAATTTTTACAATAAGTGATTTCCTTCCTATCTCTTGGTTGTTAAGAAGGAAGAAGGTAGACTTGTTGCCTTGGTAAAAGTTTGGAAATTTTCTAGATAGGCACTACAAAAGGACCAGGGACCATGAAATGGCAAAAAAATAATAAAAATATGACACCGTAGGGGTGCAAATTGTGGACAGAAGCAACTGAAACAATGTATATTGGTGGTGGAGGGAGGTAGCTAATATTCTAGAAGAGGAAGATAGGTAAAGGGATCAGAGACCTAATTTGGTTAAAGACTATGTGTCTTAGTTCTCACAAAAATTTGGAGGGGGTTAGAGTTGCAATGAATGGTAAAAATTGGATGTTTGTATTTAGATTTCATTCACTCAGTTTCTTTCCATCTAGGGCAATGCCAGATATTAAGTGCAGACCACATATGAATGACACAAGGTGGTCTTACTGTCTGAAGCAGAGAACAATAGGATAGTGGTACATTCTAGAATGTGATATTTCCATTTTTATCCATGTGGCCTAGGATCTATGCATATTTCTTGGTTGCTGTTTGCCTAGGACCTGAAAGATCAATGTCATAATTATCCTGTGTGCAATAGCAGAAGTGGCTGTCATGAGAATGAACCCCAATAATAAATAAATCAGATGAGCTGATGCTGTTTGAGAGCTGTAGGAAGAGTCTTCCACATGTATATTGTCTATCTTGACCATGCTATCTGAAACTTCCCTTGGATTACTTTCCCTGGATTCACTTTCTCAAAAACACAAACCTTATGATGGCAGTATATTCACAGATGGGAGTAACTTAGCAGCACCTATACCCAGGCAGAAAAGAGTGACCAAGTCAAAGCGCTGGATGTATGACTGGAGAATGAGGATCATGGTGGTTATAGAAAAATTTTAAGTTATTATTGCTATTATTTTTCAATATAGGCTAGTTTTTTAAAATTTCTGGTACCTTACAATTTAATAAAAGTGAATTACAAGAATGAGTCTAGCCACTTGTAATTTTGCTTCACTTTCAACTTTGCAAAAGTATAGTAACACATATATATGTAAATACATAGAAGTATATTTTATGTAAATATAATATTTATAAACTTCTTATTTTGATAGGTCAAATCATTTAATAAATGTAGTAAGTTAAACCAATTAACATCCTAAATATTTTTGTTGGAGTGGCAATCTGAGTGTGCTTCTATGATGGTCTGTTTCCAAAGATAACTGCCTGCTTTAAGTTCCTTTAGGGCAGGGATTTTGTTTTATTCCTCATTTGGTACTCTGTGGTGAGTAAAGTGCCTTAAATATAATAGGTGATTGGGGTGTCTGGGTAGTTCAGTCATTAAGCATCTGCCTTTGGCTCAGGTCATGATCCCAGGATCCTGGGATGGAGCCCTGCATCCAGTTCCCTGCTTGTTAGGAAGCCTGCTTCTCCGTCTCCCACTCCCTTTGCTTGTGTTCCTTCTCTCGCTCTGTCAAATAAATAAATAAAATATTTTAAAAACTATTTATATATAGGGAGAGTAGGTGATCAATGACTTTTATTTCTTGAATAGGAGAGAGTGAAAAAATATAAACTAAAAAGAAAATTAGCTTAAAATGTAAATTCTAGGGGTGCCTGGATGACTCAGTTGGTTAATTTTTGATTTTTGGTTCAGGTCATGATCTCAAGGTTGTGAGATCAAGCCCCATGGCTGGGTTTGCCCTCAGCAGGGTGTCTGTGTTTCTCTTTCTCCCTCTCCCTGCTCCCACTGCTCTCTCTCTCAAATAAGTAAGTCTTTGAAAAAAAATGTAAATTCTAGGGGAAAATTTACCTTGATAGAAAAAACAATCCTGCTTATTACCTAGGGCCCTATCATGTAGTCTTGAAGAAAATAATAACTGTGAATTCCAATATATAATTATTAAACATTTCATCTTTTTTTGTGACACCAAGTTAAGTAAGCACATAAATCTGGTCTTGGCCAATTTGGTGTAGCCAGAAGGATAGCTTGATTCTTAACATGGATGAGTTGGGATGGGCACACTATTTCCCATCCTCTCTGAAAACTCAATCCTTTTGTCTGTGCTCAAAGCCTTTTTGGCGATAATGCCTTTGCTTTTGAGTAGGAGGACTTGTTAGACCACAAACTTCCAGACTCAATTTTTGTATATCCTGATGAAAATTCTCAGATTTCTCTACTGAATATAAACAGATGTGTGATGTGTTTAAATTGAAACTTACTGAGTGTTGGCAAAGATTTGCTCAAGTGAATAGGGTGGTGTATTTGTATTGGTCGAGTTGTTTGGAACATTAAAGTGATAATAATCTAAATAAACACAATAATCTAAACTTGGGATATACTAGTATGTCTGCCTCAGGTCACTACTGGCTCTGTGACTTCTGCCCCTTCAGGATTTCTCTGGAATTTACCCTTTTGCCCGTTTGCCTGACATTCAACTTAAATCCCTACATCTTGTTTCTTTCACATTTACATATCATGACCCTTCATCCTCTCCACTTGCATCATTCTCAAACCATATTCCAGGGTGACTGCCCCAATCTATATATAAGGCTGATAACATTCAAAAATGAATTAAATGCTTTTGTTTGGACTGCCAACATGCCATCCAGACTGAAGAAGATCCAGAAACTTTGGGGTCATGTGAGCCAAGGATGCAGTGACACTGGCAAGCACCAGAAGAAACCAGGATGCTGAGGTAATGCTGGTGGCATGCATTACCACGGGATCGACTTTGACAAATATCCCTCAGATTGCTCTGGTAGAACTGGTAGGAGGCATTACTACTTTAAGAGGAACCAGAGCTTCTGCCCAACTG
The DNA here is from genome assembly GCF_922984935.1 of Meles meles. Classification (NCBI taxonomy): domain Eukaryota; kingdom Metazoa; phylum Chordata; class Mammalia; order Carnivora; family Mustelidae; genus Meles; species Meles meles. The sequence continues at coordinate 75,405,459 of NC_060070.1, forward strand.
TCAACCTGGATAAATGTGGACCTCGGTCAGCGAGCAGACACAGATTAATGCTGCCAAAAACAAGACTAGAGCCACTCCTATCATGGATGTGGTATGATAAAACTACTATAAGGTTTTGGGAAAGGGAAAGCCCCCAAAACAGCCTATCATCATGAAAGCCAAATTCTTCAGTAAGAGAGCTGAGATGATTAAGGGTGTGTGTGCGCGCGCGCTCACGTGAGCGCATGTGTGTGTGTGTGTGTGTGTGCAGGGAGTAGCCAGAGTATCAGCATTTTCTTGTGCTCGTTCCCCATACCTCAGTTCCCACAAGACAGTGCAAAGATTGGGTAATTCTTGTCCTTGTAGCAGCTGGTGTTAAACTAGAGGTGTCTTGAGATTAGGGAACCTGAATCTTTTATAATATGTGTAACTATTCCTGTCTTTTACTCTGAAGATAAACATGTGTTTTATTATATAAGACAGTAGGCAAACTTACCCTTCGCTTTGGGAAACACGGTCTTCATCTTTCAAGGTTCTTCATTTTACAAACCCCCATGAAAAGATAGTCTGGAAAAATGATAGAAAGTGCCTCTGTGCCCAAGATGTGGAAAAATTGGAAGAGATGTATGAACTGTCTCTCGAAACAAAAATTGACAAAAATGGCTATTCCTCTCTAGATAATCTACACTTAAATTATTGAAGGGTCTGAGAAGCCTTTTCCTTTTATTTGCCCAGAAAAATGGTACTAAGTTGACCTCAGACAGTCTAGAACATATTAAGAGGAATTTGACATTTTTTCTTCTCTCCTGGAGAGCTACAGTGGCAAACAGACAACCGAACCCTCCTTTAAGCTGACTAATCTACCTATCATTCAATATTAAAAAAAAAAAAAAAGATTTTGGCATCCTTGCTTCATTCATTCACAGCCAAGATAGCAATATCATAAATATTTCACTGTGTCCTATCTTCCACTCTGATTTCTGACCAGTTCATGATTCCTTTAGCTCCTGACTTTTTGCTTTCTTTCCTGTATCATTACATTTGCTTCTTGAGTATTCTGTTTATAATACTCCTTTGGTAGTGACTGTTAATCCCTGAGATAATACTAGTGCTTACTCCTTGGCTTCCATCTGTTGTCCAGTGCTCTGCAAAACATATCTGATCCAGCCAGACCTCCTGGATTCTATCTTATCATGCCTGAGAACTGGTCCACAGGGTTGAAGTTCACACTGAGTTTTCACCAGCTTTTATGAAAAGAAGCCAGACCCTGCCCAAAGTATGAACACCTTCTGTAAGATCTCCACCAGATGGCCATCAAGCTTTTACTTTATTTGTGTCTTCTGGGTTGTTAGTACAGTCAAAAGAATCAAACAGTAATGTACATTTGGGAGTTATATTTTAAAAACAACTCAGTAAAGATCCAGACCTTGGATTTAAAACCTATTTCAGTGTGGATCAGATATATATGCATTAAAAGGTATAGAGAATACATTATTTTCACAAGCTATGTAGAGTTGTCCAATCATTAAATATGATCTAAGAACGACCTAAGAAATACATGGCATGACAGGGCTTTTCCTGATTGAGATATATTTTTTGTAAGAGAAGACCAGAAATACTTGAAAATATGTGACTTTGAATATAATAAATATAGTTTCACTACCTCATAGAAAAATGTGTGATCTTTAAGCATGGGGAAAACAGTGTGAGGATGGACATGAATGTCAATGTTAATGACAATATAGACTTCATCAAACTATACATGTTTTTGTTCTGCCTTTCCTTATGGTCTTGACTTTCTGTTCTATTCACAATTTCCTTATTTTAATTTTTTGATATTGTAATTTTTCCATATTATTTTATACATTCTTCCTATTTGTGAGTTAAAGCAAGATATGAACATATACATAACATATTCATTGACTTTGTTTCTGTTTATTTGATTCATCTGGATTGGAATACTTTGAAACAAAACATGGCTTTAGCTATATGTTCTGTAGACTCTAGATCCTTTTACTCTCCTATCAGAGTGCAAGGAGAGATTGTACTTAGAAATATTTTCTCAGTTTGGCAACATAAGAATTCCTGAGGATTGCTTGGAAGTCAGAAGGTCATACATAGAATTATAGAAACTATTAAAGGCCTAGAAATTAGAAATAAACATTTTTTTTGAACAAAGGAGAAAACTGAGCTCCTGAGGAGTAAAAATAGCCTGATACAGTCAAGCTTGATCCACCTGTACATTTAATGAATAACAAAGCCAGGACCTCAATTCAAGTCTCCCTATACTAAATTCAACATTTTCCCCCTATAATCTTCTGTGATTATTTTATCTGGATATTCAAAAGTGAATTAGAATTGAGGAATTAAAAAAATGAAGCCAGTGCTACTTAACAAAAGACAAGATAGTACTCTTAGGGAATGTGGAGATAATGCATGCTGAATTACTTGTGGGGAAATTGAACTTACAACCAGTATGTAGAGACACGTCACCAAGTTCAAAAGTGAGTCACAGATCTTTAAAATGCTGGGAATTTTGTGATCAATAGCATTTGAAGTTGGAAAAATCAGATAAAGATAATCAAATCTCATACTCCAGCACATAAATTGATTGCTCCAGGGATCCCGCGCCTCCTTCTCTTTCTCCCTCCCTCTCCCTTATGAAGTAATTTCTTGGCCCTTAGTACTGTTTTTAGGATTTATTCAAAGTGTTGCTGCCAGAGTCCCATCCCATTTGGCAAAAGGAAGGGAACAAAGCCCCCAACAACTGCACTGCTTTCTACAAAGAACTTGACTCCCACTATCTCTTCATTTCTTGGCTTTGAGCAATGACAGATTGCAGAATCAGATGTTGCACAGAAGTCTTGATAACAACTTAGAAAGATGACCATTGCTTGCTTGCTCTGTCAGGTTTCTTCTTTTTCCACTGGCAAGTTTACTATGTATGCTTCTAAGCACAAAGAAAGATTCTCAGCTCTATCTTCATAGGTACCTAATTCTCCCCGGCAGCAGAGTAACTACCGAACCTCCAGAAAACCAGACTGATGTTTCTGTAGGTTTACCAACTTATTTCATAAGATGGCAGTGCATTTCATTTACTCTAAGAATTCTTTTGTATTCGAACCTGATCTGAAGATAAAAATCACTCTGTGTTGTAAGTAATCAAGCTGAGGGCAGTGTGCTTTCTGAAGCAGGAAGAGCACATATGCACTTCATATGCACTTGAAGACAGAATATCCGTGTTTGAGTAGACAGGCTCGGCTGCTTACCAACTGGGTCGCCTCAAGTATGTCACTCCTTAGCTTTATTGTCCTCATCTGCAAAACGAGGTCGTCATACCTTGTCTTTCTAATGCACAGCAGTGTGTGCAAATCACATGGGAAGATGTGAGTGAAGGCTTTTCTAAAAACTGTATAGCACTGAGCCAAGGAGAGTTATCATTGTTACCATGCGAAGGTTATGGGAGGATTAGAAAACAACTGTGCCACAGACATCCGGGCTAGTGAAAAATGTCAACTTCAATTTATTTTCAAACGATTGTGTATTTAATCATATCGGCCCTGTAATCATGCTATTTGCCCTTGTGATGAAGAAGTACCATTGCCTTTTCATCGGGACATTCATCCTAATTGGCTGTGGGAAGAGCAGGCTTGCAGAAAGCTCGTATATGGTGATGTTCACGAAAACAGACTCTCCAGTGTTGAGGGAAGTACCCACGGAGAAGGCATTTTCAAACCCTTCTCATGCGCAGTATCATTTACTCAAAATTCTGTGCAATACCTTGAAACTAAAGAGAAAGAATACTGAAATAGGACTCACGAGACCTCAGTTTGAGTGTAGCCTCTGCCTGGGCCTGGAAAACAAGGCTGCGGCTGACAGTAGTAATAATAATAACTTTTATTGAGCAACTACACTAGGTCAGGTATTATGGTAAGGGCTTTATATACATTAGATTATTTAACCATCTCAATTACTCTACCAAATAGGTAACTGTCATTATCTCCATGTTACAAAGGAGTTGACTGAGAATCAGAGAATCACACAGAAGCCATTTGCTATTAAAAGTTAAATTTAGTCTTGACAGTCTCATTCCAAAGCCCATGTGTTTACTGAATACTTTATTGCCTTAATGTTTCTGTAGCTTGGTTATTTCCTCTGTAAAATGCAAGGATTAGGGTAGATTCTCATGAAATTTCTTTTAATTCCATAATTTTGTAGATATGATTTATTATTAAAATTTTGTTGCAGAACACAAATTCCTGAAGCACTACTCTGGGTATTTTATTACCCTGGAGTAAAAAAAAAGAAGTAATATTACCTGAATTTTCCATTTGAATAACTTCTCATTTAATGCCTAACCCTGCTAGTCCTTTTCACAGAATAGGCAAAGATCAGACAAGGAACTTTTTTTAAAAATTAAATATGATGTAGTTATTGAATTAAGGAAGAATTTTTAAATAAAAGAAGTGTGAAGATGAGTCATTCAGGGAGAAAGTAAAGGAAGTAGGAAGATCAGGTATGGGGAGTACCAAAGTACCCACTTTTAAAAATTTTTTTAATTTTAATTTTTTAAAAAAATTTATTTATTTATTTTTTTCAGCATAACAGTATTCATTGTTTTTGCACAACACCCAGTGCTCCATGCAATACGCGCCCTCCCTATTACCCTCCACCTGGTTCCCCCAACCTCCCACCCCCGCCCCTTCAAAACCCTCGGGTTGTCTTTCAGAGTCCATAGTCTCTTATGGTTCGCCTCCCCTTCCAATTTTTTTTTTTTATAAACATATAATGTAATTTTATCCCCAGGGGTATAGGTCTGTGGAGGCCATGGAAAATTTTTTTATTTTTTAAAAAGATTTATTTACTTATTTGAGAGAGAGAGAGAGAGAAAGAGTGTGGAGAGGGGTGAGGGAGGGGCAAAGGGAGAGGGAAGGGCAAAGGGAAAGGGAGAGAGAATCTTAAGCAGATTCCTACTCTGAGCATGATGTTTTACTGCCATCCAGACACCCTCAGAGGGCCCATTTAAAAACCCTGCTTCACCAGCAATGAACAAATAAGGTGAGCTGTCCATACACCAGGCTCATGGGGCCTCTGGGTCTTCTCTTACATCATTTTCATCTCTTACATCATCATCTTGGTGATGAATTATTTTTTATTTTTTATTAACATATTTAAGACTGTATCATTTTTATGGCTCTTTGCAGTTTCCACATCACTTCTGCTGGCATTATTTCATTTGATTCTTCCTATAATTATAAGACATAGGTAGGTATTAATGTTGTTCCCATTTCTTTTTTTTTAATTAATTATTTTTTTTCAGCATAGCAGTATTCATTGTTTTTGCACAACACCCAGTGCTCCATGTAATACGTGCCCTCCCTATTACCCACCACCTGGTTCCCCCAAACTCCCACCCCCGCCCCTTCAAAACCCTCAGGTTGTTTTTCAGAGTCCATAGTCTCTTATGGTTCGCCTCCCCTTCCAAATTTTTTTTTTTTTAATAAACATATAATGTATTTTTATCCCCAGGGGTACAGGTCTGTGAATCGCCAGGTTTACACACTTCACAGCACTCATGATAGCACATACCCTCCCCAATGTCCATAACCCCCTCCCCCTCTCCCAACCCCACCTCCCCCCAACAACCCCCAGTTTGTTTTCTGAGTTTAAGAGTCATTTAGGGTTTGTCTCCCTCCCAATCCCATCTTGTTTCATTTATTCTTCTCCTATTCCCCTAACCCCCCATGTTGCATCTCCATATCCTCATATCAGGGAGATCATATGATAGTTGTCTTTCTCCGATTGACTTATTTCACTAAGCATGATACGCTCTAGTTCCATCCACGTCGTTGCAAATGGCAAGATTTCATTTCTTTTGATGGCTGCATAGTATTCCATTGTATATATATCCCACATCTTCTTTATCCATTCATCTGTTGATGGACATCTAGGTTTTTTCCATAGTTTGGCTATTGTAGACATTGCTGCTATAAACATTCGGGTACACGTGCCCCTTCAGATCACTATGTTTGTATCTTTAGGGTAAATACCCAGTAGTGCAATTGCTGGGTCATAGGGTAGTTCTATTTTCAACATTTTGAGGAACCTCCATGCTGTTTTCCAGAGTGGTTGCACCAGCTTGCATTCCCACCAACAGTGGAGGAGGGTTCCCCTTTCTCCGCATCCTCGCCAGCATCTGTCATTTCCTGACTTGTTAATTTTAGCCATTCTGACTGGTGTGAGGTGATATCTCATTGTGGTTTTGATTTGTATTTCCCTGATGCCGAGTGACGTGGAGCACTTTTTCATGTGTCTGTTGGCCATCTGGATGTCTTCTTTGCAGAAATGTCTGTTCATGTCCTCTGCCCATTTCTTGATTGGACTGTTTGTTCTTTGGGTGTTGAGTTTGCTAAGTTCCTTATAGATTTTGGATACTAGCCCTTTATCTGATATGTTGTTTGCAAATATCTTCTCCCATTCTGTCAGTGGTCTTTTGGTTTTGTTAACTGTTTCCTTTGCTGTGCAAAGCTTTTGATCTTGATGAAATCCCAATAGTTCATTTTTGCCCTTGCTTCCCTTGCCTTTGCCGATGTTCCTAGGAAGATGTTGCTGCGGCTGAGGTCGAAGAGGTTGTTGCCTGTGTTCTCCTCAAGGATTTTGATGGATTCCTTTCTCACATTGAGGTCCTTCATCCATTTTGAAGTCTATTTTCGTGTGTGGTGTAAGGAAGTGGTCCAATTTCATTTTTCTGCATGTGGCTTTCCAATTTTCCCAGCACCTTTTATTGAAGAGGCTGTCTTTTTTCCATTGGACATTCTTTCCTGCTTTGTCGAAGATAAGTTGACCATAGAGTTGAGGGTCTATTTCTGGGCTCTCTATTCTGTTCCATTGATCTATGTGTCTGTTTTTGTGCCAGTACCATGCTGTCTTGATGATGACAGCTTTGTAATAGAGCGTGAAGTCCGGAATGGTGATGCCAACAACTTTGGCTTTCTTTTTCAATATTCCTTTGGCTATTCGAGGTCTTTTCTGGTTCCATATAAACTTTAGGATTAATTGTTCCATTTCTTTGAAAAAAATGGATGGTATTTTGATAGGGATTGCATTAAATGTGTAGATTGCTTTAGGTAGCATAGACATTTTCACAATATTTATTCTTTCAATCCAGGAGCATGGAACATTTTTCCATTTCTTTGTGTCTTCCTCAATTTCTTTCATGAGTACTTTATAGTTTTCTGCATATAGATTCTTAGCCTCTTTGGTTAGGTTTATTCCTAGGTATCTTATAGTTTTGGGTGTAATTATAAATTGAATTGACTCCTTAATTTCTCTTTCTTCTGTCTTGTTGTTGGTGTACAGAAATGCAACTGATTTCTGAGTATTGATTTTATATCCTGACACTTTACTGAATTCCTGTACAAGTTCCAATAGTTTTGAAGTGGAGTTTTTGGGGTTTCCACATATAGTATCATATCATCTGCGAAGAGTGATAGTTTGACTTCTTCTTTGCTGATTTGGATGCCTTTAATTTCTTTTTATTGTCTGATTGCTGAGACTAGGACTTCTAGTACTATGTTGAATAGCAGTGGTGATAATGGTCATCCCTGCCGTGTTCCTGACCTTAACGGAAAAGCTTTCAGTTTTTCTCCATTGAGAATGATATTTGCGGTGGGTTTTTCATAGATGGATTTGATAATATTGAGGTATGTGCCCTCTATCCCTACCCTTTGAAGAGTTTTGATCAGGAAGGGATGCTGTACTTTGTCAAATGCTTTTTTAGCATCTATTGAGAGTATCATATGGTTCTTGTTCTTTCTTTTATTAATGTGTTGTATCACATTGATTGATTTGCGGATGTTGAACCAACCCTGCAGTCCTGGAATAAATCCCACTCGGTTGTGGTGAATAATCCTTTTAATGTACTGTTGAATGCTATTGGCTAGTATTTTGGTGAGAATTTTTGCATCTGTGTTCATCAAGGATATTGGTCTTTAGTTCTCTTTTTTGGTGGGATCCTTGTCTGGTTTTGGGATCAAGGTGATGCTGGCCTCATAAAATGAGTTTGGAAGTTTTCCTTCCATTTCTATTTTTTGGAACAGTTTCAGGAGAATGGGAATTAGTTCTTCTTTAAATGTTTGGTAGAATTCCCCTGGGAAGCTGTCTGGCCCTGGGCTTTTGTTTGTTTGGAGATTTTTGATGACTGTTTCAATTTCCTTACTGGTTATGAGCCTGTTCAGGTTTTCTATTTCTTCCTGGTTCAGTTTTGGTAGTTTATATGTCTCTAGGAATGCATCCATTTCTTCCAGATTGTAAAATTTGTTGGCGTAGAGTTGCTCATAGTATGTTCTTATAATTGTCTGTATTTCTTTGGTGTTAGTTGTGATCTCTCCTCTTTCATTCATGATTTTATTTATTTGGGTCCTTTCTCTTTTCTTTTTTAAGTCTGGCCAGGGGTTTATCAATCTTATTGATTCTTTCAAAGAACCAGCTCCTAGTTTCATTGATTGTTCCTATTGTTTTTTTGGTTTCTATTTCATTGATTTCTGCTCTGATCTTTATGATTTCTCTTCTTCTGCTGGGTTTAGGGTTTCTTTCTTGTTCTTTCTCCAGCTGCTTTAGGTGTAGGGTTAGGTTGTGTACTTGAGACCTTTCTTGTTTCTTGAGAAAGGCTTGTACTGCTATATATTTTCCTCTCAGGACTGCCTTTGCTGTGTCCCCCAGATTTTGAACCATTGTGTTTTCATTATCATTTGTTTCCATGAATTTTTTTAATTCTTCTTTAATTTCCTGGTTGACCCATTCATTCTTTAGAAGGATGCTGTTTAGTCTCCATGTATTTGGTTGGGGTCTTTCCAGCTTTCCTCTTGAGTTCTAGCTTCAGAGCATTGTGGTCTGAAAATATGCAGGGAATGATCCTAATCTTTTGATACCGGTTGAGACCTGATTTGTGACACAGGATGTGATCTATTCTGGAGAATGTTCCATGTGCACTAGAGAAGAATGTGTATTCTGTTGCTTTGGGATGAAATGTTCTGAATATATCTGTGATGTCCATCAGGTCCAGTGTGTCATTTAAGGCCTTTATTACCTTGTTGAACTTTTGCTTGGATGATCTGTCCATTTCAGTGAGGGGAATGTTAAAGTCCCCTACTATTATTGTATTATTATTGATGTGTTTCTTTGATTTTGTTATTAATTGGTTTATATAGTTGGCTGCTCCCACGTTAGGGGCATAGATATTTAAAATTGTTAGATCTTCTTGTTGGACAGACCCTTTGAGTAGGATATAGTGTCCTTCCTCATCTCTTATTATAGTCTTTGGCTTAAAATCTAATTGATCTGATATAAGGATTGCCACCCCAGCTTTCTTCTGATGCCCATTAGCATGGTAAATTGTTTTCCACCCCCTCACTTAAAATCTCGAGGTGTCTTTGGGTCTAAAATGAGTTTCTTGTAGGCAACATACTGATGGGTTTTGTTTTTTTATGCATTCTGATACCCTGTGTCTTTTGATTGGGGCATTTAGCCCATTAACATTCAGGGTAACTATTGAGAGATATGAATTTAGTGCCATTGTATTGCCTGTAAGGTGACTGTTACTGTATATTGTCTCTGTACCTTTCTAATCTACTACTTTTAGATTCTCTCTTTGCTTAGAGGACCCCTTTCAACATTTCCTGTAGAGCTGGTTTGGTGTTTGCAAATTCTTTCTGTTTTTGTTTGTCCTGGAAGCTTTTTATCTCTCCTTCTATTTTCAATGATAGCCTAGCTGGATAGAGTATTCTTGGCTGCATGTTTTTCTCGTTGAGTGCTCTGAATATATCATGCCAGCTCTTTCTGGCCTGCCAGGTCTCTGTGGATAAGTCTGCTGCCAATCTAATATTTTTACCATTGTATGTTACAGACTTCTTTTCCCGGGCTGCTTTCAGGATTTTCTCTTTGTCACTAAGACTTGTCAATTTTACTATTAGGTGACGGGGTGTGGACCTATTCTTGTTGACTTTGAGGGGGGTTCTCTGCATCTCCTGGATTTTGATGCTTGTTCCCTTTGCCATATTAGGGAAATTCTCTCCAATAATTCTCTCCAATAGACCTTCTGCTCCCCTCTCTGTTTCTTCTTCTTCTGGAATCCCAATTATTCTAATGTTGTTTCGTCTTATGGTGTCACTTATCTCTCGAATTCTCCCCTCATGGTCCAGTAGCCGTTTGTCCCTCTTTTGCTCGGCTTCTTTATTCTCTGTCATTTGGTCTTCTATCTCACTAATTCTTTCTTCTGCCTCATTTATCCTAGCAGTGAGAGCCTCCATTTTGGATTGTACCTCATTAATAGCTTTTTTGATTTCAACTTGGTTAGATTTTAGTTCTTTAATTTCTCCAGAAAGGGCTTTTATATTTCCAGAGAGGGTTTCTCTAATATCTTCCCTGCCTTTTTGAGTATGGCTAGAACCTTTAGAATCGTCATTCTGAACTCTAGATCTGACATATTACCAATGTCCGTGTTGATTAGGTCCCTAGCCTTCGGTACTGCCTCTTGTTCTTTTGTTTGTGGTGTTTTTTTCCGCCTTGTCATTTTGTCCAGATAAGAGGATATGAAGGATGAAATAAAATACTAAAAGGTTGGCAAAGACCCCAGAAAAATGCTCTGTAACCAAATCAGAAGAGACCCCAAATTGTGGGGGGATAAAAAGAGGTTCAGAAAAAAAAAGAAAAAAATTTAAAAAATAAAACAAATAAAGAAAAATATAAAAAAGAAAGAAAAAATATATATATTTAGATAAACTAGTCAAAAAACGTTAAAAAAGAAAAGGGTAAAAGTTTTAAAAAATTTAGCAGAAGAAGTAAAAAGAAAGAAAAAAAATTGAAAAAAGAAAAAAAAGTTGAATTAACCGCAAGACTAAAGAATCATGGGGAGAAAGCCATGAGTTCCGTGCTTTGCTTTCTCCTCCTCTGGAATTCCGCCGCTGTCTTAGGAATTGAACCTGTTTTCCTTGATAGATGAACTTCGTCCTGGCTGGATATTTTGTTGATCTTCTGGGGGAGGGGCCTGTTTTAGTGACTCTCAAGTATCTTTGCCCGAGGCAGGATTGCACCGCCCTTACTGGGGGCCGGACTAAGTAATCAGCTCGGGTTCTCTTTTGGGAGCTTCTGTTCCCTGAACGCTTTCCGTAGAGTTCCGGAGGACGGGAATGAAAATGGCGGTCTCCTAGTCTCCGGCCCAGAGGAGCCGAGAGCCCGGGCCCCACTCCTCAGTGTGCCCCCAGAGGACAGCACCCAATCACTCCCGTATCCACAGCCTCTAGCCGCTCTCCGAGCTCACCCAGCCCGCGACCAGTTCAAGGTAACCCCAAGCTGAGAGTTCAGTCCTCAGCTCTGTCTCTGTAGCCGGCTTCCCTGTTCTAATACCTGCGAGCTTTGCGGCACTCCGACATCCCCAATCCTTCTGTGACCCTGCGGGACCTGGGGCCACGCTGACCCCGCTTGGGCTTCACCCCGGTTTAGTCTCTGGAGCAATGTCCCTCAGTGGAACAGACTTTTAAAAGTCCTGATTTTGTGCTCCGTTCCTCTGCCGCTGCAGGGAGCCGGCCGGCCCCTCCCCCGCGGTCTATCTTCCCATTGTTTTAGATTCACTTCTCCACCAGCCTTACCTTTCAGAAAGTGGTTGATTTTCTGTTTCTGGAATTGCTGTTCTTCTTCTCTTCGATCTCCCGTTGGATTTGTAGGTGTTTGCAATGTTTAGATAAGCTATTGAGCTGATCTCCTGCTACCTGATGTAGTCTTAGCCTGCTACTTCTCCACCATCTTCATGTTGTTCCCATTTCTTAGATGAGAAACCTGAGGTGCAAAATGGTTAACCAGCTTTCAAAGATCTCAATTGACCCAAAGACTTGTGATTTCAAAAAAAATGATGTTTATTATTTCTGAACACAATGTAGCATGCTCTCCACAGCTCATCATCTTTCCATTTATTATTCAAGCCCAACTAAACTTTCTTCCTTAAAGTTTCTTATGGCTGCAAAAGCCTGCCAAGAACTCATCTCATGTCAGATGATTATACCATAGATGGCTTATAGATATATTCATTTTTTAATCTCTTAATATTTCTTCCTCCTCTGCTAGACCATGAGTCTAAAGTGCTGGGGGGAGTCTTTTTTTTTTTTTTTCCTTCTGAGTGCCTCTTGTGGTGCTTTGATGCTCAGATTATTTTTGTTGAATGAATGATTTCTGCTCTGTTTTGTAGGTCAGAGTTCTCTATGCCTACCACATATGAAGCACGAGTTCACCCTTGTCTTTAATTGTTATTATTAATTACTATTTAAATAAATAATATTGTCAGTGTTTAAAAAGGCGTATTTAAAAAGAGAGCTTTTGTTTTCCCTACAGCAATTCAGTGGTAGAATTAATACAAGAATTTAGACAGTTGATTCAACAAACTCTAGTGTTTTTGCCCCTTGTTTTATGCTTTTAGTTTTAATATGAGAAATACAACTTGGCTTTTCAGTCTCATTCCAGTTCTTAGTTATTAAATCTTTTCTGAGAACAAGGTGTGGTTTATCAGTTTTCTCTGAAAATGGAGGCAACATGAATTAGCTAAGCAAAAGTGTTATTCCACTGTGATTAACCCCACAATTGACAAACAAAGTCCAGTTGGCTATGTTTTGTGACCTTACATGATCTTTCTGAGCTGTCATGGTACTTTTACATTGCTAAACTATCTTTATTTGGCTTGGACCTATTTATATGACACAATTATACAAGCCAAGAACAGACAATATCAAATACATACGAACTAACATTTCTTAGTTTTTTTTTTTTTTTTGTATTTGCCAATCTTAGAAAACACACTAAATTGGGAATTCTTTTTTCATATACCAAAATTACATTATAAATATTATATAAATATATTTTAAATGAAGTAGGTCCATATTAAATTATCCAACTTCAAAATACTTACCTGTAATAATCACTGACTTATAGATTTGTCCAACTATTCTGCCTCAATTATATTTCCTGGATTCTTATTCAATGCATAGATGACACACACTCAGATTTAAAAAATTTAATTTAAAAAATTTAGAAAATATATATACATAATCACTTTGGATGGTGTTTAGAGGTTAAATATACTGGTAAGAAAGAGACCCAGCTCTGGACCATACCTAATTTCCAAAATTATCTCATCCCCAAAGTAGAAATCAGGTGGCTGGTTTCACTTGCAGAAATTCTAATTTGTGTGTGGGGATGCCATTTAGGCATTTATGTTTTTTCCAATATTTTGCAGATGATTCTTTCAATTAGTCAAGGTTCTGAATTACAATTTTAAAGAATTGTCACCACTTTTACTCAGGATTATTGTTTTCATGTAAGACTTTTGCAGATTATTTCCCTCTTGTATGGAGATGTCTCACCTCAAATGTGCTAAACACGGAAAACTCTGACCAAAAAACCAGAACAGAATCTATCCATTTAACAAAAATTGATTGAATTAAAAGCACTGTTGTAGGCACTCAGAATCCAAAAAAGGTGCTATTCTAGCCCTTTGCCTGAATCCATATTCTTTATGGAAACCAGCAGTCTATTGAGATTAAAAACATTTTTTAAAAGATTTATTTATTTGTATTACAGATGGGAGTATTGTAGGGGCAGTGGGAGAGGGAGAGAGAGTATCTCAATCAGACTCCCTGCTGAGTGTGGAGCCCAATACAGGGCTCTATCTCAAGACCCTGAGAGCAGACTGAAGTAAAAATCAAGATCGCATGCCTACCTGACTGAGCCACCCAGGCACCCTAAGATTAAACACATTTTAATTATTAATAATATTGAAGTTATAATGGCTGTATTAGATTTATCAAGGAAAGCCACTGTTGGTAAAATGTAGCTCCCACTGCCATCTAAGAGCTTACCATAGTAATAATAAACATCTGCATAGGGCATAGGATAAGGCAAGAATGCAGAAGAGTATAATTAAAGGCTGACTCTAATAATTATGACACAGGATTTTAAGAAAGGAATGTTCACAGCCAAATTAAATGTTCAAGAAAGACTGCATATGGAAAAATGACATTTAGGGCAGCAATGAATGATAAGTAGAAACTTGTTAGAGATGAAAAAGGATGTGCTCCATAAACAGAAAGAGCTTAAGCAAATATTCTGAGACTGGAAGACATAGGGCATATTTGGGAAACATTACATAGTTTAGCTTGGTTCAAGGTTACAGCACAGGAATAACATGGAATGAGTGGAAGTGGAAGGTCAATGAACTAAGTACCCAAGTGTTAAAAACCCAACATAATCTAGTGGTAAAGAGAAAGGTGATAAAGGAGTCACTAAATGAGAGGGAGTGACCTGGAAGATGATAGACATTTGCAACAAGGAGGGATTATCACATATCAGAGTCTGATAACATGTACTTGGAAGTAGATATAACTTTTGGGGAAGTTGGAAGAAGCAATAAAGGGCAGAGAGAATATTTAATTCCTCCCCGTGAGTGGAAGAAAAAGCTATTAATTGAGAGGCACGTAAGGTAAGCTGGATCTGATGGTGAAGAGAACTAACAAAGAAGAAGTTGAGAATATTGGGTTTATTGATGGTGACAAACCAGGAGTTTCAGAGGACACAGTACAAAAGTTGAGTGTTGACAAGATGTGGAAGCTTAGTTAGACTAGGGGATGTACAGATCCAAATTAGAGTAGAAATCCAATTGATGCACAGGGAGGCTGGCCTGCTAGTAGTGACTGAGATAAACCAGAATACAGTGCATGATGTGATTCAACTTAGTCATCTCAAAGGGAATATAATCATTTCTGTTACTTGTTTAACACTCAGAAGAATCCTATAAGATACATATTTTTTAGTATAAATTTGCAAATGAAGAAAGGTAGAAACAAAGGAGTAACTTGTATAAGGTTCTATACCAGAGGAGTCTCATTTGAACTTGGGTTTTCTGACTCAGAAATTTTGTTCTTTCCTTCTCTCTTCCCCTTATCCTTCCTCCTTCCTCAAGTCATGATCCTTCCAGAAGAGGCCAAGAAAGTACAATGATAAAAGAGTGAAATAAAAATGAGATGATGCAGTCTCTTAAAAAACAAGGGAGATTGTTTCAGGAAGAAGTTAATCATAGAGTAAAATGTTTTAGCCAAATTGAGAATGATGAAGACAAAGGCTAGATCTTTGACTATGACTATGACATAAGCATTTCATTAGATTAGATTTGATTGGATATGGCATGATTATATAACCCTTATAGTTCTCAGAATCCTCTCATATAATTTCCTCTTATGTTGACAATAGGCTTGTGAAAAAGATATTTCTCTATATTGCATAAAGAGACCCAGATTTAAAAAAAGAGAGAGAAACTCAGATTAATAGAGTAACTATAGTTAGAAAGTGGTGGAGGAAAGATTCCAAACATAAATCTTCTGAGTTCAAGTCCTCTTCCCTTTCCAAAATCCCTGAAAATAGAAACAAATAAGGAAAAATCCCTCAAGTTTCCAGTTATACTAGCAGAGCTAATGCCTGAAGAATTACATGTAATATATTTTTACTGGTGGCTTAGTATTGTCATTCTCAATCAAAGATGTAATTGCCAGAGAGTTTTGCAACTTTTGCTTAGGAAGATACCCCTCTATCATGCTGTCCAATAGAAGGGAGTGCCAAGATCAAGGGAGGAGTTACACGCATGTTCTTTTTGATTCCTTAGAAGCATCAGTGATTAGCAGCATGGACACATGTAGCTATTTTATGAACTCTTAACTAGACTGTATCTAGCAAGGTAGCCCTGGTTACATTTTATAAGCTTTACATTCAAAAGTTTCTTCCAAAGCTTGTATTTCATACTTTGTATATATTTATTCTCATTATTCATGGCAGTTATGTTCTATAAAGTCATGGCAAATGCTGAATTAACAAATACTGAACATTGTTGCTAAGGGAAATACAGTGTTAGGTTCCTCTGGTCACAATATTTTTGATAACTGATCAATATATAACCTCATTTTATTCATGTTTCTGCTTGAAGACACCCTAATTAATGTATATTCTTGATTACTAACATTGAGCTCATGGTCAACAGCACTCTCATGATAAACATGCCTGAAAAAAGCTTATCCAGTGCACACACTTTCTCCATTAATGCACATCACAGTCTCTTGCACATAGAAAGACTAAACAGCACATCGATATTGCACTTGGTGATTATTTGAAATGGGAAAATTCTGTCTCATATTTAAGTCTTTAATCCATTTGAATTTATTTTGGTGGTTGCCAGAGGGGAGATGGGTGGGAAGATGGGTTAGATGGGTGATGGCGATTGAGGAGGGCACTTGCTGCAGTGAGCACGGGATGTTGTTTCGTTGTTTGAAAGTGTTGAATTGCTAAATTGTATGCCTGAAACTAATATTACACTGTATGTTAACTAACTGGGATTTAAGTAAAAACTAAACTAAACTAAAATGGCAAAATCGCCAACCAAATGCACAAAAATTTTAAAAAGTACTGGTTTACAGTATGAGAGCTAAAATAAGAAGACAGGGCATCTCCTTGTTTAACCTCAGCCAGGAGATATGCCAACTAGAGACTCAAATTTTTCATTGTTCTGTACTGTCTATGAATGATGGGGAAAGCAATGCAGATACTGATTTGGGGAATATAAATTCAAGTGAATAGGCAAATTTGCAAATACAGAATCTGTGAATAATGGGTATGTACTGTACTAGAAAATTAGAAGTCTTATATTACCCAAGTCAATCTATAGAATCAATGCAATCCCTATCAAAATTCTAATGGCATTTTCACAGAGATAGAAAAAACTACTATAAAATTCATATGGGATCACAAAGATTCCAGGTAGCCAAAGCCATCCTGAAAAAGAATAAAAAAGCTGGTGGCATCACTTTCTGATTTCAAATTGTATTACAAAGTTATAGTAAACAAAACATTGTGTCACTAGCATAACAATATACACATACACCAGTGCAACAAAATAGAGAGGCTAGAAGTAAATTCATGAACATACATTCAGCCACTGTTTGACAAGGTTGTCAAGAACAAAAAAATGGAGAAAGGGTAGTATCTTAAAAAATGGTGTTGGGAAAACTGGTTATCCACATGCCTAAAAATGAAACTGGATACCCATCTTACACCACTCATAAAAGTTAACTGAAAATGGATTAAAGACTGAGTGTAAGACCTAAAACCATAAACCTGGAAGAAAACATAGAAAAAAGTTCTTTGACATTGGTCTTGGCAATGATTTTTTTGGATATGATGCCAAAGGCACAGGCAACAAAAACTAAAATACACAAATGGGACAACATGAAACTAAAAAGCTTCTGCACAACAAAGGAAACAATCCATAAGACAAAAAGAGAACTTACAGGATTGGGAGAAGGTATTTGCAAACCATATATCTGATAAGGGGTTAATATCCAAAATATATGTGGAACTTATAGAACTGAATAGCCAAAAACCAAATAATTTGATTAAAAATGAGCAAAGGGCCTGCAGGGACATTTTTTTTTTCAAAGAAGGCATACAAATGGCCAGTAGATATATGAAAAGGTGCTTAATATCACCACTCATCAGGGAAATGCAAATCAAAACCACAATGAGATTATCACCTTACACCCGTGAGGATGGCTGTTATCGAAAAGGGCAAGAGAAAACAAATGTTGGCAAGGATGTGGAGAAAACATTCCCACTTCAGGGGGAGTGTTTATTGGTATAGCTACTATGGAAAACAGTAAGGATATCCTAAAAAAATTAATAATATAACTACCATATGACCCAGCAATTCCACTCCTAGGTCTATATCCTAAGGAAATTAAACCAGTGATCTCAAAGAGATGTCTGTACTCCCATCCTTATTGCAACATTATTCACATAGCCAAGATATAGAAACCACTTAAGTGTCCTTCAGTGGTTGAATGGATGAAGAAAATTTTGTGTGAATATGTACAATAAAATTATTATTCAGCCATAAGAAACAAGGAAATCCTACTGTTTGTGACAACATGGATGAAACTGGAGGGCATTAGGCTAAGTGAAATAAGCCAGACAGAGAAGAATCAATACTACTAAGTGGTCTCATTGAATGTGGGATTAAAAAATTGATATAATTTAAGGAAATTATAGAATGATGGTTGCAAGGAGCTGGGAAGAGGGAAAATTAGGGCAATGTAAATGGAAAGGTACACAATTTCGAGTTATAAGATGAATGAGTTCTAAGATCTAATTTATATATAGCATGCTGATTATAGTTTGTAATACAGTATTATATAATTGAAATTTGCTGAAAGTAGATCTTAAGTATTCTCATTTTTCACACACAGAGTTAACTATGCGAGATGATGCATGTGTTAATTATTTTCAACTTGATAATCATTTCACAGTGTATATTTACATCAAATTATCAGGCTGTACTTTAAGTCTATACAATTCCATTTGCCAGTAATTCCTCAATAAAGCTAGAAAAAAAAAAGATTTAAAGTCTGACAGCTCAGAGTTTCTGCATATAGCAGTTGTCAGTGATCTGAACAAAGTAACACAAAGCAATCACTTCTGGTTGAGGGAGGCAAAGAAAATGATCAGTTTAGAAACATGACTTCAAAATCATTTATGGACATTTGATTTTAGTTTTCTAAAAACATTTTAAAAGGTGTGATAGAACCTCAACAAATTTTCCTCCAGAAGTACCAACCAATTTGTGACACCTCCACCCGCACTCCTTTTATTTGATAATTTTGTGTGTTATGTAATTGTTTAAGATGGTAAAGATAAGTCATAAGTATGTTGCTAAGGGAGGGATGTATGGAGCAGAATGCTGAAGACTGGATTGGTATTAATGTAAACATGCAAGGTACATTTCTATGTATCCTGTGGGGCTCAACATATGTTCATTTAATGTTATGTCCTTTGGATTTAGAGAGAGCCTATAAAATATCATAGATTTTTTATAAATATATACATATTTATATGCATGTATGTGTGTATATATATATAAATTAAATTATGTTTTTTTAAAAAAAGATTTTATTTATTTATTTGACAGACAGAGATCACAAGTAGACAGAGGCAGGCAGAGAGAGAGAGAGGAGGAAGCAGGCTCCCTGCTGAGCAGAGAGCCTGATACAGGGCTCGATCCCAGGACCCTGAGATCATGCCCGGAGCTGAAGGCAGAGGTTATCCCACTGAGCCACCCAGGTGCCCCAAAATTAAATTATGTTTTAAGATGTGTTCACTCTCTTATCCATAGGTCCTTGTTAGAGATTCTAATGGTTAACTGTTCAGTTGTAAGATAAATTTGTCTTTTTCAAGTGAATTGCATGCTTTCCTTGGCAAAACAAACACATAAACAAATGCACATCAAACTCAATCGTGTTTTGGTTTTTGCCTTAGCTTCCAGGGAATTTAGAGATAGTGTTAGTCTAATTTTTAGTAAGTATTTTTATCTTGATGCTTGGTGGTATCTATCTTCTTTGCAGAAACCTAGAACCTAAGAGCTGGCCAGGGATTTGGAAATAGTTGAGTGCAAACCTCAATTTCCAAAAACCAGATATCCAGATTAGTCACAATGCACGCTTCTCCCTTTATCTACCCCTCCATAGCAAGCCCATCCTTAATTTGCCTCCCACTTCTCTCTTTCTACCACACCCACAATTTAAATTTGGCGAAACTCTATTTAGAGTAGAAAAATCTAATCTTTTATGAGGATAATCATAAAAGAGGATGGGTTTCTTTTTAATTTGCAAGTATTGACCCAATCTCCCATCTTCATTTCAAGCTAATTCCCAACACATAAATACACATTTTTCATTTATTCATTTATTCTTTTGGTTTTTCCTTTAAATTTTTTTACATTGCTGTGTGTCACTGGTGAAATAGCAGTAAAGAAAGCCAAATATATTGCCTTCAAAGAATTGACATTTCAGTTAGTAGAAACAGTCAACAAAGAAAAAAATGCACAATTGTATAGAATTTTAGACTTTGAAAGTGCTGTGGAGATAAAGCATGGCAGGGGAAATAGGAAGTGTGAGACAGGGAGAGGTTTGTAATTTTAAGTAGGGAGCCAGAGAAGGACTAATTAGGGAGATAAAGGCTTAGCAGTGAGGTGGGGTGGAAGAGGTGGATCCAGGATCATTTTCTGGGAGCTGGCAACAGTCTAATTGTAAAAGCACTGAGGGGAATGCTTACCTAGACTACTAACGAAGTAACAAAAAGATTGTGTGGTAAGAAGAAAGGGAGTGAAGGGGGAGTCCTGGAAGATGAGCAGCAACTAGGCAGGTCACATTAGGCATCTGTATGGATTGGGTCTTTTACCCCAGTGAGATAAGAGACATCAAAGAGTTTAGAGCAAAAAGTATTTCTCCGACTGCTCTTTTAAGAAAGGATTGTAGGGGAGCAAGTATGGAAGCAGAAACCCTATTGAAGGAAGATTTTGCAATAATCTGAGAGAGAAACAATTTTAAGACAAGTTTTTTTTATGGTGGGGGTGGAGATAACTGGTCAGATTCTGGATCTACATAGATGGTAGAACTGACAAGATGTTGTGTAAAATTAAATATGGGATATAAGGAAAATAGAGGGGTTAAGAATGACTCTAAAGCTTTTGTCTTGAGCAACTGGTAGGATGGAATTGTTAATAACACAGGTAATAAAGACTGTTGGAAGAGGAGGGTTTGGGAGAGAATATCAGAAGTTAGCTCATTTTCGATATATATGTTTAAGAAGTTAATGTGAAAGTTCTGAGTAGGTAGTTGGATATATAAGCCTATAGACAAGTGGTACAGGGAAGAGATATGGGTGGGAATATAAACCTGTGAGCATTCTATATATGGATAGTAGAGGATGAGCATTATTTTCCCCTTTTTGATGCTCTTCCTTAGGAGCAATACTTCCAAAAATAAAAATGTGCCCTTCCCTTTGTCAATAAACTATTTTAGACTGAGATTGAATGGCAAGGTAGGAGCTGATTTCTCTCCTGCTTTCTTCAGTGTTGTGATGTGTTCAACAAAAGTAGTTTGCATTCCTTTGAAAGGCAGAGTATACATTCTAAATCAAGAAGGAACACATTCTATTGTTATTAAGATAGATTTAGGTGGCATTGAGAAACTTTTCATTAGCAGGTGGTTTATTGATTGAGTCACTATTCATTAATAAAAACACTTATTAAACACCTACATGCAGTGGAATTCATTGGATTTGGTGAGGGTTTATGTACATTGTGAGGAACAAGGAAGATTCTCGAGAGACTTCTGAGGTGAATGGTGATGCTATTAACAAAGACAGAAATAGCTGGGAGAAAAAGCAGGGTAATTGGATTTGTATGGAAATTAGAGTTCAGTTATATACATCTTAAAATCAAAGATATTACAAATTATTTAAATATATTATCCTTGATCTTTGTTAGATTGGATCTTTCTTAATTTTTAGATCTCAACTTAAATGTCACTTCCCTTCTTCCTATTTTATTCTCTTACTTTGAGCCCTACTTTTTTTTTCCTTTCTGGCACTGTTGTTACTTGGTTATTTTTCTTTCTTTCTTCTTTCTTTCTTTTTTTTTTAAACATATTTAATATATGGGTCCAGTATTTGATTTTAAATTGTAAGATGATGGTGACCATGATTATTTTGTCCCAACTAATGACACAAAATTCCTGGACATATAAATGATCAACAAATATATGTACAATAAAATGAGTAAAATAATATGTTTGGGGAATCTATAGCACATTGATGGCAACTGAAGCCTGCGATAATATTGAAATTTCTAAAAATAATGAAGAAAAGGACCAATGAAATAGTTTGGGAAAGCTCCAACATCAGAGTCAGTAATGAGAGGAATCATTAAAGAACATTTCAGAAAACAGGAAAAAGGCAGAACCTGAAATCAAATGAGGAAAACATTTTAAGAACTATACTTTTATTTTTCCTTTTTGGTCCAAAGGAAAGCAAAAGTCAGATTCTAATTCTTGATCTTTATCTTTGTAAAATAAGCAAACAAAACAACACACAAACCAAACAAAAGCAGTCTCTTAAAACTTGTTATTTGGCCTCTCTTCTAATCAACTCTATGAACTAAGGAAATTGAGTATATTTTTGTGTACATTTCTAATGCTTCCTTTGCATTTAGAACTGTATCACTTAGATTGAAATAGCGGTCTTACTTTTCTTAAACCAATGTCCAGTATAATTAAAGTACATGTATTTGGGTGTCTTTGTGAATGTGTTTTTATATGTAAATGTGTATGAAAGAGAGTGTATGTGTGTGTTCATGTGTGTTCTTTTAGATTAAGGGAGGGTTTGAGTCAACGAAAATATTTCTTGAGTTCTATGTAGGTCTACGCAAGAGAGCTCTGAAAATATAAAGTACATAGGGCCTAAATGTACTGATTAGAAGATCTAAATGTCACCAGGAATGACCCACGGAGTGAATAATTTGTTTCCCTAGGAACATATGGAATCCACTGACTTCAGGAAATATTTTCAGAGTGCACACATATTTCTTCAAGACGTTAACATCCCAGGGGAGGAGGAGGAATAAAAACATGACAGGGAGTAATTTAAAATGGCAGGTACTGCAGTTTTCTTTTCCTGTGCTGGAAACCTGATATTTGATACGAATGTAGATGATTTTCTTATGATTGCTATAAAAAGTTGATACTATTCTTTCCAAAATTCTCTAAGATTTATTTTTTCCTTCTCCTTGGTGGAATTTTGTTGTTTTTGAATGTCTTCGATTGTGGGTACAAAGAAATCAAAACATTGCACATTATTTCTTATAATGCAACCACAAGAAAATGCAAATGCTGAAGCTCTGATTCATAAAAGAATATTGCCTATTAGTTACGGTATGGTTCAGTGGGAAAATGGAGTCCAAAATTAAATTATATTTCACTAGACTGTAACACAATCAAACCTTGATTTTTGTGCATCAGTTATGTTATTTCCCCTTTTAATTTTAATCTTTTCAACATTTTTTATAAGATTATAACACCTCAGGAGACGTAAATGCTGAACTTGGACGCAGACAACCTAGGTTCTAAGTCCCGTTTGCCACTAATAAGATATGTGCCTGGGCAAATTACTTAAATTCTCTGAGTTTCATCTTCCTCACCTGTAAAAAAAGGATGCTATTATCCATTAGTGATTACTGTGAGGATTAAATCACGTAATGGAAAAGAATAAATGTGTGTGTGTGTTTTTCTTTCTTTGACTCCAAATGCCCACTCTGATGGATGTTGCAAATGCTTGAATTGCTGAGTACATTATCTACAAATCCTGGAGAACATAATCATCTACAGGGATCTGAGCTTGGAAAGGCAGCATTTTGTAGAAAATAGTTGTCAGGATGATTTACATGAACTTGATCTTCCTTTTCTGAAATTAATCTTTGTTACAATATCAAAAGATGGTTCCTGAGTTTAGAAACCATAGACTTCATCTTAGGACACAGGTTTTAATGACAGTGGCTTTTTAAATGATAACCCACAGGAGGAAATACATCTTATATTGCAGCATATTACTTTCATTCATATATATATATACACACACACACACACACACACATATATGTATGTATATATATATATTATAGGTATATAGATACTGGAAACTAAAGTTTCATAAAATTAGACGTATCTTTGCTATATGTGTAGCACTCTGATCTTTTCTATTTTTGTCTTGTCTGTTTCATTATTTTAAAAAATTCTGGTTACAACCTAGTAATTTGATTTCAGTATCTACTAATGCAGTGCCATCCCATAGCTTGAAAATCTTTTTTTTTTTAACTTCAGATATTACAGAGGTATTTTGTAAGAGCCTTTTGTCTGATCGTATTTCCACAAATAGCATCTATATAAGTTTAAAATTTACAAGATTTTTGGCAATCAGCTTCTTAACATTTCTTTCACAGTCTGAAAATTCACATTAGTTTTGGACTCAAATAAAAGTAATTGGCAAAGTCTTCAAGTTCCAACTTAAGGCAAAACTTAAGTCACCTGCCCTCTAATGCTAGTGACATTAACAAACCCATTGTGTTTGACCAGTTAGCTCATTCTGTGGTTAGGGTTGTGGTCTAAATAATATCAGGAGGCCCCATACAGTGTTGGCTTCATGGGTTTACAGCTGTTTAGGTCAATAGGCTTTGCCCCCAGAAGGGGCCTGTGTGTAATTTAATGCTCTGTTGTTGTATCTTCAATTCTTAAAAGCTTTATCTTAGAACTTGTGTTTTGTAACCAGAGTTTGATGGATAATAGATCATTCACGTGAGCAGAGACAATGTTGAACAGTATGTATGACCATCATTCATTGCCATCCCTTTTTTATATAGCTTTTGTGATGTCCCATAAACACAGAACTCCATTGCATTCACAATGCACTGGAGTACAGACTCAGAACAAGTACCAGGTAAATGTTACAGAAACTGCTGTGTAATAGGAGGAAAAAGAAAGATAAGGCAATCCATGGTTCCTTTCCTTTCAGTCCTTCCTTAATCCTGGGTAAGCAGCCAATAGAGAGTTGGTAGAATGTGTGCATATCAAGAAGTGAAACAAAATAGTTGTTAGTTTTATGCAGAGTATCCTTGTTTCTAGCAGCAACAAAATACATATGCATATAAAAGCTACAAATAGAAATTGTATAATTTCAATGATTCTGCATGAAAGTTAGATTTTTTATATTTGCATTTAAAACTGGCATTACACAATATGAAATTAGTAGTAAAACCTATAACAATTTAAAATTTGAATGTTCTTTACTTAGGATGACATTAAATAGAAAGTAAAAAGCACCGTGACAGTTTAAAATAGGAAACTCAAAAGAAAGGGAAAAGCTTTGTATTTTATAATTTATGGCATTCCCCCCCCACTTTATGAACAAGGACTTCCACAATTACATTTTGTAATGAACCCTGCAAATTATGTGGTTAGCCCAGGCCATATATACATACACGTTATGTGTATGTATATGCATATACACACACACATACATTATGTATATAATATTCTAAGTTATATAATAATTATTATAATTGGTAATTATTTCACAAATGTGTTAAGAGATAAGAAGAGAAAGTCCAAAATACTGTGAAGGAATGTAAGAAACTATATATGAACTGCTAGTATTAATTCAAGAACAACTTTAAGCTTCTACTTTTCATAAGTTTTTACGTCCCAGTAAATGCTAGTATTGTGTGAAGCAAATGGAATATAACAAACATTGACCTTAAGGAGTTTCCAGTCTATTACAAGTGTTATTTGTTAGTTGTTAATATATAGAAATGGGCAATTGTGTTATGACAGAGATAGATTCATGGTAGAGCAAAGACGAAGTAATTATTCTTTTGGGTGTTGGGCGATGGGGGTGATGGGGTAATGAGGATGAAGAGCCCTCAAAGAAGCTTTCTGCAAAGAGGAATGTGGGAGCAACAACTTTTGTAGGATTTGAGAAATCAATGTTTTAAATAGTGGCACTTTTATTCAAATGGATCAAAGCTAGGATTATTGAATTTTTTTTCCTGAGATATGCTGCCATTCTCTGGGCTCTAATGAGAATGTTTTCTCAGATCTTTATACTTCTTCCTATTGAAACAGAGTTTTTATTAGTTCCTCTTCTGGAAACCTCTTTGAATCACAAGTAATTTCACCATCAGTTATTTAGAAGAAATTTAGTGTTAGCTTAGTCAATATTAGTGTGTTCACAAAAGTGATAGCAGCCTGCTTCGCCTTAGTAGTTCTTTGTTTGATTGGTTATTGTTCATTATTGGCCAGAAGCCTTATTTCCTTTCTTAATTTTCATAACATCATAAGGTATTTCTCTCACATTTAGTCTCATGTCTTTTAATGTTTAATCTCCAGGACTACACAGTCATTTCTCATTTTTTTCTATGATTAGACTCTAACATAGTAAAGAACCCTCATCTACTAAACCTTTTAGAACACTCAACAGTTTAAAATTTTGTTGTTTATTTCATTATTTTTTATTGTCCTGGATACCTACAACATTCCAAGTAATGAAATACTTTCTCTCTTGATTCATAATGAAATATGTAATTACTCTGAGACCAGTGGTAATTTTCCTTAAGAACTTGATTTGGAGGGATTCCATATTAATTAGTAGAATCTTTATCTTAAATGGTCTTTCATTCTTTACTCTATTATAACATGTTAGTCTTATATTTCCTTCCTTAGATGCACCATCTTGCAATTCATGACCTCCTTATCCTAGATTCCCTTTCCCAGATTTCTTAAACCTCACATGGGTCCACTGTTGACCTAGATACCTGCCCTTTACAGTATATTTTCTGAAAATGTATATTTTGTTCAGATTACTGTTTTATATTATCTTATTTTTACACCTGTGTTAATTTATAATTGTAGTCTGGTTCCATCACATGTTTTTGTGTTATTTTCCTCCTTAAACGTGAGTCTTAGGCCACTTTTAAAACTTGCATAGTTTGACAGACATCTAGAAAAAAATGTTTTGAGTGAATGCATAAGTGCATACATTTGAATATTTTAAAGCAGGCTTAAATTTAATGGGAATATTTTTCTACAAGTAATGAACCCATTTCCTTTTGTAATTTTATAAAAGGAGAACAAGTTTTTTTTTTTTAAGAATTTATTTATTTGAGAGTGACAGAGAGCATGAGTGAGGAGGAGCAGGAGAAGCAGGCTCCTTGCTGAACAGGGAGCCTGATTCAGGACTCGATCTCAGGACCCTGGGATCAGGCAGATACTTAACCGACTGAGCCGCCCAGGTGCCCAAAGAAGAATAAGTTTTTAAAAAAAATCTTTAGGGGAGCTTGGGTGGCTCAGTTAGCTGAGTGTCCAACTCTTGGTTTTTAGCTCAGTCATGCTCTCAGGGTCGTGAAGGAAGCCCCTGTAGGGCTCACACTCAGTGCAGAGTCTATTTAAGATTCTCTCTTCCTCTCTTAAGGTGGGCACATGATGTGATGAGCACTGGGTGTTATACGCAACTGATGAAATATTGAACACTACATCTGAAACTAATGATGTACTATAAGTTGACTAAATGATTTTAAATAAAAAAAAGTTTCTCTCTTCCTCTCCCTCTGCCCCTTCCCACTGTGCTCACTCTTTCTCTCTAAAATAAATAAATAAACCTTAAAAAATATTTAAATTGTAGGCAGTGAATTAATAGCACCTGCAGAACCTGAATAACCTAGTTACAAGCACCTCAGAAGAGACTCCTTGTCATAGATACTAACCAAAGTGTCATTAAAGTTTCAGTTCCCCTCTTTTATTTTTGAAGTATGATACCTTGGGTGCAAAACTCTGACGTAAAATCCATCATCAGAAAACCTTATGACTAAAATCACTTGTAATATCATTCTTTATAGCACAAGGATCATAGTGCCAGCATTAAGGATTTCTTTCCTTTTATGATTTTAATGATTTATGTAGAATCAGAAAATAAACCGAAATTATCAAGTAAGTCACATAATAAAATTTCTCAAACTCTGTATTATATTCAAAAGTAAGGAGACTGCACTGTGAGTGGATCTCATCTATGATGATCTAAGCAGACCTCTGACGGGTTGCTCTGGGCCTGGTTCTGGAGCTGCTTGCCAGTGCGTTCTGAGAAGACCACGGGAAGATCAAGGGAAGATGAGCGAAACGTCACAGAAGGAATTGGAACTGGCATCTGTTCTTTCACCTTTTTAGCTTTTGGTCCATGATTTGGAGAAGAAGGTCCAGTATGAAAATGGAATGAACTGACTGAGACCTTATGTCTATATAGCTATTTATCAGTGAGAGTAACTGCACCTTCATCCATTGAGAACAAATTACCTTACTTGATTGAGGGCAACAAACCAGGGCATTCCCACATTCTGACCTGTTCCTCAGACATATAATATCACCATGAGTGATGTTTCCAGTGCCCAACATACTGTGAACACCCCACCGAACAAAAGACTGTCATCACTAAGTAATATATTCAGAATATGATCAATGGAATCTGACTGAAAAGTATCTGATTGTGCTGTTCTGATTATTCTAAATTTCAAAGCACAGTTGTTTCAACAGGGAGGAGAAAAAAAAAGAAACAACTAAGATCGAATTACTCAATAACTTAGATAACAGGAGGACATGCTGGCAGAATAGGCCCAAATAATTTAGATCAGATATCATGTTCATTCTTCTTACATTCAGTTCCTAACTTAGAAATAAATCATGTATCATAAGTTCATTTGGCCTACATTATTCTGTAACAACAGTATTTATGGTGGTGGTTAGTTTTATAGGATTGATACAGAATACTCCGTTGATACAATAAAACATATGCTTGAAGTATCAATATTTACAGAAAATGTTTTCAGTTTTTCATAATAATATTATTTAAGAAGTTTTAAAAGTATTTCTCAATAGATTGGTGCTTGAAGAAATGTACACTTCTAATAGACGAAGAGTTAGAAAATGGTAGGTTTGTGCAGGTTTTTAGGAGGATTCATGGGCATTTTCAAGGTCTTCAAGGATTAGTAACATTCATATAATTTAGGCTTAATTTTGTTTTACAACTTTTTAAGCTTTCTCTTTCCTTGATACAGGTAGTTTCACAGATCCCCAGTTGTATTATCAGCCATGACAATACAATAGAGAAATAGAGGTTAATTAAGGGTAGGAGAAAGGGATGACCAATTTTTTTTTTTTTTTTGAAGAAAAGGAGCACGCAGTGAAAGATATACAAGAAGTAGAGTGGTTAAGGTGGTGTATATATAGACAAAGGAAAATTGCCCAAGATGGAAAAATCTTTATTGTCATAAAAATGGAAATACAAGAGTCACACTGCAGACACAAATCTCCTCAGGCAAAGAGGTAGTTTGTGGGGTGAAACTATGATGAGTTAAGCATTGGAATTAGGAAGTAGGGCCAGGGCCAGAAACAGTCACCAGTGCAGACAAAGACAATGGAAACCAGGACCTACCTGGAGAAAAACTGCATGTGTATAATGAATCTAAACGGGAGTGCTTTCAAACTTAGCCAGGAAGATAAACTAGCTCAATGCAGAAACAATACTCAATTACTGAGTTCTAATTAAATGCCAGTTACTGCATTAATTCAATCACATGAGTTACTATACTTAGTCCTCAGAGGAAACTCAATGTGATATTATGAGCATGAAATTCTGTATGGGAATATTATTTTATAGATGAGAAATCCAATTTTATACATGAAAAAACTATGACATAGGGAGGTTAAATGATTTGTTTAAGATCATTAAGACTGTAAGTGGTAGATTTGAGATTTGGATCTGGAAAGTCTGATAGTAGGAACCTCACTGGGCACCTGGGTGGCTCAGTGGGTTAATGCCTCTGCCTTCGGCTCAGGTCATGATCTCAGGGTCCTGGGACCGAGTCCCGCATCAGGCTCTCTGCTCAGCCAGGAGCCTGCTTCCTCCTCTCTCTCTGCCTGCCTCTCTGCCTACTTGTGATTTCTCTCTGTCAAAAAAAAAAAAAAAAAAAACAAACTAAAAAAAAAAAAAATAAGAACCTCACTGTTGTATGCAAACATCCCCAAAGAAGATTAAATGGTCTAAGCCCCAGACAAGAAGATCTAAA
This sequence comes from Meles meles, assembly GCF_922984935.1. Lineage (NCBI taxonomy): Eukaryota > Metazoa > Chordata > Mammalia > Carnivora > Mustelidae > Meles > Meles meles. The sequence continues at coordinate 75,435,013 of NC_060070.1, forward strand.
TATAAGATTATCCAAGGCCTAGATTGGACTCCACTGGGGATTACTTGAGGCTCCTGCTGTAATTGATAACCTCTAATTCCAAATGTTTGGGCCTCCCAAATGCCTTGAAAGTGCCAGATAATACATATCAAATCAGATAGTTCCCCATCCTAGCCACTAGGTGGTGATTAGTACTATCAGCTTAAAAAGAGTATTTGCTGTGGCTGATATCGAAGAGGTTACTGTCTATGTTCTCCTCTAGGATTCTGATAGATTCCTGTCTCACGTTGAGGTCTTTTATCCATTTCGAGTTTATCTTTGTGTACTGTGTAAGAGAATGGTCAAGTTTCATTCTTCTGCATATCGCTGTCCAGTTTTCCCAGCACCATTTATTGAAGAGACTGTCTTTTTTCCATTGCATATTTTTTCCTGTTTTGTCGAAGATTATTTCACCAGAGAGTTGAGGGTCCATATCTGGGCTCTCCACTCTGTTCCACTGGTCTATGTGTCTGTTTTTATGCCAGTACCACGCTGTCTTGGTGATCACAGCTTTGTAGTAAAGCTTGAAATCGGGTAACGTGATGCCGCCAGTTTTGTTTTTGTTTTTCAACATTTCCTTAGCAATTCGGGGGCTCTTCTGATTCCATACAAATTTTAGGATTATTTGCTCCAGCTCTTTGAAAAATACCGGTGGAATTTTGATCGGAATGGCGTTAAAAGTATAGATTGCTCTAGGCAGTATAGACATTTTAACAATGTTTATTCTTCCAATCCAAGAGCATGGAACAGTCTTCCATCTTTTTGTGTCTTCTTCAGTTTCTTTCATGAGTGTTCTGTAGTTCCTCGAGTACAGGTCCTTTACCTCTTTGGTTAGGTTTATTCCCAGGTATCTTATGGTTCTTGGTGCCATAATAAATGGAATCGATTCTCTAATTTCCCTTTCTGTATTTTCATTGTTAGTGTATAAGAAAGCCACTGATTTCTGTACATTGACTTTGTATCCTGCCACGTTACTGAATTGCTGTATGAGTTCTAGTAGTTTGGGGGTGGAGTCTTTGATATGTCTCCAAAGGCCAAGGAAACAAAAGTGAAAATGAACTTTTGGGACTTCATCAAGATCAAAAGCTTCTGCACAGCAAAGGAAACAGTCAACAAAACAAAAAGGCAACCCACGGAATGGGAGAAGATATTTGCAAATGACAGTACAGACAAAAGGTTGATATCCAGGATCTATAAAGAACTTCTCAAACTCAACACACACAAAACAGATAATCATATCAAAAAATGGGCAGAAGATATGAACAGACACTTCTCCAACGAAGACATACAAATGGCTATCAGACACATAAAAAAATGTTCATCATCACTAGCCATCAGGAAGATTCAAATTAAAACAACATTGAGATACCACCTGACACCAGTGAGAATGGCCAAAATTAGCAAGACAGGAAACAATGTGTGTTGGAGAGGATGTGGAGAAAGGGGAACCCTCTTACAGTGTTGGTGGGAATGCAAGTTAGTGCAGCCACTTTGGAGAACAGTGTGGAGATTCCTGAAGAAATTAAGAATAGAGCTTCCCTATGACCCTGCAATTGCACTGCTGGGTATTTACCCCAAAGATACAGATGTAGTGAAAAGAAGGGCCATCTGTACCCCAATGTTTATTGCAGCAATGGCTACGGTCGCCAAACTGTGGAAAGAACCAAGATGCCCTTCAGCGGATGAATGGATAAGGAAGATGTGGTACATATACACAATGGAGTATTATGCCTCCATCAGAAAGGATGAATACCCAACTTCTGTAGCAACATGGACAGGACTGGAAGAGATTATGCTGAGCAAAATAAGTCAAGCAGAGAGAGTCAAGTATCATATGGTCTCACTTATTTGTGGAGCATAACAAATAACATGGAGGACATGGGGAGATGGAGAGGAGAAGGGAGTTGAGGGAAACTGGAAGGGGAGATGAACCATGAGAGACTATGGACTCTGAAAAACAACCAGAGGGTTTTGAAGGGGCGGGGGGGGGGGGTGAGAGGTTGAGGAACCCGGTGGTGGGTAATAGGGAGGGCACGTACTGCATGGAGCACTGGGTGTGATGCCAAAACAATGAACACTGTTATGCTGTAAATAAACAAATAAAAAAAAAAAGAGTATTTGCTAACATGAGTAGGGTGAAAAAGGACAAAAGATTTTCAGTTTTCTGGGTCAAACTAGGTATTCATTTTGCATCAGGGTGTTAAGTTGCTTGTGGTGAGATAAGTAATTATTTTTAAAAAGAAAAAAATAATATAGAAGGAGCAGATTCTCTAAAAATTTATTGAGTATCTATTGTGTGCCAGTGAAACAGACACTAGAAACACAAAGGTAAGCAGCATGGAGTATCATGGGTATCATGGGAGAAATAAAAATTAACCGGAGTTATATATCAATGTGGCAATTGCCTAGATAGAGATATACACTAGGAATGAAATTGAATAGAAATACCCAAAAATGAGATGCACCCATGTGAGCATGCACTTGTGTGTGCATGTGTGTGTGTGTGTGTGTGTGTGTGTATCTATGTGCAGAGTTAGGGGAAGATTATAGAAGTTTAGGTATAAAGATAACAGATCTAACCAGGTGGTGGGTAATAGGGAGGGCACGTACTGCATGGAGCACTGGGTGTGATGCCAAAACAATGAACACTGTTATGCTGTAAATAAACAAATAAAAATAAATAAATTAAAAAAAAAGATAACAGATCTAGGTAAAGACTTTACCAACTATCCTGCAAGATACAGTAACGTTTATAGAACAAAATAGAGCTGACTCAAGGGTACTCATATTATCAGAGTACAAATTACAGTTTCTTCATTTCTAATGACAATGACTCGAATTATAATCAGTTTTATTTGACCATCTCATCATTACTAAACTATATCTGTCTGAAGATTTTGTCCAGCAATCCCTATTTAAATAATGACTAGTTTCTCACTTTAAATTAATTAAAGACATTGAACTTCCAGAAGCTCTGGTCTAGAAGCTCTGGATGATATAACCAGCATTTTGATACCCATTTAATAATAAATAGAATGCAGAAAACTATATGGCTATGAAATGAATTAATATTTTTGTGATATATATCAATGTGAAAACAATTAGAATTTTAAGCTTGAATAAACTTGGTTTTCTTATCTCGTTATTTTTGTGACATGGAAAGCCTAGATTTGGGGAGCTGAATTTTATGAAATGAGATACAACATTTGTTCTTGCCATACCAGTTAGTATAAAGATTGGTGTCGTGTTTATGGCTTAAGAAAATACTAAAGTTGAAATTATCACCCATGTGATGATATCACATGAGTTGGCTCTAGGCCCAGTAGCAATAGAATGAATCCATGCATAAGTCTACAGACCAGAGGTCCACCAGGAGTAGTTAGAATGAGATTCAGCCTTCTTCAATGCTTGGACATCCTGATTTTTATTTCCACAGTGTCTGGAAAAGTTGGATATATACATGACAGGAAGGGTATTTACATTATACACCTAGATATAGGCCTTCTTGCTAGACACTCTAAAAGAATAACACTAAAAACTACTTTGTAAGATAGACCATCTAATATCACATAAAACAAAGAAAATAGAAATAATCTTCAAAAACTATTTTAATAATCTCTACACCCAATGTGGGGCTTGAACTATGATCCTGAGATCAAGAGTCATTTGCTCTTCCAACTGAGCCAGTCAGGTGCCCCTAGAAATTATTGTACTAATTTTGCTGTTATTGGTGTTAAAAATACAACATATTTCTGCACATTGATTTTATATCCTGCAACTTTACTGAATTCATGTTATCAGTTCTAGCAATTTTTTGGAGGAGTGTTTTGGGTTTTCTTATACAGAGTATCATGTCGTCTGCAAATAGTGAAAGTTTTATTTCTTCTTTGCAAATTTGGATGCCTTTTAACATCTTTTTGTTGTCTGGCTGCTGAGGTTAGGACTTCTAGTACAATGTTAAATAACAATGGTGAGAATAGACATCTCTGTCTTGTTCCTGATAGTAGAGGAAACACTCTTAGTTTCTCCACATTGAGGATATTAGCTGTGTGTTTTTCATATATGACCTTTATTATGTTGAGGTATGTTCTCTTTAAACCTACTTTGTTGAGGGTTTTTTGTCATGAATGGGTGTAGTTTGTCAAATGCTTTTTCTGCTTTATTGATAGGATTCTATGGTTTTTATCCTTTCTTTTATTAATGTGGTGTATCACATTGATTGACTTGTAAATATTGAACCATCTTACAGCCCAGGAATATAGGAGCATTTTCAACAATAGCCAATTATGGAAAGAGCCCAAATGTCCATTGACTGATGAATGAGTAAAGATGTAGTATATACTTAGAATGGAATATTACTCAACCATAAAAAAGAATGAAATCTTGTCATTTGCAATGGTGTGGATGGAGCTAGAGAGTATTATGCTAACCAAAATAAGACAAATACCATATGATTTCACTCATATGTGGAATTTAAGAAACAAGCCAAATGAACGTAGGAGAAAAAAGAGAGGCAAACCAAGAAATAGACTCTTTTAACTTAAAGAACAAACTGAGGGTTGCTGGAGCAGAGGTGGGTGGGGGCATGGGCTAAATGGATGATGGGTATTAAGGGGGGCACTTGGAATGAACACTGGGTATTGTATATAAATGATGAATCACTAAATTCTATACCTGAAACTAATATCACACTATGTTAGCTAACTGCAATTTAAATAAAAACCTGGAGAAAAAATTAAATTGTCTTAAACATTAATATAACCTATTGAAAACAAGAAAATTAAGGTTTTTTCTTTACATTTATCACTGCATATGTCTGTAATTTTCCTGAGAAAACATAAGTAGGTCTCTCTTACTAGAAACCACACTGCAGCCAAAATAGGGTCTCATCAGTTTATACCTTAAAGAATAATTACAACCATGCAGAATGATTAAATGCCTTCTTACATGCATGAAAATTAACGTGTCACTCTAAGGGCTACTCAGAATTTATCTAAAAAATTAGACTTCATTTTATTCTATAATTTGATCTTGTTTGTGGTAAGAAAAAACTATAATCTGAAAGCTAAAAGGGCTAATAAAGCAACTCAATGAGATTTTGATAGTGCCAAGGTAGACCTAGTATTTAATTAGTGGAGAAGATGGAAGAATATGTTATTTGCATAGTAACAATAGAATTTTAAGTATCTGTCAGCAGAATGAATGAATGAATGAATGAATGAAAAGATTGAGTCTTAATTATATAGACTTTTCTTTTTCTGAATGGGCTAGAGGTGGGTGAAGACTAATATACTTTAAGAAATGTCTAATTCAGTTTTATGTTACCTGCTGTGCTGTTTCATTGCTATCCTCACTGTCCTATTAGTACCACTAAATTATTAGTAAAAATTATAAGACAGTGGTCTTATCTGCATGGTGTTCTAAAGAAATCTTCAGTCATTAGGGACAGAAAAAAATTACCACCCCTGAACAAAATTAGAAGTGCACCTGAGAGAAAATGTAAGCTAAAAACACTTCTGTGCTTAGGAAGAAGAAAAATATTTTTTTAAAAATCTAGACTCTGAGGGGGGAAAACTTGGCAAACTTGTATTGATTTGCAATACTAATTTGTATTGCTTTGGATTTTCAGGAATGCTCCTAAGATAAGAAATTAATGAAATAAATTATCTTGAACCAGTGATACTAACACTTCACCTGAGAGAAGTAACTAAGAGGGCACTTTTACACCCCAGGCCACAGGCAGTTAACACAGAGAAAATTATCTCCTCTATAGCTGAGCTTACAATTATAAGTTACAAACCAGGGGGAAAATCTACTATGAAAAGATATAACAGCAGAGTTAGGCACACAGAACTTTAGAATACAGAATTAAGAATACAGAATACATGTTAAGATCTATAAAGTAAGTGAATTTACATTGATAATATCAACACAAAAATAAACTTTTTTTTATACTGAAAAAATATACTTTTCAGTATAAAATGTTATGAAAAAAATGCAGCTTTGAAAAATGACTAAATATGACTTCTAGAAAAAGCAATGTTATTATTATTATTATTTTAAATTTTTTATAATAAGACCACTGAAGCCAGGTTAAGTGCAGTTAAAAGGAGAATCTGTGAACTGGAATATAGAAGAGTTATCCAGAATGCAAGATACAGAAAAAGATTTAAAAGATGGAAGAGGGGGTAAGATCCAGTATTTGTATAGTGTGATAGAGCCAATATAAGAAGAGATTTTCTCAGAAGTGATGAAAATCATAAATACTTTTTAATATTAAAAAAGCAACAATTTACCAAGTCCCAAGAAAAATTTATAAAAATAAATCTATATCCATAAATATTGTAACAAACTATAGTGTCATGAGATTTCAAGAAAAATCTTTAAAATAATCGAAGTAAAAAAAATATTGTCCACAGAACATAATTGGACTTCTCAATGGAGAAAAAGACCAAATGCAATGGATTGAATTGTTTCCGCTAATAATTTATATGTTGAAATTCTAACCCCCCAGTACTTTAGAATGTGGCCTTATTTGTAAATGAGTCAGTGCAGATATAATTAGTTAAGTAAGTTTGTGGTCACACTAGAGTAGTATGGGTCCATAATCCAATATGCCTGGTGCCCTTATAAAAATGTGAAATTTAGAAACAGGTACACATTGAGGGGTGGTGATGTGAAAAGACATGTGGAGAAGATGGCCATCTACAAGCCAGGGAGAGAGGCTTAGAACACATCCTTCTCTCATAGCTCTAGAACTGTATGACAATAAATTCCTATTGTTTAAGCTTCTCAGTGTGTACTAGTTTGTTAACACTAGTCCGAGCAAACTAATATGCCAGACAATAATGGGATTATAAGCTTGAGAATAGTGAAGAAAAATAACTTTTGACCTAAATTTATATGTCTATTTCTTATTCACATATGATGGCAACAGGAAGATAATTTTAAAACAAAGAAGAATAACTTTTCCATCAGAGATTCTCTTAAAAATTTCTGAAAAGATGTATCTTAGGAAGAAGAAATTGCATTCAGAAGGAAGAAATTGGATATGCATATGGCATACAATTTGGTTTCCAAATACATAAATAAATTTAAACAATCATGAGTGCAACAAAATAAAGGTTATAATGATTAATTTTAAAGATACCAAAGAAGGTACCAATGAAGGCTCTAAAATAAATATAAGATAAAAAAATGTTTGTTTAGAAAATAATGATTAAAATTTAAGCATAATAAGATTCCTATATTGTTTGGAAGGAATACTGGAAATATATATTAAAAACCTCAGGATGGAGAAGTCATGAAAATAGGAGATTAAATGAAGCAGTAGAACTTATATTTAAAAGAAAAGTAGAGAAAAAGTCAGAGATGAATTTGGAAAGAAGACTAGGTATGAGAGACACTGGAGAAGATAGATGATAGAGATAAGAAACCAAGTACAGTTAAGTAGAAATTAGAGAAATGTTAAAAATAAATAGAGGAAGCATGACAAATACTGAATATGAATACAAAAAACCCAACATGTGTATAATTGGAGTATGAAAAAGAAAAATAGTGGAAAAGAAAAAAAAATGTTAAAAAAAATTCTAAAAAAATCCACTTAAATCCACATATTGAAGTGCCACATGTTGGCCAGAGAAAATTGTTCAGAAAAATTGACACTGAGATATATTTTAGTAAAATAGAAATTTTAGATATAAAGAAAAAAATATGAATAGTCATAGAACTAGATAAAATCACTTCTAATGGGTGTTTTTGGGTCAGGAGGGGAATGGAGGCTACTCTAAGTTCTAATTCCACTGTGGAAGTGTGAGTTCTCTGTTCCTCATCCCTTTAGCAAATATAAACGCTGGACAAATACAAAAGTAAACATGACAAGCAATAAGAACCTTAAACTCCCTAAGATTTGTGAAAAGTAAAGAAAAGCAGGCAGTTTGTGCAAGAGAGTCAAACATGTAAAAGTGACTGGCATGGGTGGGAGATGGTATTTTTCTTGTTTGTCATGGTTTTGTTCTAGGTTTAGACTCAATTATCAGAAGTGCTGTGTGGATAGCTCACACTTTAGAAGAAATAGTGACATCTTGCTGGCTAAAGCAAATAGTTCTCAACAAGGGGATTTTGTTCTAGAGGAGACATTTGGTAAAGTCTGGAGACATTTCTGGTGTTAAAATGAAGGGCTGGAGGTCGGGTGCTCAACATCCTACAATGCAAGGACAGCTCCCCACAACAAATAATTATTTGGCTGAAAATATCAATAGTGCCAAGGCAGAGAAATCCCAAGATAGAGCAACCACAGAAAGAGCCTTGGCAAACCAGAGAGAGCAGGGAGAATTGTGAAGGGGAGGAAACCACAGAAGGAGAATCCTTTAATATAGTATATGAACCCATTTAGAAAAGTGATAAAGCTCAAGTTTACAATGTATGACATAGCCCAAATAATCACACCCATGTAACTACCACCAGGGCAAGAAGTAGGATATTACTAGTGTCCTAGAAGCCTCCTGTGTGGAGAAATAGCTTTAAGGAACTCATTTTCATTATAGATGAACCTGTTTTAACAGCTACAGACTTGGGGTGCCTCACTGGCTCAGTTGTCAGAGCATGTGACTTTTGATCTCAGGGGTCCTGAGTTCTAGACCATGTTAGGCATAGAGATTATTTAAAAATAAACAAAGTGTTAAAAAAAATGATAAACTCAAGTCCAATCTTGTTTTCTTTATACCCTCATTCACTTCCCCCCTCTTGTATTATTTTGAAGCAAAACCCAAATATTGTATACTTTCAACTGTTACATATACCCATTCATATGTCTAGAAGATAAAATTCATAAACAAGTAACTATAATAACATTAAAAACACCTAAGCATCAGCTGTAATTCCTGACATTGATAAAAACTCCAAATGTCTCATAAATGTCTTAATTTTTAATGTTTTTGTTTGAATCAGGTGCAAACATGTCTACGTCTTCTTCAATCTGTATTTCCTACCATCTTTTTTTTTTAATCCCTTGTGAATTATTTGTTGAAAAAATGGGTCCTTCAGAGTTTACTAGTCTGAAGTTTGTTGATTATGTCCCTGTTGTGTAGTTTTTCATGTTCCTCTGTCACTGTATTCCCTTTAAATTGCCCCTTGGATTTAGGAGATTGATTAGATTCAGATTCAATTTATCAAATTATTTTTATAAGGAGCAAGACCTAATGAAGGTACATGTCTTCTTCAGAAAAATGTCAATTCAAGTCCTCTCTACATTTTTTTTAAAAGATTTTATTTGTTTATTTGACAGATAGAGATCACAAGTAGGCAGAGAGGCAAGCAGAGAGAGAGAGAGAGAGGAGGAAACAGGCTTCCCGCTGAGCAGAGAGCCTGATGTGGGCTCGATCCCAGGACCCTGGGATCATGACCTGACCTGAAGGCAGAGGCTTTAACCCACTGAGCCACCCAGGCGCCCCATCTCTCTCCATTTTTTAATTGGATTCTTTGCTTTTCTGACATTAAGTTATATGAGTTCTTTGCCTATTTTGGATATTAACACCTTATTGGATGTATGACTTACAAATATCTTCTGCCATTTAGTAGGTTACTTTTTCATTTTGTTGATGGTTTCCTCCACTGTGCAGAAGATTTTTAGTTTACTGTAATCCCATTTGTTTGTTTTACCTTTTTCTGCCCTTGCCTGAGACAGGTCCAAAAAAAAAAAAATGGCTAAGTCTGATGTTAAAGAGCTTACTGTCTGTGTTGTCTGGTTTTATGTCTGAGTTTTATGGTTTCGGGTCTTACATTCAAGTCTTTAATCCATTTTGAATTTATTTTTTGTGTATGGTATAAAACAGTGGTCCAGTTTCATTCTTTTGCATTTAGCTGTCCAGTTTTTCCAACGCCACTTATTGAAGAGACTATCTTTTTCCCATTGTATATTTTTGCCTCTTTTGTGATAGATTAATTGACTGTATATTCTATTCTGTTGATCTATGTGTCTGTATTCATGCAGGTACACCACTATTTTCATTAATATAGCTTTGTAATATGGTTTGAAATCAGGAAACATGCTATCTCCAGCTTTGTTCTTTCTTTCTTAATAAAGATTTTATTTATTTATTTGACAGAGAGAGATCACAAGTAGACAGAGAGGCAGGCAGAGAGAGGGGGGGCGGGAAGCAGACTCGCTGCTGAGCAGAGAGCCCAATGTGGGACTCAATCCCAGGACCCTGAGATCATGACCTGAGCTGAAGGCAGCGGCTTAACCCACTGAGCCACCCAGGCGCCCTGTCCAGCTTTGTTCTTTCTTAAGATTGCTTTGGCTATTTGGAGTCTACCGTGGTTTCATACAATTTTAAGATTCTTTGTTCTAGTTCTGTGAAAAATGCTGTTGTATTTTGACGGGAATTGCATTGAATCTGTGTATTGCTTTGGGTAGTATGGACATTTTAACAATATTAATTCTTCTAATCCATGAGCATTGTCTTTACATTTATTTGTGTTATCTTCACTTTCTTTCATCAGTGGTTTATAGTTTTCAAAGAGCATGTCTTTTACTTGCTTAGTTAAATTTGTTCCTTGGCATTTTATTCTTTTTTATAAAATTGTAAGTGAATTGTTTTCTTAGTTTCTCTTTCTAATAACTCATTATTTGTGTATAGAAATGAAATTGGTTTCTATCTGTTGATTTTGTATCCTCTGACTTTGCTGAATTCATTTCTTAGTTATAATAGCTTTCTGGTAGACTCCTTACGGTTTTCTACATATCATATCATGTTCTCTAAATAATGACAGTTTTACTTCTACCTTTCCAATTTCTATGCCTTTTATTTATTTAGTTTTATGGCCTAATTGCTCTGTCAAGGACTTCCAATATTATGTTGAATGAAAGGGGAGAGGATGGGTATCCTTGCCTTGTTCCTGATCTTAGAGAAGAAAGTTTGCCTTTTGTCATCTTTCCTTTCTTAATGTTTGTCTTTAAAACCATTGTTTCATGGTTTTCGGTTGTGTCAGATGGGAGACTAAATCTTGTCCATTCCTACTATGTCCTCTTGGACAGAATAAAAAGTTGCTTTATTACCTATCAATAGAACTTCATAAACTTACCTTGATAGAGCTTATATAGAATTTGTTAAACTCATTCTTAGAGACAAAATGATTGATAAAGAAACTTTTAAACATTTGTAGTACATATCCAATCATGCATTTATTCAGGAACATTGTTTGGGTTTGACTACTTCCAAGTTTTATTCTAGATAGTCTCCTGAATATAAAGATAAGTCAGAAATGATCTCTGCTCCCAATGAGTTAATGATAAATAAAATGATATACATATATATAAAACAAAACAAAGCAATACCTCCCCCCCTCCACACACACATATACTGATATAATGACCAAAAGTAAGGTTTAAATGAATTTTGGTGATTTGGTGATTCTTTTGAGGAATCAGGAAGGTGTTTGGAGGATGTGTCATTTGAACCAATATCTGCAACCTATATAGATTTTTTGGTATAAAACGATGAAAGTAAGTGCTCTCTAGGAAGAGAAAACAGCAGGATCAAAGACATCAACTGAAAATTTAAAGTTTTCAAAGGATACAGTAAGTCTTCTAATTTGGCTAAGATGTTGAGTTATTAATTGAATAAACTTGGAAAATAAGATAGGCAAGGTAGTTTAGTAGCAGATTCAAGGAGAGTTGAGTTAAAACTCATTGTTTTGAGCTTCATTCTGTGGGTAATAGGGGCTTACTGAAAAACTCTGTGTAGTACAATAGTAACTAAAGAGATGCATTCCAGACAGAATAGACTGGCGTCTGTGTGTGACACAAAAATTCAGTCTGTTGCTACTGAGGGGGACAGATCAGGCATTAACATTTTACTAAGACTTCATTTGAATGCCCCCAAATATGTAACAAAGGGATATTTAATCAAATAAATTCTAGGGTAGAATTAATGTGTATAGATCAGTGAAAAATAATTGTTAGGCTACTACCTAAATCACACAATGTTGACTTCAATTTTTTACCACATTAGACTTGATGATTCAGGTGGGGGTGTGTGTTTGGAATTTAAAAAATATCAGTGAGTTAATTTTGTCTTTTATTTGTTTCTCTACCAAAGATAACTTCTGTGTGAGATTTTTCATGCCAGAAGATGATTTGTTTCACATTTTCAATTTATAGTTAGTTTACTGCTAAAGACCACATCAGAAAAACTAATTTACTTATAAAGCAGCTTGTACTTTCTAATTACTTGTTTTAAAAAGCTCTTATATTCAGCATCAAAAACTTATACCCATCTCAGAGAAAAATCTCAACACATGATTCTGTACCATGTTAATGACATTAAGCATATCATATGTGATATTACTTCAATAATTTTGACTACTTTATAAATGTTTATTAATCTCTTCAGTATTGTCTTTGGCTTCATTAAATAATAGTGCTTTAAAGCTTAAGAAACATGGCACTCAAAGTACAACCATCCTCCCTTATCTCTATTGATCCCTTCCATAGCCCTCCTACACATTGATGGTACCTTGGCAGCTGTCAAACACTTAGAATTGCTTAATGAAGGGAAAAGAAAAAAAACAGATGAGAATGTCCTAAATGTCTTGAGGAAATGTACGGAGAAAAAGGATCCTAATCTAAATTTAGACCACTTTTAGTTTTGGAGATTAGAAAAAGAATACTCCAGTTTTGGGAAAGATCTGAGTTTTGATTGGTCTGTGCTAAATTTTACACCATATTAACAAACTAATGAAGGAAAAAAACACATATCTCATGTCTTGAGTTCTTGAATTTGATACCAAAAGCACCCTCCATAAAAGGAAAAATTGATAAATTAGAATTTATCAAAATAAAAAAAATTGCTTTGTGAAAGACATGTTAAGAGATTAAAAAGACATGCTCCATCCTGGGGGGAAAGTATTTATAAATGACCTATCTGAAAAAGAACTAGTATCTATAATATGTAAAGAACACTGAGGGGCACCTGGATGGCTCAGTCAGTTAAGCTTCTGACTCTTGATTTTGACTCAGGTCATGATCTCAAGTTTGTGAGATTGAGCCCTGTGTTGGGCTCAGAGCTGTGTGTGGAGCCTGCTCAAGATTCTCTCTCCCTCTTCCTCTGCCCCGTCCCCCACCTCAGATATTTAAAAAAAAAAAAAAAAAAAAAGAACACTGAAAATTTAACAGTAAAATACCAAACGATAGAATTAGAAAATGGACAAAGGGACAAAATGGACAAAAGGCAAAAGATATTCCACATCTTTATGCATTAGAAAAATGATGTTAAAACCACAATGAGAAAGATGTCAAATAAAGACCAGTATCCTAAATAAGGAATTGAGAGTTCAGGTTTATGGATGGAAGATATAGTGTTAAAAAGTGAATTCTTTCTGAATTAATTCATCAACCCAATTTTTTTAAAAATAGAATTTGAAAAAGTGACAAGATGCCTTAAGATATAAAATATAAATGTAAATAAGCTAAGGGACAAGAATAACCAGGTAACCACTAAAGAAGAGTACAGATGAAGTGAAATCACTCTGCATGACATTAGGACTTACGGTGAAGTTACAGTAATCAAAAGAATGTGGCATTAGGGGGCACCTGGGTGGCTCAGCGGGTTAAAGCCTCTGCCTTTAGCTCAGGTCATGATCCCAGGATCCTGGGATTGAGTCCCACATCAGGCTCTCTGCTCCGCGGGGAGCCTGCTTCCTCCTCTCTCTCTGCCTACCTCTCTGCCTACTTGTGATCTCTTTCTGTCAAATAAATAAATAAAATCTAAACAAAACAACAAACAAACAAACAAAAGAATGTGGCACTAGTACTAAATTGAAAAAATGAATGGAGCTAGAATTAAGGTCCAAAAATACATTTACATATATGAAACTTTTAGTAAACGACAGACGTGTTATGACAAATCAGTGGTCAAAAGAGAGATTGCTTGTTAAATAATGGCAGAAAGTGGATACTGATAAAGAAGATAAAATGAGAACCCTACCACACACCATACACAAAAATTGACCCCAGATGGTGCAATGAACTGAAAGTTTTTGTCCCCATCCTCCTTAAATTTATATGTTGAAATTTTAACACCCAATGTATTAGGGTGGAGTGTTAGGAAGGTGATTAGATCATGAGAGCTGAGCTTTCTACCAGAGATTAGTGTCTTTATAAAAGAGACCCCAGAGAGATCCCTCACCCCTTCTGCTATGTGAGTACACAGGAAGTTGACAGTCTGCAACCCAGAAGAGAGTTTTCACTAAACACTGAGTCTGTTAGTGCCTTGATCTTGGACTTCCCAGGCTCCAGAATTCTGAGTAATAAATTTCTGCCATTTATAAACTGCCCAGTTTGTGGTATATTGTTATAGCTGCCTAAACAGATTAAGGCTCTAGGAAACAAACTATTTCAGAGAAGATTTTTAAGGAATGTTTCCAATGTTTACCCCTCTCAGATGGAACAGATATTTTCTCAGATTCAAATAGTCTTACATAAATCATTCTTAAATGTATAACTTTCCCTGTTCTGAAATAAAGTGTACTAAAGTCTATTTAATATGCTTTTGGTATTATAGGTTCCCTTTTATGAATATGAACAAATGTGACAGATGCAGAGATGTCCTTTAAAATCCTTTAGGGATATTTGTTCTTGAGCTAGCCATGGACTGCTATGTTTGAGGGCTCATATCCCAAATTGCATACTTTTATCATTTCCTTCTCTAGTACTGTCTTATCTGGTATTTGTATTTTGCTGGGAAGTGGGAATTGTACAACCATACTTGATAGAGTTTTTCTAAAATAGTGACTTAAATGTTTTTCACTAACAGGATTGTAGTCCTCCTAGAGTTGAGTGCATCCATTTTGGGTCTGAAAACCTTCTTTCTCTTCCTTCTACATTTGTGATCACCTACTAACATATATAAGATGATGAGTAAGTAGCTAGCAATCAGTAAAGTAGTAACATTTCAAACCTTTTTGAGTTTAGTTAGAACTGATGTTATTCACAGAGTTTTCCTAAAGAACAGAACTATTATGATCTGTGTGAGAAATTATCTGGCAGATTATGATATTCATTCTACAAAGAACAGAACATTTGCAGTTATTTCTTTCTCTTCTAATGAGACATCACATGATTGCTTTTGACAAAGAAATGGATGAGGACAGCAGTTGAAAATGATGAATTGTATGGCACCCAGCTTCAATTTAAACAGAAGAGCCTAAGAAAAGTAAGAAGGCTACTTCAGATTATTATGCTGATATTCAGATATGTGAAAAATTATTCTCTATATACCAACTCTTTTCATTACATGGATTTAGAACCTTTGAATATTGATAAATTTTAAATGATTTTATATTTATTGATTTATCATTCTAAAACATATTTTCAATTACTGGGAGAAGAAGAATAATTTTTTCCTTGAACATGCTTATAGCATATTGCTACCAAAATAATCTTAAAGGAATGCTATTAGTAGTTTGAACCAATTTCTTACTTGTGCATTTAAGCTTATTTTCATTAACATAATTTTATAAGAATATGGAGGAATTAAAATGAAACCAATTCGAATTATCAACACAAGATCCTTTCCCTTATTGATATATATGTAATTAAATTCGGCACTGCACTGAGTTCTTAGACCGCCCCCCCCCCAAAAAGTTAGTATCACAAATAACAACATATTAGGCAGAATGTTTAAAATACTGTGGGAGCCCAGTGGAAGGAGAGATTAATCCGGATTAGAAAGTTTGGATACTCTTACTAAGAAATGGTACTTGATAGGAATTTTGAAAAGTTAATAGGACTTTAAGTTGTAGATATTGGAATAAATATTATTCCAGTAAAAAAAAAATAAAGAATGAACCCTGAGATACAAGAACACATAAGGAAGAACTTACCAAAGAAACTGAAAAGTATAGGTGAGCTTTTCCATAGGTAATATGGAATTTGGAGTATGACACTAATTTTTATTTTCTGTATATACTAGTTGCGGAGAAGGTGCTTTATAGACATGACCACAATTTAGTTTCATTTCAACATTGTAATTTAGGTAACTTAGCTGTCATTTACTGGTGGGGAATCCCAGGCTAGAGGCTTTAAGCTGGATCCCTGAGGTCACAGCTAGTTAGTGGCAAAGTCTGATTAAACTCAATTACTCAGTTTTGCTTAGGTTTAGAGCCAGTACTGACTCTTTTGGAGATGCACTTTAGGAACTGAAAATCTGGGCTGAGGTCATATTCTCAGACTAATTGTATCCTTATTACAGTAAACTATATTACCATATTCGTCATCATATTTATTTTCAGAGTATTCTTATGAGCTGGGATTGCTGTGAAAATGAGTCACAGAGACATAACACTCAGAGAACACAGTAGCAAATGAGACTGTCCTAGGGTGCATTGGATTGCTAGGCAGCAATTTGCCTTCCTTAAGTACAGGCTATGTTTGTATCACCACATTAGTGCCCTTCATATTGGCATACAATGTTAAATATTAGGAGGCATGTTATTTGTCCTTCCAGAATTGCTTTTTTTGAAGAAACCATTTTTAGCCTACCCATGTGGTCAGGAGGGACCATCAGTATTAGTGCTCTGACTATTTATATCCTAGAGAGTCCCATGACCTGGACTATATGAGATAGAGTACTGTATTTCTCTAGATGCAATAATTGGTCCAGAAGAGGCATATCATCCAAAGAGGGCTGATAGGATCATGTTTCTGCTATCAGTGTCTGCTTACCAAGAAAAAAATGTATTTAAACTGAGATGGGTTATTTCAGAGCATGTGAGTCTTCGGCTGCTGGTATACATTTTGCTTAACACTTGGATTGGCATGGATTAGAATGAGGTTAGCAGAAATGAGAATTCCTGAGAGGGGAAGAGGGAAAGGGCCTCAATTATCTGTCTGAACTCCTGGATTGACTTATTCACACTTTTGAAAAGCATCTGTAGAGCACCTACATTATTAACCTAGACACAGGTGGAGGATCTAAGTCTAGAGCAATGAACACAACAGAAAATTTTTCTGCTCTTAGGAAAGAGACATGAATCCATCCATCATCCATCCATCCATCCAAAGTCAAGTGGCTATAAAAATGCAAAAAAATATAAAACACGAAATGGATAAAAGACCTCAACGTGAGACAGGAATCCATTAGAATCCTAGAGGAGAACATAGGCAGTAACCTCTTCGATATCAGCTACAGCAACTTCTTTCAAGATATGTCTCCAAAGGCAAAGGAAACAAAAGTGAAAATGAACTTTTGGGACTTCATCAAGATCAAAAGCTTCTGCACAGCAAAGGAAACAGTCAACAAAACAAAAAAGCAACCCACGGAATGGGAGAAGATATTTGCAAATGACAGTACAGACAAAAGGTTGATATCCAGGATCTATAAAGAACTCCTCAAACTCAACACACACAAAACAAATAATCATATCAAAAAATGGGCAGAAGATATGAACAGACACTTCTTTAATGAAGACATACAAATGGCTATCAGACACATGAAAAAATGCTCATCATCACTAGCCATCAG
The DNA here is from genome assembly GCF_922984935.1 of Meles meles. Taxonomy (NCBI): domain Eukaryota; kingdom Metazoa; phylum Chordata; class Mammalia; order Carnivora; family Mustelidae; genus Meles; species Meles meles. The sequence goes on from NC_060070.1 coordinate 75,452,556, forward strand.
GGATATTCAAATTAAAACCACATTGAGATACCACCTTACACCAGTTAGAATGGCCAAAATTAGCAAGACAGGAAACAACGTGTGTTGGAGAGGATGTGGAGAAAGGGGAACCCTCTTACACTGTTGGTGGGAATGCAAGTTGGTGCAGCCACTTTGGAAAACAGTGTGGAGATTCCTCAAGAAATTAAAAATAGAGCTTCCCTATGACCCTGCAATTGCACTGCTGGGTATTTACCCCAAAGATACAGATGTAGTGAAAAGAAGAGCCATCTGTTTTAATTTCTTATTTTTTATAAACATATAATGTATTTTTATCCCCAGGGGTACAGGTCTGTGAATCGCCAGGTTTACATGCTTCACAGCACTCACCATAGCCCCAATGTCCATAACCCCCCTCCCCCTCTCCCAACCCCACCCCCCCAGCAACCCCCAGTTTGTTTCATGTGATTAAGAGTCACTTATGGTTTGTCTCCCTCCCAATCCCATCTTGTTTCATTTATTGTTCTCCTATCCCCCTGACCCCCCATGTTGCATCTCCATATCCTCATATCAGGGAGATCATATGATAGTTGTCTTTCTCCGATTGATTTATTTCACTAACCATGATAGCCTCTAGTTCCATCCATGTCGTCGCAAATGGCAAGATTTCATTTCTTTTGATGGCTGCATAGTATTCCATTGTGTATATATACCACTTCTTCTTTATCCATTCATCTGTTGATGGAAATCTAGGTTATTTCCATAGTTTTGCTATTGTAGACATTGCTGCTATAAACATTAGGGTGCACGTGCCCCTTCGGATCACTATGTTTGTATCTTTAGGGTAAATACCCAGTAGTGCAATTGCTGGGTCATAGGGTAGTTCTATTTTCAACATTTTGAGGATCCTCCATGCTGTTTTCCAGAGTGGTTGCACCAGCTTGCATTCCCACCAACAGTGTAGGAGGGTTCCTCTTTCTCCGCATCCTTGCCAGCATCTGTCATTTCCTGACTTGTTAATTTTAGCCATTCTGACTGGTGTGAGGTGATATCTCATTGTGGTTTTGATTTCTATTTCTCTGATGTGGAACACTTTTTCATGTGTCTGTTGGCCATCTGGATGTCTTCTTTGCAGAAATGTCTGTTCATGCCCTCTGCCTATTTCTTGATTGGATTGTTTGTTCTTTGGGTGTTCAGTTTACTAAGTTCCTTATAGATTTTGGATACTAGCCCTTTATCTGATATGTTGTTTGCAAATATCTTCTCCCATTCTGTCAGTTGTCTTTTGGTTTTGTTAACTGTTTCCTTTGCTGTGCAAAATCTTTTGATCTTGATGAAATCCCAATAGTTCATTTTTGCCCTTGTTTCCCTTGCCTTTGCCGATGTTCCTAGGAAGATGTTGCTGTGGCTGAGGTCGAAGAGGTTGCTGCCTGTGTTCTCCTCAAGGATTTTGATGGATTCCTTTCTCACATTGAGGTCCTTCATCCATTTGGAGTCTATTTTCGTGTGTGGTGTAAGGAAGTGGTCCAATTTCATTTTTCTGCATGTGGCTTTCCAATTTTCCCAGCACCTTAATTGAAGAGGCTGTCTTTTTTCCATTGGACATTCTTTCCTGCTTTGTCGAAGATAAGTTGACCATAGAGTTGAGGGTCCATTTCTGGGCTCTCTATTCTGTTCCATTGATCTATGTGTCTGTATTTGTGCCAGTACCATGCTGTCTTGATGATGACAGCTTTGTAATAGAGCTTGACGTCCGGAATGGTGATGCCACCAACTTTGGTTTTCTTTTTCAATATTCCTTTGGCTATTCGAGGTCTTTTCTGGTTCCATATAAATTTTAGGATTAATTGTTCCATTTCTTTGAAAAAAATGGATGGTATTTTGATAGGGATTGCATTAAATGTGTAGATTGCTTTAGGCAGCATGGACATTTTCACAATATTTATTCTTCCAATCCAGAAGCATGGAACATTTTTCCATTTCTTTGTGTCTTCCTCAATTTCTTTCATGAGTACTTTATAGTTTTCTGCATATAGATTCTTAGCCTCTTTGGTTAGGTTTATTCCTAGGTATCTTATAGTTTTGGGTGCAATTGTAAATGGGATTGATTCCTTAATTTCTCTTTCTTCTGTCTTGTTGTTGGTGTATAGAAATGCAACTGATTTCTGTGCATTGATTTTATATCCTGACACTTTACTGAATTCCTGTACAAGTTCTAGTAGTTTTGGAGTGGAGTTTTTGGGTTTTCCACATATAGTATCATATCATCTGCAAAGAGTGATAGTTTGACTTCTTCTTTGCTGATTTGGATGCCTTTAATTTCCTTTTGTTGCCTGATTGCTGAGGCTAGGACTTCTAGAACTATGTTGAATAGCAGTGGTGATAATGGACATCCCTGCCATGTTCCTGACCTTAACGGGAAAGCTTTCAGTTTTTCTCCATTGAGAATGATATTTGCGGTGGGTTTTTCATAGATGGCTTTGATAATATTGAGGTATGTGCCCTCTATCCCTAGCCTTTGAAGAGTTCTGATCAGGAAGGGATGCTGTACTTTGTCAAATGCTTTTTCAGCATCTATTGAGAGTATATGGTTCATGTTCTTTCTTTTATTAATGTGTTCTATCACATTGATTGATTTGCGGATGTTGAACCAACCCTGCAGCCCTGGAATAAATCCCACTTGGTTGTGGTGAATAATCCTTTTAATGTACTGTTGAATGCTATTGGCTAGTATTTTGGTGAGAATTTTTGCATCTGTGTTCATCAAGGATATTGGTCTTTAGTTCTCTTTTTTGGTGGGATCCTTGTCTGGTTTTGGGATCAAGGTGATGCTGGCCTCATAAAATGAGTTTGGGAGTTTTCCTTCCATTTCTATTTTTTGGAAGAGTTTCAGGAGAATAGGAATTAGTTCTTCATTAAATGTTTGGTAGAATTCCCCTGGGAAGCTGTCTGGCCCTGGGCTTTTGTTTGTTTGGAGATTTTTGATGACTGTTTCAATCTCCTTACTGGTTATGGGCTTGTTCAGGTTTTCTATTTCTTCCTGGTTCAGTTTTGGTAGTTTATATGTCTCTAGGAATGCATCCATTTCTTCCAGATTGTCAAATTTGTTGGTGTAGAGTTGCTCATAGTATGTTCTTATAATTGTCTGTATTTCTTTGGTGTTAGTTGTGATCTCTCCTCTTTCATTCATGATTTTATTGATTTGGGTCCTTTCTCTTTTCTTTTTGATGAGTCTGGCCAGGGGTTTATCAATCTTATTGATTCTTTCAAAGAACCAGCTCCTAGTTTCATTGATTATTCCTATTGTTTTTTTGGTTTCTATTTCATTGATTTCTGCTCTGATCTTTATGATTTCTCTTCTTCTGCTGGGTTTAGGGTTTCTTTCTTGTTCTTTCTCCAGCTGCTTTAGGTGTAGGGTTAGGTTGTGTACTTGAGACCTTTCTTGTTTCTTGAGAAAGGCTTGTACTGCTATATATTTTCCTCTCAGGACTGCCTTTGCTGTGTCCCACAGATTTTGAACCATTGTGTTTTCATTATCATTTGTTTCCATGAATTTTTTCAATTCTTCTTTAATTTCCTGGTTGACCCATTCATTCTTTAGAAGGATGCTGTTTAGTCTCCATGTATTTGGGTTCTTTCCAGCTTTCCTCTTGTGATTGAGTTCTAGCTTCAGAGCATTGTGGTCTGAAAATATGCAGGGAATGATCCTAATCTTTTGATACTGGTTGAGACCTGATTTGTGACCCAGGATGTGATCTATTCTGGAGAAGGTTCCATGTGCACTAGAGAAGAATGTGTATTCTGTTGCTTTGGGATGAAATGTTCTGAATATATCTGTGATGTCCATCAGGTCCAGTGTGTCATTTAAGGCCTTTATTTCCTTGTTGATCTTTTGCTTGGATGATCTGTCCATTTTAGTGAGGGGAGGGGGCTGTTAAAGTCCCCTACTCTTATTGTATTATTGTTGATGTGTTTCTTTGATTTTGTTATTAATTGGTTTATATAGTTGACTGCTCTCATGTTAGGGGCATAGATATTTAAAATTCTTGGATCTTCTTGTTGAACAGACCCTTTGAGTATGATATAGTGTCCTTCCTCATCTCTTATTATAGTCTTTGGCTTAAAATTTAATTGATCTGATATAAGGATTGCCACCCCAGCTTTCTTCTGATGTCCATTAGCATGGTAAGTTGTTTTCTACCACCTTGCTTTAAATCTGGAGGTGTCTTTGGTTCTAAAATGAGTTTCTTATAGGCAACATATAGATGGTTTTTTTTTTTATCCATTCTGATACCCTGTGTCTTTTGATTGGGGCATTTAGCCCATTAACATTCAGGGTAACTATTGAGAGATATGAATTTAGTGCCATTGTATTGCCTGTAAGGTGACTGTTACTGTATATTGTCTCTGTACCTTTCTAATCTACTACTTTTAGATTCTCTCTTTGCTTAGAGGACCCCTTTCAACATTTCCTGTAGAGCTGGTTTGGTGTTTGCAAATTCTTTTCGTTTTTGTTTGTCTTGGAAGGTTTTTATCTCTCCTTCTATTTTCAATGATAGCCTAGCTGGATAGAGTATTCTTGGCTGCATGTTTTTCTCGTTGAGTGCTCTGAATATATCATGCCAGCTCTTTCTGGCCTGCCAGTTCTTTGTGGATAAGTCTGCTGCCAATCTAATATTTTTACCATTGTATGTTACAGACTTCTTTTCCCGGGCTGCTTTCAGGATTTTCTCTTTGTCACTAAGACTTGTAAAGTTTACTATTAGGTGATGTGGTGTGGACCTATTCTTGTTGATTTTGAGGGGGGTTCTCTGCACCTCCTGAATTTTGATGCTTGTTCCCTTTTCCATATTAGGGAAATTCTCTCCAATAATTCTCTCCAATAGACCTTCTGCTCCCTCTCTCTTTCTTCTTCTTCTGGAATCCCAATTATTCTAATGTTGTTTCGTCTTATGGTGTCACTTATCTCTTGAATTCTCCCCTCATGGTCTAGTAGCTGTTTGTGCCTCTTTTGCTCAGCTTCTTTATTCTCTGTCATTTGGTCTTCTATCTCACTAATTCTTTCTTCTGCCTCATTTATCCTAGCAGTGAGAGCCTCCATTTTGGATTGCACCTCATTAATAGCTTTTTTGATTTCAACTTGGTTAGATTTTCGTTCTTTAATTTCTCCAGAAAGGGTTTTTATATCTCCAGAGAGGGTTTCTCTGATATCTTCCATGCGTATTTTGAGTCTGGCTAGAACCTTCAGAATCGTCATTCTGAACTCTAGATCTGACATATTACCAATGTCCGTGTTGATTTGGTCCCCAGCCTTTGGTACTGCCTCTTGTTCTTTTGTTTGTGGTGATTTTTTCCGCCTTGTCATTTTGTCCAGAGAAGAGGATATGAAGGATCAAATAAAATACTAAAAGGGTGGCAAAGACCCCAGAAAAATGCGGTGTAACCAAATCAGGAGAGACCCCAAATTGTAGGGGGGAGAAAGGGGATAAAAAGAGGTTCAGGAAAAAAAAATTTAAAAAATAAAACAAATAAAGAAAAAATATAAAAAGGAAAGAAAAAATATATATTTTAGATAAACTAGTCAATAAACGTTAAAAAAGGGTAAAAGTTTTAAAAAATTTAGTAGAAGAAAAAAAAAAAGAAAAAAAAATTGAATTAACCGCAAGACTAAAGAATCATGGGCAGAAAGCCATGAGTTCCGTGCTTTGCTTTCTCCTCCTCTGGAATTCTGCTGTCCTAGGTATTGAACCTGATTTCCTTGATAGATGAACTTCGTCCTGGCTAGATATTTTGTTGATCTTCTGGGGGAGGGGCCTGTTGTAGTGACTCTCAAGTGTCTTTGCCTGAGACGGAATTGCACTGCCCTTACCGGGGCCAGACTAAGTAGTCCGCTGGGTTTCACTTTTGGGAGCTTTTGTTCCCTGAACGCTTTCCGTAGAGTTCTGGAGGACAGGAACGAAAATGGCGACCTCCTAATCTCCGGCCCAGAGGAGCCGAGAGCCCTGGGCCCCACTCCTCAGTGTGCCCCCAGAGAGCAGCACCCAATCACTCCCGTATCCCCAGCCTCCAGCCGCACTCCAAGCTGTTACCGAGCCTGTGACCGGTTCAAGGTAACCCCGAGCTGAGAGTTCAGTGTGCGGCTCTGTCTCTGTAGCTGGCTTCTCCGTTCTAATACCTGAGAGCTCTGTGACACTCAGAGACCCCTGATCCTTCTGTGACCCTGTGGGACCTGGGGCCACGCTGACCCCGCATGGGCTTCACCCCGGTTTAGCCTCTGGAGCAATGTCCCTCAGTGAAACAGTCTTTTAAAAGTCCTGATTTTGTGCTCCGTTTCTCCGCCACTTGCTGGGAGCTGGCCCCTCCCCCCGCGGTCTATCTTCCCATTGCTTTGGATTCACTTCTCCGCCAGTCCTACCTTTCCGAAAGTGGTTGATTTTCTGTTTCTAGAATTTCTGTTCTTCTTCTCTTCAATCTCCCGTTGGATCTGTAGGTGTTTGCAATGTTTAGATTAGCTATCGAGCTGATCTCCTGCTACCAGATGTAGTCTCAGCCTGCTACTTCTCCGCCATCTTGACAACTCCCCCAAGAAGAGCCATGTGTACCCCAATGTTTATTGCAGCAATGGCCACAGTCGCCAAACTGTGGAAAGAACCAAGATGCCCTTCAGCGGATGAATGGATAAGGAAGATGTGGTCCACATACACAATGGAGTATTATGCCTCCATCAGAAAGGATGAATACCTAACTTTTGTAGCAACATGGACGGGACTGGAAGAGATTATGCTGAGGAAAATAAGTCAAGCAGAGAGAGCCAAGTATCATATGGTCTCACTTATTTGTGGAGCATAACAAATAACATGGAGGACATGGGGAGATGGAGAGGAGAAGGGAGTTGAGGGAAACTGGAAGGGGAGTTGAACCATGTGAGACTATGGACTCTGAAAAACAATCAGAGGGTTTTGAAGGGGCAGGGGGTGGGAGGTTGAGGAACCAGGTGGTGGGTAATAGGGAGGGCACGTACTGCATGGAGCACTGGGTGTGGTGCAAAAACAATGAATTCTGTTACGCTGAAAATAAATTAAAAAAAATATAAAACAAGGAGTGAGAGAAGTTTTTTATTTAAGAAAGGTTGATCAAGGAAAGCAATACTGCAAAGGAGAAATTAGGGCAGAAATTTCAATGAAGGGAGGAAGGATGTCATTTAGATAATCTGGAGAAGCGATCTTGGTAGAGGAAACAGTGATTTCAGAGTTTCTAAAGTGGAACAAGGTATTTTGTGTGGCTGAAGCAAAAAGAGGGTGATGGTAGGAGATGAGGAAGAGGGGAGGAAAGACTATGGATGGCTTGTAGGCTCCTTATTTTATTCTGAATGACATGGAAAACATTTAGAGGATTTGACCAATGGTGTTAAAGAATGTGAATATTTTGAAAAGCAAAACCAAAAACAATTTGCCACACTTGTGTTCAGGCAGACAAGTAAAGTGTTTTAAGCTAGAGTGAATGATCAACCATGACCAATTGTGCTAATAGGTAACACAGTAAAAAGCCTAAAATTTGACTGTTTGTTTGCAATGTGAAGGTCATCTGTAACCTTGGTAGAGTGATATATGTAAAGTAATGGAGATGAAGCTCAAGAGTAAATAAAAGAGAAGCCTTCAAACAGTACCATTTCAGGATTTTCAAGTTAAGAAAAAATTCCTTTATAGTGAAGTTATTTGGAATTAGGGTCTATCTTGTGATAGCCCAAGTGGCCCAGTTAATTTTTAAAGAAAGACATCAAGCTGATTTCTGTTGTAACAGTTATAAACTATAATATGCCAAGAAAAAAAAAATAACAAAAACACCCCCCATACAGGACTACAAAATAGGAAAAACTCTACTCACTGAAAGAATTTCTTTTTCATCAAAATTCCCCGTTCTGATTAGAAGTACCATTATTAAGAGCTATCCAATTTGATATTTGAATAATTTGTCCCTAATGTAGATCTTGTTAATGCTATACTACAAACCTCTCAGATTTGTCAAAGCCTTTTGTGCTTAGTTCAGTAATATGTGGTTTAGCTTCTGCAATTCTGTGTGTAGTAAGCTAATCACTGACTGAAAATGTGCATAACTTTATTTCATGCTATTTTGTATTTCACAGTAATATCCATGTTAACATCTGTCAAGAAAGTTGCTATGGAAACTGAAGTATAACATACCATATTATATATACAGATTTAACATTTTGCTTTATATCCTTTCTAGTGGATGTTTTGTGCATATGTTCAGTTTTATATTACTCTGTATTTTAATGTCATAATTTTCAATAAAAGCAGAAGTTATTTGATATTCTAGCACTCCACTGTCATACTTTCAGGGGAATTTTTTTACATTTTCAAAAGTACCTTGGCAATATGGTTTTAGAAAAAGAGAATATAGAAAAAGTCAGCTAAAGCAGATCAAACTGTATAATACACTTCCACATAGCTGGCATTTAAATAATATTTGAATATCAAAAATTTATAATAACCCAGAAAATATTTGGATTATTTGGACAACTCTACCATTCAGAAAGGGATTGCAGTGTAGTTTAAGAGGCAAGATGATCTTTAATCTTTAGGCTTTTATTGAAAGTATTATATAGTGATCTAAGAATCAGGATAACAAACTTTGATATTGGACCTTAAAATAAGAAGCAGATGAAACGGAGTAAACATTTATAGAACAATCACTTAAAATTGTTTAATTGGACATATTAAGTTATTTAGCTAAAGACATTTATTGACCACTGAGTTGAGCTGTTAATGGACTAGGTGTTAAAATTGTATTTTTCAGCATAGGTCAAAGCTGCCATGTTGCAGGTCATATCAACCAGTTTATGTCCTTTTGGAAGATGAGGAATTGAAGTTGGGGAGATGGTTTAGGTTGAATTACCCATCTGGCAAGTCACAAAGCATACTACACTGACTATTTGTTGTATTGTTGTGCAGTGTATTTAAAATTAGCATTACAATTTTGCTTCAAAAATATTAATCACAATTGTTTGAACACTAATTCCTGATTTTAAGAAAAGTAATCTTTCCTATTACATTGCCACTAGATTTTAGTTTAAACCCCTTGATGTCTTAGTTTACTTTTCCTGAGTTTCACACCTATTTTTTATTTTTGCTGAAGATTCAATTCCCATTCTTCGGGGCAGAAACTCTGTCTTCCATGCATTCATAAGACACACAGGGATCAGGAAGCCACACTTTTAACACTATATTAAAACACACAGAGATCAATAAACCATACTTTTAACTATATTAAAATTCTCCTTGTAACTACTGTGTGGTTGAGAAGAATCCTAAGATGGCTTCCAAATTCCTGCCTACTGGTATATATGACCCAGAGAGTGGATCAGATCAGTGAATATGAAAGATGATCACTCCCTTGATTAGGTTGTGCTGTATAAGACTGTTACTACAGTTTGGAGGGAGATTCTCCTGCTGCCTCTAAAGAAAGAGCTGTGGTACTGGGATAGGACTATATTGTGAGGACCTGAGAGTTAGGTCTGGAAGCTGAGAGCAGTCCTCAGAAACTTCAGTCCTATAACTACAAAAGATTGAATTCTAATAACCTAATGAGCTTGGAAAAGGACCCTGAGCCCCAGATGGAACACAGCCTAAGCAGGTATCTTGGTCACATCTTTCTTAGCTACTGAGCAGAGAACCTAGCTTACAGGATGTGTGGACTTCTGACCTACAGATACTGTGAGACAGTAAGTGGATAAAGTTTTAAGGCACCAAATTTGAATTTGTTATGAGCAATAAAAAACTAACATGATCTGACTTCCTCTCCTATATTCCTTTCACTTCCTTTCTGCCATCAATATGGTATTAGTGGCAGGGGGCTTTACATGATGAATTTCAAAAGGAGTCATCAGGACTAATTGTAATTGAAATGTGGCAACCTGAGGCTGACTTCTGGTTTGGCAAGGCAACCTTCTGTAAGTGCAGGTTACCTGTGCCCTTATACTTAACACTCATGTGTTTTCTTAGTTTGGACATTTTTAAAAATTTTTTTTATTTTTTCTTAACATATAATGTATTATGTATTATGTATAATGTATTATGCCCCAGGCATACAGGTCTGTGAATTGTCAGGCTTAAATACTTCACAGCACTCACCATAGCACGTACCCTCCCCAATGTCCAAAACCCAAACAACCTCTCCCTACACCCCTCCCCCAGCAACCAGCAGTTTGTTTTGTGAGATTAAGAGTCTAACAATTTGTCTCCCTCTCAATCCTGTCTTGTTTCATTTTTACCTTCCCTACCCCCATCACTCCCCATTGTGCCTCTCAAATTCCTCATATCAGAGAGATCATATGATAATTGTCTTTCTCTGACTGACTTATTTCTCCTAGCATAATAACCTCTAGTTCCAACCATGTCATTGCAAATGTCAAGGTTTCATTTCTTTTGATGGCTACATAGTATATATATATATGTATATATACACACACACACACACATATATATATATATATATATATATATATATATATATATACACACACACACACCATATCTTCTTTATCCATTCATCTGTTGATGGACATCTAGGTTCTTTCCATAGTTTGGCTACTGGGGACATTGCTGCTATAAACATTTGGGTGCATGTGCCCCTTTGAACCACTACCTTTGTATCTTTAGGGTAAATACCCAGTAGTGTGATTGCTAGGTCATAGGGTAGCTCTATTTTTAACTTTTTTGAGGAACCTCCATGCTGTTTTCCAGAGTGGCTGCACCAGCTTGCATTCCCACCAACAGTGGAGGGTTTCCCTTTCTCTGCATCCTCGCCAGCATCTGTTTCCTGAATTGTTAATTTTAGCCATTCTAACTGGCATGAGGTAGTATCTCATTGTGGTTTTGATTTGTATTTCCCTGATGCCGAGTGATGTGGAGCACTTTTTCATGTGTCTGTTGGCCATCTGGATATCTTCTTTGCAGAAATGTCTGTTCATGTCCTCTGCCCATTTTTTGATTGGATTCTTTGTTCTTTGGGTGTTGAGTTTGATAAGTTCTTTATAGATTTTGGATACTAGCCCTTTATCTGATATGTCATTTGTGAACATCGTCTTCCATTCTGTCAGCTGTGTTTGGTTTTATTGACCATTTCCTTTGCTGTGCAAAAGCTTTGGTCTTGATGAAGTCCCAATAGTTCATTTTTGCCCTTGATTCCCTTGCCTTTGGAGATGTTCCTAGGAAGAAGTTGCTGTGGCTGAGGTCAAAGAGTTTGCTGCCTGTCTTCTCCCCAAGGATTTTGATGGATTCCTTTCTCACATTAAGGTCTTTCATCCATTTGGAGTTCATTTTTGTTTGTGGTGTAAGGAAATGGTCCAGTTTCATTTTTCTGCATCTGGCTGTCCAGTTTTCCCAACACTATTTGTTGAAGATACTGTCTTTTTTTCATTGGACATTCTTTCCTGATTTCTCCAAGATTAGTTGAACATAGAGTTGAGAATCTATTTCTGGGCTCTCTGTTCCATTCCACTGACCTAAGTGTCTGTTTTTGTGCCAGTACCATACTGTTTTGATGATGACAGCTTTGTAATAGAGCTTGAAGTCTGGAATTATGATGCCATCAACTATGGCTTTCTTTTTCAATATTCCTCTGGCTACTCAAGGTCTTTTCTGGTTCCATATAAATTTTAGGATTATTTAGGAATATTTGTTCCATTTCTTTGAAAAAAATGGATGGTATTTTGATAGGGATTGCATTAAATGTGTAGATTGCTTTAGGTAGCATAGACATTTTCACAATATTCTTCCAATACATGAGCATGGAACATTTTTCCATTTCTTTGTGTCTTCCTCAATTTCTTTCATGCATACTTTACAGTTTTCTGAGTACAGATTCTTTGCCTCTTTGGTTAGGTTTAATCCTAGGTATCTTATGGTTTTGGGTGCAACTGTAAATGGTATTGACTCCTTAATTTCTCTTTCTTCTGTCTTGTTGGTGTATAGAAATGCAACTGATTTCTGTGCATTGATTTTATATCCTAACACATTACTGATTTCATGTACAAGTTCTAGCAGCTTTGGAGATGAGTCTTTTGAGTTTTCCAAATAAAGTATCATATCATCTGCAAAGAGAGATAGTTCGACTTCTTCTTTGCTGATTTGGATGCCTTTAATTTCTTATTGTTGTCTCATTGCTGAGGCTAGGACTTCTAGTGCTATGTTGAATAGCAGTGGTGATAGTGGACATCCCTGCCATGTTCTTGATCTTAGCAGAAAAGCTCTCAGTTTTCTCCATTGAGAATGATATTTGCAGTGGGTTTTTCATAGATGGCTTTGATGATATTGAGGTACATACCCTACATCCCTACACTTTGAAGAGTTTTGATCAAGAAAGATGCTATACTGTGTCAAGTGTTTTTTCTGCACCTATTGAGAGTATCATATGGTTCTTCTTCTTTCTTTTATTAATGTATTATATCACATTGATTTGCAGATGTTGAACCAACAACCTTCCAGCCCTGGAATAAATCCCACTTGGTTGTGGTGAATAATCTTTTTAATGTACTGTTGGATCCTGTTGGCTAGTATTTTGGTGAGAATTTTCGCATCTGTGTTCATCAAGGATATTGGTCTCTAACTTTTTTTTTTTAATTTTTTTTTAAGATTTTATTTATTTATTTGACAGAGAGAAAGCACAAGCAGGCAGAGAGGCAAGCAGAGAGAGAGGAAGGGAAGCAGGCTCCCCGCTGAGCAGAGAACCCGATGCGGGGCTCGATCCCAGGACCCCGAGATCATGACCTGAGCCGAAGGCAGGGGTCTTTGTCTGGTTTTGGTATCAAGATAATGCTGGCCTCATAAAATGAGTTTGGAAGTTTTCATTTCATTTATTTTTTTTGGCACAGTTTCAGGAGAATAGGAATTAATTATTCTTTAAATGCTAGGTAGAATTCCCCTGGGAAGCCATCTGGCCCTGGGCTCTTGTTTGTTGGGAGATTTTGGATGACTGCTTCAATCTCCTTACTGTTATGGGTCGGTTCAGGTTTTCTATTTCTTCCTGGTTCAGTTTTGGTAGTTTATATGTCTCTAGGAATGCATCCATCTTCCAGATTGTCAAATTTGCTGGCATATAGTTGCTCATAATATGTTCCTATAAATGTTTGTATTTCTTTGGTGTTGGTTGTGATCTCTCCTCTTTCATTCATGATTTTATTTATTTGGGTCCTTTCTCTTTTCTTTTTGATAAGTCTGGCTAGGGGCTTATCAATCTTATTAATTCTTTCAAAGAATCAGCTCCTAGTTTCATTGATTTGTTCTATCTTTTTTTTTGTTTGTTTGTTTCTATTTCATTGATTTCTGTTCTGATCTTCACTATTTCTCTTCTCCTACTGGTTTAGGCTTTCTTTGCTGTTCTTTCTCCAGCTCCTTTAGGTGTAAGGTAAGGTTGTGTATTTGAGACCTTTCTTGTTTCTTGAGAAAGGCTTGCATAGCTATATATTTTCCTCTCAGGACTGCCTTTGCTGTGTCCCACAGGTTTTGAACTGTTGTGTTTTCATTATCATTTGTTTCCATGAATTTTTTCAATTATTTTTTTTTATTTCCTAGTTGACCCATTCATTCTTTAGTAGAATGCTCATTAGCCATGTGTTTGGGTTTTTTCCAAATTTCCTCTTGTGATTGAGTTGTAGCTTCAGAGCATTGTGATCTGAAAATATGCAGGGAATGATCCAAATCTTTTGTTACCAGTTGAGACCTGATTTGTGACCCAGGATGTGCTCTGTTCTGGAGAATGTTCCATGTGCACTAAAGAAGAATGTGTATTCTGTTGCTTTTGGATGGAATGTTCTGAATATATCTGTGATGTCCATCAGGTCCAATGTGTCACTTAAGGCCTTTATTTCCTTGTTGATCTTTTGCTTGGATGATCTGTCCATTTTAGTGAGGGGAGGGGGCTGTTAAAGTCCCCTACTCTTATTGTATTATTGTTGATGTGTTTCTTTGATTTTGTTATTAATTGGTTTATATAGTTGACTGCTCTCATGTTAGGGGCATAGATATTTAAAATTCTTGGATCTTCTTGTTGAACAGACCCTTTGAGTATGATATAGTGTCCTTCCTCATCTCTTATTATAGTCTTTGGCTTAAAATCTAATTGATCTGATATAAGGATTGCCACCCCAGCTTTCTTCTGATGTCCATTAGCATGGTAAGTTGTTTTCCACCACCTTGCTTTAAATATGGAGGTGTCTTTGGGTCTAAAATGAGTTTCTTGTAGATAGCATATTGATGGGTTTTGTTTTTTTATCCATTTTGATACCCTGTGTCTTTTGATTGGGGCATTTAACCCATTTATGTCCAGGGTAACTATTGAAAGATCTGAATTTAGTGCCATTGTATTGCCTGTAAGTTGACTGTTACTGTATATTGTCTCTTTTCTTTTCTGGTCTACTACTTTTAGGCTCTCTCTTTGCTTGCAGGACCCCTTTCAATATTTCCTGTAGAGCTGGTTTGGTGTTTACAGACTCTTTTAGTTTTTATTTGTCCTGGAAGCTTTTTATCTCTCTTTCTATTTTCAACGATAGCCTAGTTGGATATGGTATTCTTGGCTGCATGTTTTTCTCATTTAGTGCTCTGAATATATCATGCCAGTTCTTTCTGGCCTGCCAGGTCTCTGTGGATAAGTCTGCTGTCAATCTAATATTTTTACCATTATATGTTACAGACTTCTTGTCCTGGGCTGCTTTCAGATTTTCTCTTTGTCACTAAGACCTGTAAATTTTACTATTAGATGATGGGGTATGGACCTATTCTTACTGATTTTGAGGGGGGCTGTTCTCTGCACCTCCTTGATTTTGATGCTTGTTCCTTTTGCCATATTAGGGAAATTCTCTACAAGAATTTGCTCCAGTATACCTTCTGCCTCCCTCCTTTCTTCTTCTTCTGGAATCCCAATTATTCTAATATTGTTTCATCTTATGGTATCACTTATCTCTCAAATTCTCCCCTCGTGGTCCAGTAGTTGTTTGTCTCTCTTCTGCTCAGCTTCTTTATTCTCCATCATTTGGTCTTCTATATTACTAATTTTCTTTTCTGCCTCATTTATCCTAGCAGTAAGAGCCTCCATTTTTTATTGCACCTCATTAATAGCTTTTTTAAAAATTTCAGCTTGATTAGATTTTAATTCTTTAATCTCCAGAAAGGGTTTTTATTTCTCCAGACGCCTTTTTTGAGCCCAGCTAGTACCTTGAGAATCGTCATTTTGAGCTCTAGATGTGACATATTAACAATGTGTGTATTGAATAGGTCTGTAGCCTTTGGTACTGCCTCTTGTTCTTTTTTTTTTTTTTTTTTTGGTGAGCTTTTCCACCTTGTCATTTTATCCAGATAAGAATATATGAGCGAGAGAATAAAATACTAAAAGTGTGGCAAAGACCCCCAAAAATGTGCGTTAACCAAATCAGAAGAGACCCCAAATCATGGGGAGATGATGGGGGTAAATAGAAGTTCAAAATAATTGAAAAAAAAAGAAAAAATATATATTAGACTGGTGAATAGAACAGAGCCACACACTTGATTTTGGGAGTATTTTAGTGTCTTAGAAGGAACCACCTCCCAAAATTTTAAAGAAAGAAACACACACACACACACACACACACACACACACACACACACACAAATAAGGGTAAACATGAAGAAGGGATGGAATATGACTGTAAAGATGAACATTTTTTAAAAATCTAAAAAAGGAGTTGATAAGGTAAGTTCGTTAGGAAAAGAAAGAAAAAGAAAGTGGAGAGAGAAAACAATGAATACTGTTACTCTGAAAAAAAATGATAAATATATTAAAAAAAAAAGAAAATGGAGAGAATTTGCTCAGGCTGGAGACTAGAACAAACTAGATTTAGGGTATATTTTGATCTATTAGAAGAAATTGCATCCCAAAATTTTTTAGAAGAAAAAACCTTGTGTGTATACAAAAGATAAAGTTAGATACAATGAAGTACATAATATGACTATAATAAAGTTTCAAAAAGATTTTTTTAAAGAAAGGTACTGTTAAGATAAACTAGTTAAAAATATTAAAAGAGGAAAGAGTAAAAGTTTAAAAAGTTAGAATAAGAGAAAAATAAAATTAAAAAAATTTAATTAACTTTGCAAGACTGAAGAATCATGGGGAGAAAGCCATGAATTCCGTGCTTTGCTTCCCCCTCCTCTGGAGTTCCACTGTTCTCCTTGATCAGTGAGCTTGACCTTGGCTGGATTTCTTGCTGATCTTCTGGGGGAGGGGCCTGTTGTATTGATTCTCAAGTATCTTTGCCCAAGGTGGAATTGCACTGCCCTTGCCAGGGGCCAGGCTTTGTAATTTGCTCGGTTCGCTTTCTGGAGCTTTTATTCCCTGAATGTTTTCTGTAGAACTCTGGAGGATGGGAGTGAAAATGGCGGACTCCCAACCTCTGGACCAGAGGAGCCGAGAGCACAGGACCACACTCCTCAGTGTGCTCTCAGAGAAAAGTGCTCAATCACTCCCATCTCCCTGGTCTCTTGCCACACTACGAGCTCAACTGGCCTGTGACCGAGCATTTCTGTCTCTGGCACACAGCCCCGTTTGGATTTTCCAAACCCAGCAGATCCCTTCTCCTCTTCCAGGAGGGGTCTCCCTGGATCTGCCACTTGTGGGGTCCCTACTCAAAGAGCAGTGGTTTGACTGTGCCATGGATCACAGTTTAAGGTAACTGCAAGCTGAGAGCTCACTCTTCTGCTCCATCTCTCTAGTCAGCTTCCCTGCTCTAATACCTGTAAGCTCTGCTTCACTCAGACACCCTCAATCTTTCTGTGACCCCACAGAACTTGAGACCACGCTGTCCCCATGAGGGCTTCACTCCGCTTAGCCTCTGGAGGGTTGTCCCTGTCTCTGGAGCAGACTCTTAAAATTTCTGATTTTGTGCTCTGTTGCCCCACCGCTTGCTGGGAACCAGCCCCTCCCCCCACCGTCTATCTTCCTGTTGCTTTGGGTTCACTTCTCCACAGGTCCTACCTTTCAGAAAGTGGTTGATTTTCTGTTTCTAGAATTGCTGCTCTTCTTCTCTTCTATCTGTTAGATTTGCAGGTGTTCAGAATGGTTTGATAACTATCTAACTGAACTCCTGCTACCTGATGTCATCTCAGCCTGCTACTCCTCCACCATCTTGATGAGTTTGCACATGTTCTTAAAAATACACTTACACTTGTGTGTTTTCTTAGTTTGGACATGTGTCTTAAAAATTCCTGGAGGAGTTTTTTATTCCCAGGAATTCCTACTGAAAATTAAACATTCCTTATAAATGAATGATGTGATAAAAATAAACTGTTTGCCATCACTTAAACAACTCTCTAATATATTTGCATATTTTCTTTTTTCTTTTAAAGATTTTTATTTATTTATTTGACAGACAGAGATCACAAGTAGGCAGAGAGGCAGGCAGAGAGAGAGAGGAGGAAGCAGGCTCCCACTGAGCAGAGAGCCCGATGCGGGGCTCGATCCCAGGACCCTGGGATCATGACCTGAGCTGAAGGCAGAGGCTTTAACCCACTGAGCCACCCCGGTGCCCCTGCATATTTTCTTGACCATAGTATGTTTTATCACTTCTGTTTCTGAAACTGGGATACAATGCCGAAATCGATGTTAAAAGAAACTTGCTTCCTCAAGGCAGGGGACTGAGTTGTTTTGTAGCTGTGCCTGTACATGTGTGAATTTAATCTTGTAGGTATTTTATATTTATGTAATTATCAGTTAATTTAATTATTCACATCATGATCACACAAGTCATTCCTTTAGAAATGAAATATATATCCTTCATTGTTTAAAATTACTTCATAAAGTCAAGGTTTTGAAGCAGCATTGATGTGAAGAGTTTTTATCTTTGTGGGAAGGTTGCTTATCTTGGGCAATAATTATTTTTGCTCATTACATGTGGCTGGAATGTAGAATCATGTCTAGTATTAACTATGGAGTTGTGTCCTTGTGTCTTGAGTCAGAGTTAGGTTTCATGTCATAGCATAAAGCAAAAGTTACATGTTGATAGTATTACCTTTGAAAATTTACTTAAGCCAGTCCCTGTTAGATCGGATTGATGTTACTAAGGTTGAGTAATAGTTAAGGAGTTGTAAGATGAACTCATTCTAAATTCCTCCTTTAACCATGGTTTGTTTGGCTATACATTTATTTTATTACTTTATGCTTTGTATGATCATACGTTTCATCATCTCACCTCAGATAACCAACCAATTCTTCATTGTAAATGGATTTCTGTATGCACAAAATTGAAGTAAGTTATAAAGGTTAAAAATAAAATATGAAAAAAGTTTTATCAAATAAATGCAATCAAGATGATGCTTTAGGTCTCTGTATTGGTATCAGATGAGAAAGAATTTGAGAAAAAAAAGGAAAGGCATAAAAGTGAGAAAAGTGGCTATTTTTTTTTAAGTAGGTGAGGATATCAAACGTAAGTTTTAACAAAATAAAATTTTTACAAAGGAGGTAGAACATCAAAATTGATTATGGAAAAAGGATTATAACTCAAGGAGAAAATGAAAAAGAAATAACCACAATTGTTGAAGAAGGCTTTACTGTAACAGTATCTTTTTAAATGTAAGTAACTAAAAGAAAAAAAAAATAGAGAATTTAAGTAATAAAATCAATCACATTAAACATTTCTATATGTCAAATTTAGAAACTATAAAGAGGGGCTAAGTCTTAAATACTATTTATATCATTTGGTGGTTCAGTTATAGGAAATAGAGATCACTCTAGCTATTTTAAGCATAAGACATTTGACACAGATAAATTAATTCATACAAAGTGGTTGGGAACGCCAGAAAAGTAGGCTATGGGATGATTCCAGAGATAATTCCCAGAATGACACTACCAGATAGGCTTCTGAGGTTGCAGCTACCTTTGCTATAATCAGAAATGTGAATAATCAGGTGAACACCACCTGAATTGTCAAGTTGAAGAACACACCACCGGAGTTGTGATCCAGGCAACAGGAAACTGTTGCTGATTATCTCCACTGCAAGTGCTTTTGAAGTTAGTGACTGGGCACTGGAGTGGTGCCATCTTTGTCTTCATTTGCCAGCAGCAACTGGAGAAACAAGAAGAGTTCCCCTCTCTGTCACCCCCTGCCCAGGCAAACTTGCACCTTCCCAATCTCAAGGGATGGGGTGGGGCATCTTTATTGTAATCTAATTCACATCTCCATCCTGAATTGCCAGTTAACATTGGAAATATGGTTTTTAGTTTTCCAGCCTCTGTAGTACAACAAGATTCCTTAGAAGCAGACAGAATGGATGCTGAGTGCCGATTCACCATGTCTACCACATCCATGAAGCAAACTGAAACATTTTAAATAATGGGTATAAGGGCGCCTGGATAACTCAGTGGGTTAAGCCTCTGCCTTTAGCTCAGGTCATGATCTCAGGGTCTTGGGATCAAGCCCCGCATTGGGCTCTCTGCTCAGCGGGAAGCCTGCTTCCCCCTCTTTCTCTGTTTGTCTGCCTACTTGTGATCTCTCTCTCTGTCAAATAAATAAATAAAATCTTTAAAAAATAAATAATGAGTATATATTTGGATGTAAATAATATATTGTTTAATGTTAAGAAACTGCGTTATACAAATCATAGTCTCAGACCATGAATTAATAAAACTAGTAATCAATAATATGTATGTTTGTATATGTGTACATATAAACAAATAAGAACGAAGAGTAGAATTAGAAATTATCCTATGCAATTGTTGGATCAAGTATGAAATTGAATCTACAGGGCCCTTATAAAACTATGATAATCAAATATCACATAATAACATTTTCAGAATGAGGCCAAGGGTATAGTTTTAAATATATACTATCAAATCCTTTAATTCTTACAAGATCTGAATTCCTGATCTTCTCCCTGAAACCAGCTACTCCTAATAACTTTGCCTGTAAATTAAAGAGTGAGATAGTTTTTATATATCAAAGTTTCAGTTTTAAGAAACTAAAATTCTCAGGGCCATCAAGGGTAGAGTGGCAGTGATATATTATACACTCTTAGAAAAATTAGAAGTTGGTACAACAATTTTAAAGGGTAGTTTGACAATGTGTATCAATAGTCTTTAAAATATGGATAAATTTTAATGTAGCATTTCCATTTTGGAAACTTTATCCCAGGAAAGTAATGAGAAGTATACACAAAGAACATATAATAGATTATTGAATACAGAACTGTTTAGCAAAAATTTCCAGTTAGCAATGGTTGATTAAAATGTGGTACAACTTTAATTCAATGTCCTGTAACTATTATAAAAAGTGTTTGGGAAAATACTTAATGATGGGAAAATGTTCATTAAGTATTATTTGATGAAGAAAAGTTTTACAAAATAACATGTACAACATGATCTAAATTTCTTTCTCAATATATTTATATATAGAAAATAATACTGGAAAGCTAAGTGCAAATATATTAACAATTTTTTAATAGTGGTTGATATATCAGTCTAGATAGGTCACATTAAGATTTGGAAACAAACAATACTAAAATCCCAGTGGCTTAATACACAACAGTTTATTTATTTGTTCTCTCAGGGTCTGCTGAGGGTACAGGCAACTTTCCAAGGCAGCTGTCTTCCATGTGGGAGCTCAGAACCTCAGGCTAATTCAATCATATGGCATGTCCATAATAAGTTCTTCCATGATTGCTGTGGCAGTGAAGAAAGAGTAGTGTGCACAGTCCTACCGGTACTTTTACCCTTTGAATTCATATTTCACCCACATACAAGTATAAATGATGAACAGCGCAAGTGTCTCAACCTAGAATACAAAACTTCACTCACTCCATAGTGTTGAGTATTTCAAGTCATTCTTGTGCCTAAAAATTAGCTTCCAATTAATTTCATTATTTGGAAATAATGTACTGGCTAATCTTGAATGTACCAGTACTCCACCAGAGTCTCAATTACCCTAGGTAAAATGAATCAGAAATATTTATATCAAAGCCTTGATACAAATTCTCAAATATCTCATCAATAAATAACAGTGATACATAACATTACATAACTTAAACTTGTCTCTTAGACTTCTTTGGACACATTCTGCTCTTTCCATTAGATAATGCTCATAAATGTTAAATGCAATGGACTCTGGAGTGATTTTATGGATGGAAATTAAATCGTTTATTTCAAGTAACCTGCCTTTATTTTCTCCACTGGCTGCCATTATTTTATATTCATTGTTCTCTTAAGTTTTCCAGGGATTTTATGCACTCTAACTTTCAAGCAGTTTGTATTGCCCAGCATTGATTGGGGGCAGGATAAAAATATTTTAGTCATGCTCCTCATCTTGTATATAACCTTCTGTCAGCCTCTCTACATCCTGGATCATGGGTTATTCTGATGTGAAATGAAGTTGATTTTCATCTTAAAGGAGGGAACTTAACTTCTATAATGAACTTTAAAGACAGAATCATGCATGTCCTTTTGTTACACCTGGATTAACAGCAACTGTGCACCATAGTTAGAAAACCATTGTAGTTGGTAAACATAACAAATAATAGAAAATATACTGATATTGAGCAACATCCCAAATTACTTGATCTGCATTAGGAACAGATCTTAGATCACTACTTTAGGGTTAGTCCATCTTCAATGTAAGAATTATGTAGTACAGCAGGGATTTTTAAAATATATTACACAAGTCACTGTTAAACTACTCATGTGTGTATGCTATATACAAGTGACTTATTCAGAACAAGTAAGATGGGATAAACGATGGAAAAGGAAAAAAAAGACAAAAATTTTGAAAAGAAAATTGTATATAGTATTAGATGTATAAGATATATGTGATTTTTTTATTCCTTCTGCATGTGGTTATAATCAAATCCAACTTTTCCTATTTCACATACAAAATGAAGTTGGGAATTGGGCTGGGAAGGGAATTTCAATTGGCTTTGACAGGTTGGAGTAATTTTCAACATGGCTTTGAGATAGTGGTTTTGCTTGGCTAATACATATTTTTCAATTTTTGTCAATTGAGACAGAAACCCCAAACATTTTAAAAGTGTTTGAATACTGGTTGTTTTTTGCCAGAAAGGCACATTGACTTTGGTGTACAATGTTAAGATCATGAATTTTGCTAAATACAATTGCAAACACATGTTCCATTGCAAAGCAGGCAATGAAGAACAAATTAAAAATAAACAACACAGAAATGGTTTTCACTAAGAAACACTGAATAACACCAAAGGTGTTTTTAAAAATTAAAACTGTATGACTATGACAACTACTTTTTACATTGCTAAAATACTAAAGACCATATTGGTTGTCCTGTTTCTATTTTTTTAATAATTGCATCAAAGATATTGAGTCATGAAAACTAGTGTCTTAAAAATTCAGCCCTTTCTTTATTAGTGAGGCCATTTTAAATAAATAAGAAACTAATTTCTGGACAGTTAAAATTTAATGTAATTATTAATAGTAATAATAATGTAATTAATAATAATGTAATTAACAATAGTCTTCTGAAATTTTCTTTTAGTCAGATCAGAATAGTATGGATTTTGGTTAAAGACCATTACAAGACTCAAAGAAAAAAAGCCTAATTACAATGTGATCTCTAAAATAATGTATAAATAGAATAATTCTGAATGGCAAAATAGGTGACATTTTAAAATTTCATAAGTGGAGTTATATTTTATTCTCTACCCATCATTTCATCACGTTACTTTTTTCTTTGAAATAGTGCAAAGATATTCTATTATACTAAAGTATGGAATCATGATTTATGGAATCCTTATTTAAAAATCTGTGGGCAACATGATGCTTCCTAACTCCTAATTTAGAATTTCAAACATTCTAGCTTTCTAATCTTTCAATTTGCTCAGATAATTTTCTACCATTACTGCAATAGTACCTTCCCAAAATCATTCTCGTGAGGCCAACTGATGGTTAAATTCCAAACTCAGAATTCCAAGGATTTACCATTACCCCTTTCCTCAACTAATAAATAATAGAAAGAATTTAGTTTATTTATTCCTTCATCCACTCAATTTAAGTCTTTCTTTGAGGTGCATATACTTGCCTTACATTTGTCTTGGTAACATAGTCTGTCTTAAATCATAAGTTCCTATAGGACAAGGACATGCCTATTTAATTTGCTTTTAACAAAACTAACCCAATGCAATGAAAATATGTGAACTTAACACATGAATCTTGATGATGGTGGTGATTATAATAATTTATGTTGTTTCTCTTTTGCTTCTCAGTGGCACTTACTAGTAATTCACTCTTGCTGACAGCTAAGTTTTGTGTATTTTTGTGTACATTTTCGTATTTCTTTCAGCAAAAATATTACATAAAGACATAATGCATAAAATTTAACTGCAATATTCCTTTAACTTTATCCTACTCCTCTGGCTTTTTTCCATTTATCTGGCAGAAGTATATATGAGGCCAAATCTTTGAATTCTTTGCAATTTTCTCTTTGGATTTACAGCACAAGTCTGTTGATTATTCCATATCAGTCACTATTAATATAAGGCAAACATTAAAGAAATGGGAAAGGGACAGTTAAAAGAAGTATGCTGCAGAGAAATGCATGGTATTTCTCTTCCCACATTCTAATGTAATCCATCATGGCCAAAACTTTACCAATCTGCTGGGTTCCCAGAGAAATATGAGCATTTTTTTTCTTTTCTGAGATTTTTCTTTTTTTGCACACTCAAGAAACTACAAACTATTCTTTTTTTTTCTCAAAGAGAAGACCAACTATACTTGAGAACGTAACTTACAGAGAATCACAGTTCAATATAAATAACTACTAATAAACACATTTGATAACATCAAGCCTTCTCATTGGAAAACTATGTCAATGCTGTTTATTAGCTGGCAATACTGTTTATTAGGCTCTTCTAGGTTATTTCATATATCTATCCCTAAAAAGATTTGAATTTTTAAAACCCAGTATCATGCCATAGACATCTTTTATATATCTACTTCACTACATTGTATAGTTCTGGAATATAATGGATTCCAATAATAAAGAAAGAAAGAAAATAAATAAAAATTACATTTTGTTTATTTATTTATTTGACAAAAATTACATTTTGTTCATTTATTTATTTGTTTGTCAGAGAGAGAGAGAGAGAGAGCAAGAGAGGGAACACAAGCAGGGGAAGTAGGAGAGGGAGAAGAAGGCGGCGCAATGCGGGGCTCAATTCAGGGCTCAATCCCAGGAATCTGGGATCATGATCTCAGTCAAAGGCAGACGCTTAATGACTGAGTCACCCAGGCACCCAAAAATCACGTCTTAAATAGAGTTACTATTATTAGTTAGTAGTGGAATTAAGCCCAGGTCTCAAACAAAGGTTAAATTATGAATTCCTAGAGAGAAAACCCCTTAGGTCATGTGTCTTTACTTGCATATTTTGTACATCAGTAATAGATCTCAGGGAATTCATTCTTTTATCCTTCCCTACCTCAATGTCATTTTCTGTATTCTTTCATTACTGAAATACCATAGTAGCTCAACTTTGCATGGACCTGCTGCATAATGTCCTCTCCTATGTAAGACAAAGGAGGCAAATATGTTAAAGAGCTTTTAGTAGGTGAAACAGGTGTGGCAAAATCCATGCATTTATTTCATAGAAGAACACTACCAATGTTCACTCAGAACTTATTATTTATTTTATAATATAAAACATTTTATCTGCCATAAATACAAACTAGGGGAAGTATACATGCTCTTAAGACAGAAGTGAAACCTGTCAGCTTTGTATCAAAAGAAGATACTAAAAAATGAATGTACATAAAATAGGTATAATTTAAAAAGTAGTATGAGGACATGGAGAAGCAACATGGGGGGGTAGGAGATAGGAGAAGAATAAATGAAACAAGATGGGATTGGGAGGGAGACAAACCATAAATGACTCTTAATCTCACAAAACAAACTGGGGGTTGCTGCGGGGAGGTGGGATTGGGGGAGGGGGAGCGGGCTATGGACATTGGGGAGGGGAAGCGAACCATAAGAGACTATGGACTCTGAAAAACAACCTGAGGGTTTTGAAGGGTCAGGGGTGGGAGGTTGGGGCAACCTGAGGGTTTTGAAGGGTCAGGGGTGGGAGGTTGGGGGAACAGGTGGTGGGTAATGGAGAGGGCACGTTTTGCATGGAGCACTGGGTGTTGTGCAAAAAGAATGAATACTGTTACGCTGAAAAAATAAATAAAATGAGAAAAAAAATATAAAAAAAAAATAGGAAAAAAAAAAAAGGGGCGCCTGGGTGGCTCAGTGGGTTAAGCCTCTGCCTTCAGCTCAGGTCATGATCTCAGGGTCCTGGGATCGAGCCCCGTATCGGGCTCTCTGCTTGGCAGGGAGCCTGCTTCCTCCCCTCTCTGGCTGCTGCTCTGCCTACTTGTAATCTCTCTCTCTCTCTCTCAATCTGTAAAAAAAGGAAAAAAAAAAAAAGTAGTATGGTCTTCATTCATTTTGTATAGGTATAAATAGCCTGTAACTTTTAATAATTTCCCAGGTAGCACTGTGGCACATCATAGCTAAATAATTGAAATTTTAATACTGGCTTTGAGTCTTCAAGAATAAGTTAAATAATTATAATTTATATTTCTTTAATGATGTTTGAATTACTTTTCCAGACACACATGACCATATCTGAGGTCAAAGAGTTCATGAAATTTGACACAAAAATACTTAAATTAAATACAAGTGATGCCTAAACAACTGAAGAAATCTAAGTATGTTCCAACAATGGAGATTTACTGAAAGATAGCCCATCAACCCAACAGACCATTATATACTCATTTAAATGATAATTATGAGAACTATATAAATTATATAGTAATGTTAATACTGTTAATTAAAAGAGTGATCATGGTTGCACAGACATTTGATATTGTTAACAATATATTTTAAAGATTATTTATTTATTAGAAAGAGGGAGAGAAAGCAGGAGCCATGGGATAAGAGAGAGGGGGGATCATAGCACATGGCACCGAGCTTGACACAGGGCTTGATCCTAAGGCCCTGAGATCATGACCGGAGCCAAAATCAAGAGTCGGATGCTCAAATGACTGAGCCACCCAGGCACCACTACCAATACTTTTAAAAACATATTTGTCAGTAAAGATCGGGATGAAACAACAGAAATGGAAAGACAATGGCAGATCATAGAGGCTATGTACACAGACTTGGAGTGATGTTTCCTGAGTTTGATTCTCAGATTTGCCACTTTTTATTTGTCTTGAGCAAATTATGAAACCCATGTGCCTCAGTTTACTTATTGGGTATACAAGGATAGATTCTCTCATCCATATGGGTTGTTATAAGAATTAAACTGATAAAGTATATTATTATATGTGTTGATAAATCTAAAAAATAGTCATATTTATTAGTGAGATTAAGGAGAACTTTTTGTTTTTTCTAGGTAAAGTGAATTTTAGATTGCATCATGTGAGCTAACTCCATTCTAAAAGGCAAGGGATTGCATAAATGATTTGGAAAGGATAAAGAGTAAAGTGAAATTCTTTGAATTCTGAAAAGAATATAACTCAGCTATCTGGAAAACTCAACAAACAGATAATTGTCTAAAACATCTGGAGAGTCAAGACTTTACTATTTTTAATTACTTCACTCTTGTTTACAAATTTCCACCGTGTTGTTCTCTAAATTTATTGTTAGTTATGTCATGTGTGTTTGGTCTTCACAGCCAAGTTGTATGTTTTCATTTATATTCCCTAATATTACTTAATATAATTTTCTTTTTACACACATAGTGATAAATAACTCTTATTGGGCTTTGATTTTTTTTCCACAGAAAGTTATTTTTATAGGTCAAAACTTGGCTTCCCCATTGTGTGCCCATGTGCTTCTTGGGTGACTATTTTCCTGCATTCTTATGTAATTTCTTCAAGGCCCTAGTCTTCCTTTTGAGGTCTTCCTTTAGTATCTCTCAGAAGAACCTTTCTGGGGATCCAGAAATTCTTAACGGTTCAGGTACAGGATTCCATTATGATTAATGAAGTCTGTGGAAGCCAGAGGCTCCCCTGCTGCTATTGTAGTTGCCAGGAAATTCCAGATTAATGATATCTTTTCTTTATACCTAAATAAGCCCCCATACTGACTTCAGTTTTCTCCACTGTCATCATCACCAATGTACCATAATGTTGGCTTCTACTGCATGCTTAAGATACTTTTAATCTACTTCAGGTAAAAGGTGTTGGCAACAGGAATGGATGAATCCAGGTCAAGGACACATTTCATGGGATGGTGACATCCTCTATTTGGCTGTTTCCTATTAGGATATCTGTCTCCTTCCAGTGTGTTTATGGAAAAACAGTCTCATGATTATTCTTGGGAGGGAATGACTCTATCCTGAACAAGCTTGAGGTGGATAGAGTAGAACCAGCTTTCCTTTGCTTGCCTTTTTTGGGTTAAATACCACCCATTATAAGAGGTATCACCTTGGCAGTGGCAGAAAGGCACATGGAAAGCTGGAACAGCGATTTTAGGCCTATGGCTTTCTGTATGGCTCCATGCAGTTCAGTCTAACTTATGAGCTAATTTAGAATTCCATGTTGATACTTGGGATCAAAGACACCAGGTGATCAGAAGTCATTTTTAAAAATATTTTTAAAGATTTTTATTTATTTATTTGAGAGAGAGAGGGAGATTGAGAGAACAAATGGGAGGAGGAGCAGAGGGAGAATCAGACCCCAACATAGGACTCAATCTCACTGCCTTGGGATCATGACCTGAGCCAAAGGCAGACACTTAACTGACTGAGCCACCCAGCTGACTCTGAAGGTCATTTTTAAAACTGATGTTCTTGTACTTATATTTCACTTGGATTTGACTGTTTCATGAAAATATTAAGGACTTTTGGGTGTACTTCTCAACCTTTAAACTTCTTAGCCTAAGGGAAACATTTTTCAAGTTCATAAAAGCTAATTTGTTTGTTTGTTTGTTTATTTGCAGTGAAAACAGATTCCAAGTCACACTTGGCTTTGGATAATAGGAGCTGCATTGTAATTATCTGGATCTGAGAAAATTGGTCAACACCTGATTTCTATGATTGAGCATCATATTTCATATAATTGCCTAGGAACATCTTTGAAATACTAATGATATAGATTATGCAGATGAAATTCAATAGCAATGTCTTATTATCTAATATCTTAGATAATAATAGGACATTTAAACACATTTTCTCTTATCCTTTTTTAAAGATATTATTTATTTATTCAAAAGAGAGAGAAAGCACAAACAGGGGCAGAAAGGCAGAGGGAGAGAGAGAAGCAGACTCCCAACTGAGCAGGGAGTCAGATGTGAGGCTTGATCCAAGGACCCTGAGACCATAACCTGGGCTCAAGGCAGTTGCTTAACTGACTGAGCCACCCAGATGCCCCTTTTTTTATCTTTTTTGTTTGTTTGTTTACATGTATACAGATCCCATTCCACAGTGTATGTGCTTACTTCAAGCCATCAGATTTCCATGGGCTTGAGGTGAGGACTTTCAATGCTAAAATCAGAGAAGTGAGAGAAGTTAAATTTTAAGCGATGAGTCAGTATGCCTTTGGCCAACGAAGTGATTCTGAATGGGTAACCAAAAATAAAGCACTAATGGATTTATGGCAAAATCTAGAAATAATTTGTAGAATAAGAGTATCAGGTTGAATTCTAGAAGACTGGGGCTTTTGCTTGAGACAGAAATTTTTAGCAGTTAGGGTTTAATGCTTGCTGAAGTATGGTAAGCAAGTAAGTGGGATTTCCATATTTACAGGGCCATGGGTAGAAGGGGCACCATGATTCTTTGATGCTAGACAGGTTCTCCCAATTTCATGAATATTTGAGTGAGTTTGTATGTGTGTTTCTGTGTCTGTGTCTATGTATTAATGGTATTTTGGTGTATAAGATAGAAGTCTAGTTCTCCTCTAGGGCAAACAGTATACACTAAACATTTGCATTAATCTTTTATTAATTGATGTTACTTGAGTCCCATTTAGTAAATTCATTTTTTGCTATATTTAATGATGTTTTTCCATTTCCAAAAGTACTTACTCCCAAGATATAGTTCACTGGAAAACAATGACAAAGTCACGAAAAAATACTTATGACTGTCCCAAATCTATGGATATTCACCTATAGTGGATATTTTATTATATTGAAATTATTCTACCTAAAACTAGTTTTTTAAAATATATAGGCTTATTCACCTTTCTCCTTATACCAAAAGAATAAACCATATGTTAGTATGAGTCTTAAGAAATGGCTGTTTGAATATTATATCTTCTCAACTAAAAAACAAAGTATACTTCCTTATATTTTCCATTTTTGTTGTTGTTGTTGTTGAAGTTCTCACTGTGTTCATTCATTCTTCTTCCTAGTTTGGTGAGTATTATTATGACCATTACATTGAACTCTTTATCAAGTAAATTACTCATTTCCATTTCATAAAGTTTCTTTCTGAGGTTGTATCTTGTTCTTTCATTTGTAACATATTCCTCTGTTTCTTTATTTTGCTTGACTCTGTATGTTGGTTTGTGCAGAGTAAATAAAACAACCACCTCTCCCAGTACTGAAGGTGTGGTCCCTTGTAGGAGATGAATCTTGTCCCTCAACCCTGTCCCAGCCCTTTGTCAAATCTCTATGCTTGTCCAGGCAGCCCTTTGTATTTTTAATAGCTCCCAGTGGTTGAAGGTATGTCAAGAACTGTCAGTGTCTCTAAGGGAAAGATTTTTGCATCTAGATTCAGGCTGTTTGGAAAACTGATCCTCAAGCAGTAGTTTTTAAAAGTATGCAAATATATATAATCCAGCGGGACTGCAAGTGTTAAGTCTTGCTGACCAGACAATCTGAGATTGTCCCCTAGGTGGCAGTCACAAAAGTAGGCTCCAGATGAGTGTATTAGCTCTTCTCTGGGAGATATCTGGAAGCTGGAGCAAGGGAGAAGGATAGCTCCAAGATGGCATCTACAACCTCTCTTCCTTGTGAACAGCTTTGTAGTCCACTAGATGTGGCCAAACCTGAAGCCTGTCCCCTAGGGCAAATCTCCAGAAGTCTCCTTCAAAGAAGGATTGGAAAGTATGCCTCAGTCTGCCATCTTGCATAGTGCTGTGGGGATTGCAGCCTGCCGAGAACCAATTTACCAATTGCCACAGTCCTGTGTGACCCAGGAATGCAAGCTGCCTTGGCCATTAGAGCCAGCTGATCAAGGAACATTTTCTAGGTGACAGCTAAAAATACTGGGGCACCCAATATAAAAATCAGGTCACCAGCTGTATGTAAAGTTTTCCTCCAAAAGACACTGGTGCCCTGGAGTGAGGCAGAGGGAATGTGTGAAAATAGCACTTATCCTCTGAGATCTCTGGAAAGGATTACAGTCAGTCTCTAGATGTGTGCTTAATTAGAAGCCTTCTCCTTAGGTTTTAACCAGGATGATTAGCTAATAGGCCTTAAATTCAAGCTCCTGGGTCTGTTTTATCCCTTGCTGTGCCTGAGTGGGGGTGGTTGTAGCTATTTAGGAATTCTTTCTCTATAGATTACAATCCCATGGAATACACAATCATAAACTTCACTGACCACCAAAGCCAGGCAATGTAGAGGTGTCCCCTGGAAGCAGCCAAAAGAATCAGGATGCCAGATTGAGATATGAGTTCCTTTCTGGATGACTGTGATTATTATAGACCTATGGGATCAGGAATGCAAGTTCTTCTGTCCTTCACAGCTGGAGAGTTAAGAGGCATCCTTTGGGCAGCAGATGCAAAGATTAAGCACCAGACACATGTAAAAACTATTCTGAGAAATACTGGTGCTCTGGATCACAGCAAAAGGAGAGCAAGAAGATAACATCTGCCAGTCTCCATCCCCAGAAAGTGTTCCAGTGACACTCAGATGTATTTGGTAAATTAGATGCCTGCCCAATACTTTAATATAAGTATGTGAGCCTCCTTCACTTTAAATCTGGGTACAGTTGGCTGCTTCTGAGATGGGCCATGAAGCAGGTAGTCTGAGTCCACGGGCCTTTTAAGAACTGTCTCCCAGATCACTATAATCTTATGGGTCTCAGGTCATGAGCCCCATTGGTTTTCACAGTAAGATGTTTGGGGGTTCATCTCTCAGGGTGAAGTCCTAAAAGTTGAGGTGCTCAGTGTGGGGTTTGAGCCCTTTTCTCCTCAGAGAGAAGCTCTGGGTTCTAAGTTTTCTCCTAGTGTGGGTCACCATACCAGAGGTGGAGTTTATGGCACGATTATTTCCCATTCTCTCCTACCTACTTTGATGTGGTTTTCTTTTCATGTGCCTAATGTGTGGTCATTACTCAGCAAGTCTCTAGGCTTTTTTTTTTTTTTCCTAAGAAGAAAATATTCCATATATAGCTATAAACTCAGTGTGTCCTATGGGAGAAGATAAGTTCAGGAAATTCCTACATCACCAGTTTGAACCAGAAGCAAATAGAAGGCACAGAGCTAAAGAATATGGTAATAGAACTAGAAAATACACTACAGGGAATCAATAACAGACTAAATTAAGCAAGAGAAAGGTTTAGTCAACTCAAAGACAGTGGAGCTTACCAATCAGAGTGAGAAAAAGAAAAGAATGGGACAAACTGAAGATAGCTTAAGAAGCTTATAAGACAGCATCAAACTAACTAATATTTGCATTATTGGGGTCCCAGAAGAAGAGAGAGAAAAGGACAGAAATCTCGTCTGAGGCAATAATAGCTGAAAACTTCCCTAACCTGGGGGAGGAAATAGATGTCCAGATCCAGGAAGCCCAGAGAGGTAAGCAAAAAAAAAAAAAAAAAAAAAAAAAAAAAAAAAAAAAAAAATTAACCCAAAGAGATCCATATCAAGGCACAATATAATTTGTTAAAAGTTAAAGATAATAAGTGAAACTTAAAACCATCAAAAAAAAAAAAACAACTTGTCACATACAAGGGACCACCTCTTATGAACCCAGAAGAGTTTTGAGCAGAAATTTTGCAGGGTAGAACAAAGTGGAATGAAATATTCAAAATGCTGAGAGAAAAACCTTCCAATCAAGAATACTTTACCTGGTAAAGTTATCATTCAGAATTGAAGGAGAGAAAAAAAGTTTTCCAGGCAAGCAAAAGCCAAAGGAGCTCATCACTACCAGACCAGTCTTGCTAGAAATATTAACAGAATTTCTTTAAGCTGAAAATTCAGAGTGCTATTAGTAATAAGAAAATATTTAAAAGAATAAATTTCACTGGAAAAATAAATACAATAAAGGTAGTGTGTTAATCATTTATAAATAGCATGAATTAAAAGACAAAAGCAGTAAAAGTCAATATGATTATAATAAGGGATACACAAGATAAAAAGATGTAAAATGTGACATTAGGAACATAAAATGTGGGTGAAGGGCACAGTAAAAATGTTGAGCTTTAGAATGGAATCAAACTTAAGTTATCAACTTAAAATAAGGTTATAGGCATAAGTTGTTTGTTATAAGTAAGCCTCATGGTAACCACAAAGCAAAAACCTATAGTAAATACACAAAAGATAACGGACTATAAGCATATCACCAAAGAAATTCATCAAACCACAAGAGAGTAAGAGAAGAGGAAAGAAATAGAGAGGAACTATAAAACACCAGAAAACAATTAACAAAATGTCAGTAAGTATCTACCTATTGATAACTGCTTTGAATATGAATGGACTA
This sequence comes from Meles meles, assembly GCF_922984935.1. Classification (NCBI taxonomy): domain Eukaryota; kingdom Metazoa; phylum Chordata; class Mammalia; order Carnivora; family Mustelidae; genus Meles; species Meles meles. The sequence continues at coordinate 75,485,224 of NC_060070.1, forward strand.
AATTCTCCAGTCTAAAGATACAGAGTAGTTTAACTGATAAAAAACAAACAAACAAAAAAACAACACTTATCTATATGTTACCTACAAGAGACTCACTTTTGATGTAGGGACACACAGAGACCAGACGTGAAGGGATGGAAAAAGATATTCCATAAAAATAGAAATGAAAAGAAAACTACAGTAGGTATACTTACTATAAGACAAAATGACTTTAAAACAAAGACTGTAATAAGAGACAAAGAAGGGTATTACATAATGATAAAGAGGTCAATCTAACAAGAATATGTAACATTTGTACATATTTAGGTATCCAACATAGCAACACCAAAATATGTAAGGCAAATACTAACATACCTAAAGACAGAAATTGATGACAATGCAATAATAGTAGGGACATTTAGTACCCCACTTAAATCAAAGGGTAGATCATCTAAACAGAAAATCAAAGCAGGAACATGGGCCTAAACAACATGTTGATCCAGATGGACTTAATAGATACATACTGAACATTCCATCCCAAAGCAGCAAAATACACATTCTTCTCAAGTACACATGGAATGACAAGCCTTAATAAACTTAAGATAAATGAAATCATATCAAGCATCTTTTATGAATGGTATGAAACTAGAATTTAATTACACAAAGAAAACTGGAAAATTCACAAATATATAAAGATTAAACAAAATACTACTGAACAACCTATGGGTCAAAGAAAAAATCAGAATCCAAATTAAAAAAATACCTGGAAATAAGCAAAAATGGCAATGTCACATACAAAAATTTGTATTTTGAAGATGAATCCTCCTACTGATAAATGTCTACCTCAAGCAACAAGAAAAATCTCCAATAAACAACCTAACTTTACACCTCAAGGAAGTAGAAAGAGGATAAGGCCCAAAAGTAGTAAAAATAAAGAAATATCAATGATTGGAGGAGAAATAAATGAAATAGAAACTAAATATACAATAAAGAAGATCAATGAAAGGAAAACCTGGTTCTTTGAAAATAGAAATAAAATTGACAAGCTTTTACCTAAGTTCACCAAGAAAAAAAGAGAGGGCTCAAAGAAATAAAAAACAAAAGAGGAAAAGTTATAACTGATACCAAAGAAATAGAAAGGATCATAAGAAAATATTATGAACAATTATATGCCACCAAATTGGACAACCTAGAAAAAATGGATAAATTCCTAGAAACATATATCAAGACTGCATCATGATGAAAATAAATATGAACAGACCAATTACTAGCAAAGAGATTGAATCAATAATCAAAAACCTCCCAACAAACAAGAGTCTAGGACAAGACTGTTTTACCGAAAAATTCTACTAAACGTTCAAAGATAAGTTAATACCAATCCTCACTAAACTCTTCCAAAAAATAGGAAAGGAGGGAACTCTTCCATACTTGTTTTATGAGGCTGGCATTATGGATACCACAACCAGACTAGGATGATAAAGGAAAAGAAAAGTGCAGTCCACTATTCCTAATGAACATAGATGAAAAATCCTGAGTAAAATAGTAGCAAACCAGATTCAACAAAACATTAAAAGGATCATACACCATGATCAAGTGGGATTTATTCCAGGAATTCAAGGATGGGCCAACATTCAAAGATCAGTCAATATAATACACTAAATAACATAATGAAGGATATCTCTGTATCTTAGTATATATAGAAAACAGATTTGGGAGAACTCAGCATCCATTTATGATAAAAACTCTCAACAAAGTGGGTATAAAGGGAATGAACCTCAATAGAATAAAGGCCATATATATGATAAGCCCACGGCTAACATCGTACTCAATGATGAGAAGCTGAAAGCCTTTCTTTTATGATCAGGAACAAGACAAGGTGCCTACTCTTAGCACTTTTATTCAATATATTCAGTGTAGTGCAAAGCAATTAGGTGATGTAAATAATTAAATGAAATTAAAAATAAAAAGTATCCAAATTGTAAAAGAAGAAATAAACTACAAATACTATTAATATTTGCAGATGACATGATATTATATATAGAAAGCCCTAAATATGCCATCAAAAAAACTGTTAAACTGATAAATTCAGTGAGGTTGTAAAATACAAAATCAATGTTAAAAAAATCTGTTGTGTTTCTGTACACTATTTAATGAATTATCAGAAAAAAAATAAGAAAAGGGGGCATCTGGGTGGCTCAATGGGTTAAAGCCTCTGCCTTCAGGTCAGGTCATGATCTCAGGGTCCTGGTATCAAGCCCCATGTCGGGCTCTCTGCTCAGCAGGGAGCCTGTTTCCCCCTCTCTCTCTGCCTGCCTCTCTGCCTATTTGTGATCTCTGTCTGTCAAATAAATAAATAAAAACTTAAAAAAAAAAAGAAAAGAAGAAAACTATCCATTTACACCTGCATCAAAAAGAATAGAATACCTAAGAATAAATTTAGCCAAGGAGGCAAAAGACTTGCATATTGATATCTAAAAGACATTAACGAAATCAATTCAAGAAGACACAAGTAAATGGAAAGATATTCCATGCTCGTCGATTGAAAGAATCAGTAAAATGCCCATACTACTGAAAGCAATCTGTAGTCAATGAAATCCTTATCAAAATTCCAATGACATTTTCTACAGAACTAGAACAAGCAATTCTAAAATTTGCATGGAAACACTAAAAACCCTGAATACTCAGAACAATCCTGAGAAAGAATAATAAAGCTGGAGACATGCTTCCTGATTTCAAACTTTATTACATAAAGAAATGGTAATTAAAACAATATTGGCATAAAAATAGACACTTAGATCAATGGAACAGAAATAAATTCATGAATATAAATATAGTCAATTTATTTATGACAAAGGAGCCAATAATATATAATGGGGAAAGAATAGTCTTTTCAATAAATCGTTCTGCGAAAACAACAGCCACATGTAAAACAATGAAATACAACCATTGTTTTAAAACTTACACAAGAATAAACTCAAAAATAGATTAAAAACTTGAATGGGAGACCTAAAACCGTAAAACTCCTTCAAGAAAACATAGGGAGTAAGCTCCTTCTCATTGGTCTTGGTGATGATTTTTCTTTGAATCTAACTCTAAAAGAATTGAAACACAAAATAAGTAGGACTGCATCATACTAAAAAGCTTCTGCACAGCAAAGGAAACCATCAACAAAGTCACCTACTGATAGGAATATTTGAAAATCATAAATCTGATAAGTGGCTGATATCCAAAGTACATAAAGATCTCATACAACTGAATAGCAAAAAAAACCCCACAAAAACAACAACAACAACAAAACAACCAACCAACCAACCAAACAAACAAAAAACCAAAACCCAATCTGATTAAAAATGGGTGGAACACCGAATAGACATTTTTCCAAAGAAGACATATAGATGACCAAAAGTACATGAAAAGATGCTTGACATCATTAATTGTCAGGTAGATGCAAATCAAAACCACACTAAGCTATCACCCCTCACCTGTTAAAATGGCTATTATAAAAAAGATAACCAATAACAAGTGTTGGCAAGGATGTGGAGAAAGGGAATTCTTGTGCACTGCAGATGGAAATATAAATTGGTGAAACCACTATGGAAAATAGTGTGGAGGTTTTGGAAGAAATGAAAAGTAAAACTACCATAGGATCTAGCAATTTCATTTTGGGGTATTTATGTGAAGAAAATGAAAACACTAACTCAAAAAGAAAAAAAAAAGATACATGAACCTCCACGTTCATTGCAGCATTATTTACAATAACCAAGATATGGAAACATCTAAATGTCCATTGGTAGATGAGTGAATAAAGAATCTGTGAGACTATATGTGTGTGTGTGTTTGTGTGTGTATTATACACACACACACATTGTAATATTACTAATATCAACACATTGGAATATTACTCAGCCATAAAAATGAATGAGTTCTTGTCATTTGCAATAACATGGATGGGGCTTGAGGGCATTGTGCTAAGTAAGATAACTCAGGCAAAGAAAGACAAATGTTATATGATAGCATTTATATAGGGAATCTAAAAAATAAAAAATAAAAATAAAAACAGAATACCAAGCTCACAGATACAGAAAATAGATTGGTGGTTTCCAGCGGGATGGGGTGGAGGTTGGAGAAATGGGTTCAGGAAGTTAAACAGTAAAAAGAAAAAAAACAAAAAACCCCAAAAATGTGCCAATGCTATAGATATTTGGTAAATGTTAGTTGAGCTGCATTGTCTGTATATGTTTTACAGTAAGTGCTAAAGAGGAAAAGATTATCTTATCTACTTTGTACTACATTGGATGCAGCAAGATATATATAGAAAATTTATAAATTTCTGATTGCGATGACACCTTTAGAAAGGGGAAAATATCAAAACATCTTAACACTGACATGAATCCTATATTTCTATCCTTGGTTATTAAAATATTACCAAAGAATTATTCAACAAAGTTATGTTTTTCAGAAAGTTTATTTCTTTCTCTGTTATTGAAATTTCGTCCATCAAACAGGCATAGTACCGTCATTTTCAGTACGTTTTCAAGATCAAGCACCGAGTTTATGGGCAATCTTCTAATTTAGAAGTAGAAATAGAGAAGATTTTTAGGAATGTAGTAATTCAGCTTTATGGAAAACAGGAAAATGACTCAATAAAACCATCTGGTCACTAAAAAAAAAAAAAAAAGAAAAAAAAAGAAAAGAAAGAAAGAAAAAAAAAAATGTGTATGCCACACTTATGCGTCCCTGCTGTTTGAGTGGCCTAGCATGGTATGGGGCCTGCTTAAAATCACCACTAACAGCTGGTTACCATTCAGTTGCTATTGTTGGTGCCCAGTTATTTTCGGTTTGGCTTGGCACTGGCGGTGGCAAACATCTGCTAAGTGATGGCTCAATTTGTGGGTCCAGGTCTTTGGGATTTAAATGCCTCTGAATTTAAGGGTAAGCTAGGCTTATGTGGGAGCTTCTTTAAAGTTGACCTGAATCCTTGCAAAAGGTTGCAAGCTGTCATGGTTTCCTGGCTTTTACATAGCTTGGATCTTCCATATAGGATGGTTGCTGCCCCTCCAGGCTCCTCCAGTCCTAGTAGGACTTGACTGCCTCCTCTAAGTAGCAAAATGAAGATATTATTAATATCTTAGAGCAACTAGATAACTGCTTCCAATAGTTTCTAGATTTTTGCCATGTGAGGCTATCTTTGGTGAGAATTATATTTGCATACATATGTGTACATTTGAGGCTATGAATCACAGACATTTGCTGTGCATTTAGCTCATGCTTTTACCAGGAATCAGCTAGACATTGGACGTTGGCTTTGGAATTTGTTATATCTACTGCCAGGTCACAAGGTTGTGTTTGAAAGTTCAGGAGGTAAAAGGCCCAAATGGTAATGAAAGCAAGAAAAATATCATCTACTCTGGTTGAGGAACTGGTCATTCTCAAGTAATTATAGCTTCTTTTCTGTTCATATTTATTATTTCCCCTATTTACAATTCCTAGAAATTAGAAAGTGCTTGCTTATATCCCACTGTTACCTCCCCACCACCACCACCTTAAGACAAAGAAGTCATTTATTTTAGAAACCCAGTGGTCTTTAGTATCATTTCAATGTATGAGTTAATTTTAGAGTAGTAAGAGTAAATGAAATGCAATATTTACATTTTGCTAATTATCTTCTCTTGTTAGAAAGCTGCTATTTTGCAGAAAGAGAAATATGTTAAAAATGTACATATTTTAACTATAAAAATCAATTGTCATAAATTGTATATATAGCAAATCACATGGGAAGTCTTTATTTCCTAATTTAAAAAAGCTGCCTCAAAGAAATGTTTCAGCACACAGAGGCACATGGGCCACTTGGCAGACAGCCTAATTGAAACCAAGGGCCCAGGAGAAGAGCTGAACTCTGCATCTGCTGTCCAGAACTGGCTGCACTACACTTTGAACCAGTGCTGATGGCTTTGTACACAAAGATCAAAATGAGTTTGTTTTATTCAGCTGGGTTGTGGAGGTGCACGTATTTTGGCTTCTGGATGCAATAAAGCATTGAGCTCTCAGATAAACAAACTATAAATCTAATCAAGCCTAGGCACAATGATAAGTAGATTGCTTGAAACGGAGAGGTGGGTTGTGGTGGTGGTGGTTGGGTGGGTGCGGGTTGGGGGGAGATGAGGGGATGAGAGAGAGAATGAGACAGAGCAAGAGAAAGAAGATAAAATGGTCCAAGCCCATTTTATGTGGTGGAGTACTAAACATGACTCTTGGTATGTTGCCAGTTTTAACAACTATTTCCTCTCCTTCTCCCCACCTCCCTCCTTTTTTTTCTTGACATGTTGCAGTGAGATTTCAGATATATTCTCTATTAAAGACTGTCTTGGGAGCTACATCAAATTCCTTGAATGGAAGCAGGTGAATTATTGTAAAATATTTCTTCTTAAGTTGGAGTTTGAGGACTTTGAAATATTTCCCTATCTGTTTCTCAAAGCAATATGGGCAAATAATATGGAGTTAGTGTGTTCCTTATGTGCTGTGTTTAATCACCAGTTCCATTATCATGTAACGTTTATTTGTCTCCAGTTATATGTTTGGAAGTAAAACAAAAGAATGATGACTATTTCTTCTTAAACGTGTTTAGATGCAATCACTCCTAAGCATAACTTGAGTATTTCAGCTATGATGAAGAAATGGAAAGGTGTCATTGATTTATTCATGTGCATTGGATGCTTTGGCCCACCATACTACTTCAAATATTGTTGGAATCAATCCATTTCCTTACTTTACTAAGTACCTGCCAGATAAATCTCCAGATATGATAAAATATGTGTCCATTAGGAATGACTGAATTCCACAACTAGATTTCACCTGAAATCTGAATGATGAAGTTTTCATTTAAAGTGAATGTCATAGGTTGACAGGTTTAAAAACTGCCCAAGAAATAAATAATAGTGATTTAGAAATTTCCTCCAGAAATATAGGAATCCTGGCTGTACAATAAAGAATAAATTTCTAGAAAATGGACACCTCTAATCTGAAACACTAAGTAGATATTTACAGCATAGTTAATTGATTTTCTTAAAAAATCTTTTTTATTAAGATATATAATATTGAGATATATAATTAACTTACCATAAAATTCATGCTTTTCAAATGTATAAGTTGTTTTTAGTATATTCACGAAGTTGAGCATCCAACACTTCTTTCTAATTCCAGGATTTTTTTTTAAGATTTTATTTTTAAATAATCTCTATACCCAAACGAAGGGCTCAAACTTGCAACCTGGAGATCAAGAATTGCATGCTGTACCAACTGAGCCAACCAGGTGACCCTAATTCCAGAAATTTTCATCACCTTAAAAAGAAACACTATACGTATTAGTAGTCTGTTGTGGAATTTATTGGTAGAAATTTCAGGGAACTAGTACTTACTTTTAACTTTTAAGTTGAATAAAGTTTCATTTATAGTTCAGAAAAGTCAATTTTGATTATTCCAATTTCCAAGTTATTAAGTTTTTTTTACTGTAGATAACCAAAATATTTCAAGTATGCAGTGAAATGTAGCAGAGTTTAGAGAATTCAGTACTAAAATGGATAGTTTATTGCATGAATTACCTAAGTCCCTTAGCATCTCAAAGTTTTCATCTTAATTGCAAATGACCCAAGCAGGCTAATGAATTGAACTGAGTACTACATTGTCCAGAGTACTATGCTAGGAGTTATGTTCCTTGTTCAAAACATATATAGAAAGTTCAATAATGATTATTATAATAATTTTCATGATATTAAGGAAAAATAGAAAAAAGAAAATGATGATGAGGAAAAACATTTCATTGATCATACTACTGTGTAAGGAATTTGTTTGTTATGCTTCTTGGTTAGTAACTCATTTATTCTCAGGACAACTCGAGTACATAAGTAGCATAACATATTATCGAGTGTGATGTGGATTCAAGCAGTAGAAACCAAATTTGTTTATCTGCAGAAAAACAGTGAGTTCATTGGAAATATATCTAGAGGCTCCAGACTCTATGGGAGTACAAATGACCAGGACTATCAATTAGAAGGAAATAATAGAAGACTGGGCAGCAGAAAAATAGCAGTAGATACACTTCAGGTACAATCAGATGCCATGTCACTGCCTCTCCTGATGCTGTAATGAATATGACCTCCTACTTTCCTGATATCATTGTATTAGTTGCTCAAGATTCAGCAACCAAGAAAAAACATCTGATTTACCGAACTTATCTTAGGTGTCCACTCTGTGGAGAAAAAGGGAGGAACAAATCAGTTTGACATCTGTGATAGTTAATTTTATGCATCAACTTGACCAGGCCACAGTGCCCTGTTATTTGGTTAGATGTTATCACGGATATTTCTATGAATGTGTTTTTGGATGAAATTAATGTTTACATCAGCAAACTTTGAAGAAAGCAGATTACTCCCTGTAATGTGGATGGGCCTTATCCAGTTAACTCAAGGCCTTACTGGGATGAAGACAGAGACTCCCCCAGAAAGAAAGAATTCTGCTAGGAGACTGCCTTTGGACTTGAACTGAACTTTTCCCTGGTCTTCACCTTGCTGGCCTAATTTATTAGATTTTGGACTCACCAGAACACACAATAACATAAGCCAATTCCTTAAAAAAAAATCTCTTCTATCATACACACATGCATACACCTCTATTGGTTCTATTTCTCTGGAGACCCTAAACACAGCTTATTTTGTAGGAAGTGGCTAAAACATCAAAAGATTTCTACAAAATGAGACATTACCAAATAAATTTGGACTACTAATAGAAAAAAAGGGCCTCAATGGTGAACATTCAAAAAGTAGGAAATGTCCATTACACATAGTAATATGTGAAGATAGTGTCTAAATTCTGAGGGAGAGGGAATCAGAATTAACTGCAGAAGTTAATCTTGAAATAAGTCACAGGAAAATATTTTCTAAAGGAAGAGAGACATGAATTGAAGGAGCAGAAGGAAAAATATATTCTAAGTCAGGGGTATAAAGATGGGCATGTGATCTTCCACTGAGGTGGCAATACGATGTTATATGGAGGAAATAATGCTGTTCCAGACCTTTGAATAGCCTGGAAGTCTCCACTTTTTGCCTCTTGAATGCCAGTTACAGTGTAAGAACTGCAGCTACCCAGAAACCTCCATGCTACAGGTCCAACCCCTATGGAGAGGCCCTGAAGAGAGGGAGAGAGATGTCAGACACAAAAGGAGTGGCTAGGTGAAAACATTTAAGCAAAAACATTTTTTAAGAAGTGTATTCTCCAGGGGCACCTGGGTGGCTCAGTCACTTGGGCATCCAGCTCTTGATTTTTGCATGATGTCATAATCTCAGGGTCATGATATTAAGCCCAGTTTTGGGCTCTATGCTCAGTGCAGAGTCTGCATGAGATTCTCTCCCTCTGCCCTACACCTGATCTTCTCTTAATCTCTCTACAATAAATAAATTTCAAAAAATCATTTAAGAAAAGTGTATTCTCCAGCTACTCTAACTGTCCAAGCTGAAGTCAAGAAGATCAAAGATGAAAAATCGAACTGAGCCTTTCTTGGGCACTTTAGCTCTAAATTATAAACTACATAAAATGGTCATTTATGTCAGTATATAGTTTTGGGAATAGTTTATCAATGCAAGATTTCTGTCACATATGCCGTCCATTTAATGTGATACTCTAAAATATTGGAGATATACAAACAAAGTCAGGGGAACAGATGAAGTTCTTGAGGGTACAAATTAGAGAATATAAAAGGCAAGCCTGAGGTTTAGAGGTACCAGTATTTAATGGGCAGGGGTAAAATACCCCACATGGTGAGAAGACAACAAAATGGTCAGAGAAATTCGAATTAAACCTGCAGATACTGTCTGGAGTGCAAGATATTACAAGGGGCAATTGGGATATATATATATATATGTATGTATATATATGTATATATGTATATATATGTATGTATATATATCCCAATACATACATATATATACATATATACATATATATACATACATATATATATATATATATGCAGCAGAGAGCATGGTTCAATGAAGACAATTCATTTTGTTGAGATTAATACTGGTTTTGTTACAGAGAAATTTTATTAGAGTAAATAATGAGACTAAATTAGAGTGAGAATGAGATTTGGTTTGGGTACATGTTTAACCATGTAATGGTACATCAGACTATTAACAATGATATGTGAGCCTTCTCAAAAGCAAAAAAACCAAAAATGTAACATACATTTTACTAATAGAAATTTATTTTATAAATGACAAAATAGAAATAAAACATATTTATTTTATAAGTTATAAAATATATGTATAAAATTATCTGATAAATATAAATTTATAGAACCTACAAAGAAAATATACAAGAAGGATAAGACTTTTAAAGAAAATAATTTTTTGAAATTTGGACTTATGGTCCAAATTAATGACTACTGTCTTGTATCATTCGTCCATTTATTTGAATAGTTTGATTTGATCACACAGTACTGAGATGTTCTCTTCCTGTGTCCAGTGTTATAAAATTAGATATATATAGATCTGAACACCTAAAATGACCAATGCAAAGCTATAAACATCCTAGTGAATCCCACATTTGCGAGAAGTTCAAAATATACATGGAAATTGCAGAAGTTTTATACTAAAATTGGCATTAAAATTATTTAGCATTGGATTTGTATCACAGGTTCTCCAGTGCGTGAAAATATGTTATATATTTTATTATCCATTTTTATAGTTCTAAAAATTCTCAACATAGGTTTGGAAATTATATTTCTGTCAGACATTTATGTGACAATTGAAGTTGTTCCTATGACTACTATGGAAAACTACTGGTTTAGATTAAACAAAGGTAAATATTCAAAGCACTTTGTTTTCAGCAAAACTATTTTGGATATAAAGCAATTTCATTTGAATATAAAATTATATTCTCCATGCTATAATCTATTCTTGTTTTATCTTTAATTATTTGTGGTTCCACCAAATTTTAAATTAATGTGTTCTTTAATTTTTTTAATAAAATGTCTCATGAAAATTGGATAATTTCTTTCAGTGGTATCTGCTTTCCAGAAACTTTTGACTCTTTTTGGAAAAAAACCTTGATAGCCAGCTCTATGGCTCTCTAAATTCTGCTCAATACCATGCAAGGACAATGGGATAGTCTTTCAGTTTGCTTATATTATTAGCTATTATGTCAGTATTAAAGATATCAGAAGGCATTTTAACCTCATAGATGAGGCAGACAGTAGCTACATAAGTACTGTGACACCTGTTTGTCTCAATCAAGACTGTGCGTGTCATTAGCAAAGAAGCATGTTGTGGCTTGAGTGGAGGTTCAGTCGTCTCTACCTCAAGGTTGGAATTGCCCTAACTGTGCTAATAGCTATGTAATATGGACACCTCTGTATTAGATACAAGAAGAGAGATGTTCTGATGCACAGTTTGTGAAATGTAATACCATTATCTGATTCTTTTATTAAGTGCAGTTGTTCACACCTAACCACATATTTATCATCTTGCATTGTTATGTCAAGATATTTGTTCTCTAATGGAACCTTAATAACTTTGTGTGAGAGGTCTTGTCTCCCCTATTTGACTATAAGCTCTTTGAAGACAATGGGAAATGTCTCATAATTTTAGTTGCTGCTCTGTACATAGTAGTTTTAGGCAGAGACTAGGAATGTAATGGAGCCTAACTAACTAATATAATGTTTATTGAGTTCCTATATCATACCAGTGGCTATGCTAAGTGCTATATGCACAATAGTAATATGGCATAAGTTCTACCCCCTTAATAAGTTGTAAAAGTAAAAGGGGTGTGTGTGTGTGTGTGTGTGTGTGTGTGTGTGTATATATATATATATATATATTTCATATATATACATATTTCATATATATACATATATATTTCATATATACACATATATATTTCATATATACATATATATTTCATATATATACATATATATTTCATATATATATATAAACGTAGTGAGCTTTAGAACTTAGTTGAATTCCAAACTTGTAATATTACTAATTTTATTTTATTTTATTTTATTTTATTTTATTTATTTATTTTTTTAAAGATTTATTTATTTGACAGATAGAGATTACAAGTAGGCAGAGAGGCAGGCAGAGAGAGAGGAGGAAGCAGGCTCCCAGCTAAGCAGAGAGCCCGATGCAGGGCTCGATCCCAGCACCCCGGGATCATGACCTGAGCTAAAAAAAAAAAGCAGAGGCTTTAACCCGCTGAGCCACCCAGGCGCCCCATATTACTAATTTTATTGTAGATAATCCGGTGTTTATTGTTGATTTACCAAAAAACATTCAGTATTAATAGCATTATGAAAATATGGAGCATATCTTTTTGTTAAGAAGATTTTAATTTATTATAATTTTTAAATATAGGTGTAATAACTTAGGAAGACATTTGTGAAAACTCTTTTTATTATTTATTTATTTATTTGAGAGAAAGTGCGTAAGCAGGGGGAGGAGCTGAGGGAGAAGCAGACTGAGCAGGAGCCTGATGTAGAGCTCAATCCAAGGACCTCAAGATCTGAAGCTGAAATCAGACCCTTAATTGACTGAGCCATCCAGGCACCCCTTGAGGGAACTTAATTAAAAAATCTAGATGGCCTTGAATCCCATGGAGTCTGAATCTTCCTTTAGGCTTCTATTCAGTAGTATCTCTTCTTAACACAGGCTCTGGCCCAGGATTTCCCACTGGTCGATATGGACTAAAGATCATTTCTTAAGGCCTGATGGAAAGTAAAGGAAGAGAGATTTAAAACATGGTGGCATGGTAAAATAAAGTTGGAGTGCATGGGGACCCTTATGTTTTGTCCTTCCCTTTATTTCCCAGAACCTCTCAGATTCATACTTGAAATAGAGGGTCTTCTAGGGTTAAACTCTGATCTTCTAAAAAATGGTAAATCTCCTTCAAAATGAAACCAATTAAAGAATTATTGGTGGAGTTGTTAAAATACTTGAAATACAGAGTATTTGGAAAGAAGGGCAATTTTACCTCCCATAGTGATACTGAATAATACTTGAACACAGTGTATAGTCAAACATATAGATAAATGACTTTCTATTGGCAAATGTTTTACCCTAAGCAGGACTTAGTCCTGTCCTGACTATACTGTGACTGTTCAGATGTTACAGGCTTCAGAAAGCTGTGGTAGGGTATGGGATGGATTAATGTGAATTCCAGTTGCTGGTATCTGAATTACTGCAGTTGTGAATTCCTTGATCTAGAACCCTGAAATAAATATGGAATCTGAAGGAATGTTAGTGTAAGATAAAGAAAAGAAGTCATGGAGATAATTATTACAGTGATTTTCACTTGCAAATATTGATTTATTGAAGTATTTTGATTTTTAAATGGAAATTTCCCCTTATCTTCAAATATATATGAATTAACTGTGACTTAGATATGTAAGAAGTTGTATGGTCTTTTCAGTGGAATTTAAATTTCATAATGCAGTAGAAACATTTTGTAAAATTGATATAAATAATTAGTCTTATAAGGGATATTGAATAAAGAAATAAAGTGAGAGAAACTTATTTTATTTATTTTTTATTTTTTAATTTTTTTAAAAGATTTTATTTATTTATTTGACAGACAGAGATCACAAGTAAGCAGAGAGGAAGGCAGAGAGAGAGGAGGAATCAGACTCCCTGCTGGGCAGAGAGCCTGATGTGGGGCTCGATCCCAGGACCCTGGGATCATGACCCGAGCTGAAGGCAGAGGCTTTAACCCACTGAGCCACCCAGGCACCCTGAGAGAAACTTATTTTAAATAAAGAATCAGATATAGCTGAGAAATTTCAATATAATGAACAATATTTTGTCCTCAAAGTCATAGAGTTCTTAGCTTGGTTTACATTGTACTATGTTATCTCAGTGAAAAGTGTTACAACATCTTAGCATCTGTATTTTTGGTGAGCATTATTGATGGATATTTTTCCTTTCTTCTGGATTGTTGATAATGGTGTAGATGCAGTCTTTGTATTTACAAAAAAAAAGGCAAATAAATTGACCTTAACTATTTTTATGTTAATCTAAACTTGCAAGCCAGTAATACAAATGGTAAACATATTCCATTTACTAAAAGAAAGATCAAAATTAAGCTTACAAAAAAGCAAACAATTTATTCCTTTGAAGTTGGCTTTCCCTGGTCAAAAGATCTCTTTCAGGCTTAGAAAACTTTACATTTTCAAAATGAGGATTTCATGCTTCACTCTTCAAGTCAAAAATTCTCACAAAGGGACTTGAGTTGGAAGACAGAGAAGATGGTGGCAGAGTAGGACAACCCAAGGTTCATCTTATTCCATGAACGCAACTAGATAACTACCAAATCATCCTAAATACCCTCATAGTCAACCTGAAGACTGACAGAACAAACTCCATAACTAAAGGGAAAGAAGAAGCCACATCATAGGAAATGCAGAGACATGGTTTAAAGGAGAAATGGATTTTAGGTACTGTGGAAGGGAGAGAGCTGTGGTCCCAGAGAGGGGTAAGGGGGAGAGAGAGAGAGGAGTACATAGAGGTACACACAAATTGGATGTTTTCCCAAAGCCATTGGCTTGGAAAATGAGAGGGGCCTATAATTTTAAAGGTAGAGGGCTTGCCTGGGATAGAGTCTGGAGAGCACTGCTCTGTTCCCCTGTGCTCTGGAAGAACTGCCTTTTTCAGTCAAGCTTGCCTCAGTCCCAGTGTGGTGGGCCCTACCCCAGAAGACAAAGACAAATCGCTGCCCACAACATGTCTCCTGACCAGAGAATTCTATATGCTTCAGTTCTGCTGAAAGTGGTGTCCGGTTTCATATCACAAACTGACCAGAGCACACCTTGTTAAAACTCATCACATTCAGGCCAGAGATCAAACACTGCCTGTAGCAGGCAAGGAGAGGCTTTGCAGATGACTGGTCTGAAGGATAGAACAACCAAAACACAGCAGCACAGAGCATGCAGCACACACCAGAGACACTCCCTGAAGGGCCAGGCCCTATTCACCACATGACCTCTTCTCATAAGGCCAATTTTTCATGAGCAGGAGACATAACTGCTTTTTATAACAACAAAGAAGAAGGCAGAAACTTAGACAAACAGCAAAGACAGAGGAATTTATCCCAGATGAAAGAGCAAGATAAGGCCCCAGCCAGAGATTTAAGTGAAACAGATATAAGTAACATGCCTGATGGAGAATTTAAAGCAACAATCGTAAGGATACTCACCGGGCTTGGGGAAAAAAAAAATAGAAGACATCAGTGAGACCCTTACCACAGAGATAAAAGAATTAAAAAAGAGTCAGAGATGAAGAATACAATAAACAAGATGGAAACAGGCTTGACCCAGTGAACAGCAGGCTGAAAGAAGCAGAGGAATGAATTAGTAACTTACAGACAAAATAATGGAAAATAATGAAGCTGAACAAAAGAGAAAGAATTATGCAACACAAGAATAGAATTAGGGAACTCAGTGACTCCATCAAATGTAATAATATTTGTATTATAGGAGCCCTAGAAGACGAGAGAGAAAAGGGGCAGAAAATTTATTTGAAGAAATAATAGCTGAAAACTTTCCTCATCTGGAGAAGGAAACAGACATCCAGATCCAGGAAGCATGGAGAACTCCCATCAAGATCAACAAAAGCAGGACAACAGCAAGACATATTGTAGTTAAATTTGTAAAACAGTGATAAATAAAATAAAATCTTAAAAGCAGCAAGACAAAAGACATACTTAAAAGGAAGACCCATAAAGCTAGCTGGAGACTTCTCAACAGAAACTTGACAAGCCAGAAGAGAGTGACATGATATATTCAAAGTGCTAAATGGAAAAATATATAGCCAAGAATACTCTATCCAGCAAGACTGTCATTCAGAATAGAAGGAAAGTTAGAGTTTCCCAAAGAAAAACTAAATTTAATTACCACTAAATTACACTAAATTACCACTAAAATACACTATTTCTGTCCTATAAGAAATATTAAAGGGGACTTTTGGATTGCAAAGGAGACACCAAAAATGACATAGAGAAGAAATGGACCAAAAACAACAACAACAACAACAACAAAAAACCCCCCAAAAAACTCCAGAAGCAATGACAAAATGAGTAATAAAATGGCAATAAATATACATCCATCAATAATTACTTTGAGGGGTGTCTGGGTAGCTCAGTCAGTTAAGCATCCAACTATTGATTTTGGCTTAGGTCCTGATCTCAGAGTAGTGGGATTGAGTCCTACATTGGGCTCCATGCTCAGTGCAGAGTCTGCTTATCTCTCTCTCTCTGGTCCTCCCTGTGTTCATTCTCTCTAAAATAAATAAAATCTTAAAAAATAATTACTTTGAGGGAGGAGGAGGAGGAGGAGGGACTCGGCGGGAGGATGGGCTTGCTCTCAATTTTGTGCAAATTGAAAAGTGCACCAGACCAGGAGGTGAGGATCCTTCTCCTGGGCTTGGGTAATGCTGGCAAGACCACTGTTCTGAAGCAGCTTGCATCTGAAGACATCAGCCACATTACACCTACACAGGGATTTAACATCAAAAGTGTGCAATCACAAGGTTTTAAACTGAATGTATGGGACATTGGTGGACAGAGAAAAATCAGACCCTACTGGAGAAATTATTTTGAAAATACTGATATTCTCATCTATGTAATTGACAGTGCAGACAGAAAAAGATTTGAAGAGACGGGTCAGGAACTAGCTGAATTACTGGAGGAAGAAAAGCTAAGTTGTGTGTCAGTGCTCATCTTTGCTAACAAAGCAGGATTTGCTTACGGCAGCCCCTGCCTCTGAAATTGCAGAAGAACTAAACCTGCACACCATCCGCGACTGCGTCTGGCAGATCCAGTCCTGCTCAGCCCTCACGGAAGAGGGCGTTCAGGACGGCATGAACTGGGTCTGCAAAAATGTCGACGCAAAGAAGAAATAAAATCTAGCTGAACGGAGAGACGCAGGAGCTGCGGGAGCTGAATTCTGTCCTGAAAAACACTAATTTGCTGCTTTCTGACCAAATGTTTTTCCATCTGTGTACAGCTACAGCTGTTTGAAGAGAGGGAACAACACAGTTTAAAAAGAATCCCCATTCCAGCAGTAGATTTAACTGATCTCTGAGGTTCAGTATCATTTTTCAAATAAAGGAATTATATTATTTCCTCTGCAAAAAAAAAAAAAAAATAATAATAATAATAATTACTTTGAATATAAATGTACTAAATGCTCCAGTCAAAAGACATAGGGTATAAGAATGGATTAAAAAAAAAAAAAAAGACCTTTCTATATGCTGCCTACAAGAGACTAATTTTTTTTAGACCTGAAGACACTTGCAAATTGAAAGTGGACAAATATTTATCATACAAATGGATGTCAAAAGAAAGCCAGAGCAGTGATACTTATACAGACAAACTAGACTTTAAAACAAAGACTATAACAGAAAAGAAGGGCATATATCATAATAAAGGTAACAATCCAACAGGAAGATATAACAATTATAAATATTTATGCACCCAGATATATAAAACAATTAATAACAAACATAAAAGAACTAACTGATAATAATACAATAATAGAAGGGAACTTTAACACCCCACTTATATCAATGGACAGATCATCAAACAGAAAATAAACAAAGAAACAATGGCTTTGAGGACACACTGGACTTGATGGACTTAACAGATATATTCAGAACATTCCATCCTAAAACAGCAGAATACATATTCTTTTCACGTGCACATGAGACATTCTCCAGAATAGATCACAATGTTAGATTACAAATCAGATCTCAGCAAATACAAAATGAAAGAGATCACACCATGCACCTTTTCTGACCAGAACTCTGTGAAACTAGAAATCCACCACAAGATAAATTGGGAAAGTCCACAAATACACGGAGGTTAGACAATATGCTACAAAATGATGAATGGGTCAACCAGGAAATCAAAGAAAAGATAAAGTAAACATGGAAACAAATGAAAATTAAAAAACAACAGTTCAAAATCTTTGAGATACAGCAGAAATGGCCCAAAAAGGAAGGATATAAGCAATATAGGCCTACTTTAAGAAGCAAGAAAAATCTCAAACAACCTAATCTTACACTTAAAGAGCTAGAAAAAGAGCAACAAATGAAGCCCGAGTCCAAAAGAAGGAAGGAAATGATAAAGACTAGAGCAGAAATAAATGATATAGAAACTAAAAAACAAAAACAAAAACAAAAAACCAACACAATAGCAGTGATCAATGAAACCAGGAGCTGGTTCTTTGAAAACAAAAATAAATAAAACTGATAAACCTTTAGCTAGACTTACAAAAAGAAAGTATAAAGGATCCAAATAAATAAAATCACAAATGAGAGAGGAGAAATAGCGACCAATACCACTGAAATACAAACAAATACAAGAGAATATTGTGAAAAACTATATGACAACAAATTAGACAAAACTGGAAGAAATCCCTAAAAACCTATAAACTACTAAACTGAAGCAGAAAGAAATAGAAAACTTGAACAAACCAATAACCAGCAAAGAAGTTGAATCAGTAATTAAGAAACTCCCAACACAAAAGTCCAGGGCCAGATGATTTCACAGGCAAATTCTACCAAACATTTGAAGAGTTAATACCTATTCTTCTCAAACTATTCCAAAAAGTAGGAAAGAAAGGAAAACTCCCAAACTCATTCTTTGAAGCAAACATTACTTTGAACCCACAAACAGATAAAGACTACACTAAAAAAGAGACTTGCAGGCCAATATCCCTGATGAACATGGATGCAAAAGTTCTCAATAAAATACTAGCAATCTAAATCCAATGATACATTAAAAAAATCATTTGCTACCATCAAGCAGGATATATTCCTGGATTACAAGTGTGGTTCAATATTTGCAAATCAATTAATGATATACCACATTAATTTAAAAAAAGGGTGAGGCGCCTGGGTGGCTCAGTGGGTTGGGCCTCTGCCTTCAGCTCTGGTCATGATTCCAGGGTCCTGGGATTGAGCCCTGCATTGGGCTTTCTGCTTGGAGGGGAGCCTGCTTCCTCCTCTCTCTGCCTGCCTCTCCACCTACTTGTGATCTCTCTCTGTCAAATAATAAATAAAATCTTTTAAAAAAGGGGGGGTAAGAAATATATATCACTTCAATAGGTACAGAAAAAGCATTTGACAAAATAAAATATCCATTCATGATAAAAACCCTCAACAAATTGAGAACCCAGAAGTAGACCCTCAACTCTATCATCAACTAATCTTTGACAAAGCAGGAAAGAATGTCCCGTGGAAAAAATAGTCTCTTCAATAAATGGTGTTGGGAATATTGGGCAGGCACATGCAGAATAATGAAACGGGACCATTTCCTTAAACCACACACAAAAACAGACTCAAAAGGGATGAAAGACCTCAATTTAAGACAGGAATCCATTAGAATCCTTGAGGATAACACAGGTAGCAACCTCTTCGACCTCAGCTGCAGCAACTTTTTCCTAGACACATCACCAAAGGCAAGGGAAGCAAGGGCAAAAATGGACTATTGGGATTTCATCAAGATCAAAAGCTTTTGCACAGCAAAGAAAACAGTCAACAAAACCAAAAGACAACTGACAGAATGGGAAAAGATATTTGCAAACAACATCAGATAAAGGGCTGGTATCCAAAATCTATAAAGAACTTATCAAACTCAACACCCAAAGAACAAATAATCCAATCAAGAAATAGGCAGAGGGCATGAACAGACATTTCTGCAAAGAAGACATCCAGATGGCCAACAGACACATAAAAAAGTGCTCCACATCACTCGGCGTCAGGGAAATACAAAGCAAAACCACAATGAGATACCACCTCACACCAGTCAGAATGGCTAAAATTAACAAGTCAGGAAGTGGACAGATGTTGGCGAGGATGAGGAGAAAGGGGAACCCTCCTACACTGTTGGTGGGAATGCAAGCTGGTGCAGCCATTCTGGAAAACAGCATGGAGGTTCCTCAAAAAGTTGAAAATAGAGCTACTCTATGACCCAGCAATCACACTACTGGGTATTTACCCTAAAGATACAACGGTAGTGATCCAAAGGGGCATGTGCACCCAAATGTTTATAGCAGCAATGTCCACAATAGCCAAACTATGGAAAGAACCTAGATGTCCATCAACAGATGAATGGATAAAGAAGATGTGGTATGTATATATACAATAGAATATTATGCAGCCATCAAAAGAAATTAATTCTTGCCATTTGCAACATGGATGGAACTAGAAGGTATTATGCTGAGCAAAATAAGTCAATCAGAGGAAGACAATTATCATATGATCTCTCTGATATGAGGAATTTGAGAGTCACAGTGGGGAGGGATGGGGGGTAGGGAAAGTAAAAATGAAACAAGATGGGATTGGGAGAGAGAAACCATAAAAGACTCTTAATCCATGAAACAAACTGGGGTTCCTGGGGGCTGGGGAGGGTAGGGATGGGGGGCTGGGTTATGGACATTGGGGAGGGTATGTGCTATATTGAGTAGTGTGAATTGTGTAAGCCTGATGATTCACAGACCTGTACCTCTGGGGCAAATAATACATGATATGTTAATTAAAAAAAAACAAATACAAATCCTCAACAAAGTAGGTTTAGAGGGAACATACCACAACATAATAAAGGCCATCTATGAAAACCCACAGCTAATATCCTCCTGAAAGGGAAATAAATAAGAGTTTTCCTCCATAGTCAGGAACATGACAGGCATGCACACTCTCACCACTGTTATTTATCACAGTACTGGAAAACCTAGCCACAGCATTAGACAACAACAACAAAAAGGCATCCAAATCAACAAAGAAGTAAAACTTTTACTATTTGCAGATGACATGATACTCTACATAGAAAACCTAAAAGACTTCACCAAAAAATTGCTAGAACTGATACCTGAATTCAGTCAAGTCTCAGGATATAGCATCAACATCCAGAAAACTGTTGTATTCCTATTTACCAATAATGAAACAGCAGAAAGAGAAATCAAGGAATTGATTCCATTTACAATTGCACCAAAAGGTAATAAGATACCTAGGAATAAACCTAACCAAAGAGGTGAAAGTCCTGTATTCTGAAAACTGTAAAACACTGATAAAAGAAACTGAAGGTGACACAAAGAAATGGAAAGACATTCCATGCTTGCAAATTGGAAGAACAAATAATATTAAAATGTCTATACTACCCAAAGCAATCTACAAATTTAATACAAAATATCAAAATACCAAAGCATTTTTCAGAGAGTTAGAACAAACAGTCCTAAAATTTGTATGGAAGCACAAAAGATAGCAAATAGCCAAAGCAACCTTGAAAAATAGAAGCAAAGCTGGAGACATCACAATTCTGGACTTCAAATCATATTACAAAGCTGTAGTAATGAAGATCGTATGAAACTGGCACAAAAATAAACACATAGATCGATGGAACAGAATAGGAAATCCAGAAATGAAATCACAACTATATGGTCAATCTTTGACAAATTCAGGAAAGAATATCCGATGAGAAAAAGATAGTCTCTTCAATAGTCTTTGGAAAACCAGACTACAACATGCAAAAGAATGAATCTGAACCACTTTTTTTCACCATACAAAAAATAAATTCAAAATGGATTAAAGACCTAAATGTGAGATCTGAACTATAAAAATCTTAGAGAACACAGGCAGCAACCTCTTCGACCTAGGCTGTAGCAAGTTCTTTCTGGATATGTCTCATGAGGCAAGGAATACAAAACCAAAAATAAACTATTGGGACTTCATCAAAACAAAAATCTTCTACACAGTTAAGGAAACAATCAACAAAACAAAAAGGCAGCCACAGAATGGGAGAAGATATTTGCAAATGACATATATGATCAGTAGTATCAAAACTATATAAAGAACTTATAAGCTTGACATCCCAAAATCAAATATTTTTTTTTCCATTTTTATTTTCTTTTCATTGTTCCAGAATTCATTGTTTATGCACCATACCCAATGCTCTATGCAATACATGCCCTCCATAATACCCACCACCAGGCTCACTCATCACTCCACCCTCTCCCCTCCGTTAGTTTCTCAGAGTCCACAGACTCTGGTTTGTCTACCCCTCCGGTTTCCCCCAACTCACTTCTTCTCTCCATCTCCCAATGTCCTCCATGTTATTCCTTATGCTTCACAAGTAAGTGAAACCATATGATAATTGACTCTCCCTGCTTGACTTATTTCACTCAGCATAATCTCCTCCAGTCCCGCCCATGTTGATACAAAAGTTGGGTATTCATCCTTTGTGATGGAGGCATAACACTCCATTGTATATATGGACCATATCTTCTTTATTCATTTGTCCATTGAAGTGTATCTTGGTTCTTTCCACAGTCTGGCGACCATGGCCATTGCTCCTATGAAATTGGAGTACAGATAGCCCTTCTTTTCACTACATTGGTATCTTTGGGGTAAATACCCAGTAGTGCAATTGCAGGGTCATAAGAAGCTCTATTTTTAACTTCTTAAGGAATCTCCAACTGTTTTCCAAAGTGGCTGCACCAACTTGCATTCCCATCAACAGTGTAAGAGTTCCCCTTTCCTCACATCCTCTCCAGCACATGTTGTTTACTGTCTTGTTATTTTGGCCATTCTGACTCGTGTAAGGTGGTATCTAAATGTGGTTTTGATTTGAATCTCCCTGATTGCTAATGACGATGAACATTTTTTCATATGTCTGTTAGTCATTAGCATGTCTTCTTTGGAGAAGTGTCTGTTAATGTCTTCTGCCCATTTTTTGATGTGATTATCTGCCAAAACCAAATAATTTAATTAAAAAATAGGCAGAAGACATGATTAGACACTTTTCCAAAGAAGACATACAGATGGCCAACAGCACATGAAAAGATGCTCAACATCACTCATCAGGGAAACACAAATCAAAACTACAATGAGATATCACCTCACACCTGTCAAAATGGTTAAAATCAAGAACACAAGAAATAGCAGGCATTGTTGATGAGGATGTGGGGAAAGGGGAACCCTCCTACCCTACTGGTAGGAGTACAAACTGGTACAGTCACTCTGGAAAACAGTATGGAGGATTCTCAAAAAGTTAAAAATAGAACTAACTTATATTCAGTAATTGGACTACTAGATATTTACCCTAAGAATAAAAAAGTATTAATTCAAAGGGATACATGCCCCCCAGTGTTTATATCAGCATTATCTACAATAGCCAAACTGTAGAAACAGTCCAAGTGTTTATCCATAGGTGAATGAATAAAGATGTAGTGTGTGTGTATATATATATATATACACAATGGAATATTACTCAGACATAAAAAAGATGGAAATCTTTCCATTTGCAATGCTGTAGATGGAGCTGAAGAGTATTATATTAAATAAAAAAGTCAGAGAAAGACAAATACCATATGATTTCACTCATATGTGGAGTTTAAGAAACAAAACAAATGAGCAAAGGGGAAACAAAAAGAGAGAGAGAGAGAGAAACCAAGAAACAGACTCTTAACTATGGAGAATAAATTGATGATTATCAGACAGGAGATGGGTTAGAGGATGGGTAAAGTAGGTGGTGGGGATTAAAGAGTACATTTGTTGTGATGAGCACTGGGTGTTGTATGGAAGTGTTGAATCACTATATTGTACACTTTAAACCAATATTACACTGTACATTAACCAGAATTTAAATAAAAAACTTTAAAAATTTCTCACATAGGGTAAGAGCATTACTAGCAATATATATTTAGTTGTGACAAAAAATGAGACTTATGTTCTCAAAATCTGATATAGAAGAGAAATTTATAAAATATGGTTATTTTCACATTCTCTCTAATATTTCTTTGTTTTGGGATGCCTGGGTGGCTGAATTAGTTAAGCATCTGACTCTTGATCTCAGCTCAAGTCTCGATTTCAGGGTCATGAGTTCAAGCCCTACATTGGGCTCCATGCTGGCATGGAGCCTACTTAAAAAATAATTTAAAATAAACAAATAAATAAATATACAAACAAATAAATAAATATTTTAAAATAATTATAAATAAGTAAAAATAAAATGTATGTGTTTTAAGGAAAATTTCCATCTAAATCAGAGTCTGACAAAACTAGGAAACATGGTTCTAGAAAAGACAGTTTGGTAAAGAAAAGTTTACATTTCTACTATGATTTTATCATTCCTTCTTCCTTCCTCTTGTTCTTTATTTTTTTTTCTTTTATTCTAAATAGGAAGCATCCTTGCTTTTCCTCTATTTCTGTAGTAACCCACACCTAAGTATGCCACTGACAGTTGATATTAAAAAGATAATTCAGAATTCTGCATGGTGGTTCACAGGGTTGATTCAAACATTTAATAATACATAGAACTCACAGAGAAGAAGCTTGGTATCATCTATTCTAGTGTCTAAGAGGGCATGTTCATCCTGTTCTCTATTATGTGTTTTGGTCTTTGTTTTTAGGGAGTTAGTTCTAGTCCTGGTTCAGCAAGGACTAATGAGATGAATCTCTTGCTAGTATCAAAATGTGTCTTTCCACTCTCCATC
This sequence comes from Meles meles, assembly GCF_922984935.1. Classification (NCBI taxonomy): domain Eukaryota; kingdom Metazoa; phylum Chordata; class Mammalia; order Carnivora; family Mustelidae; genus Meles; species Meles meles. The sequence continues at coordinate 75,509,738 of NC_060070.1, forward strand.
CCTAATAAGTATTACGTACATAATGGATAAATTGGATAGGCCACTAGAGATAGGTGGGTGAGACAGACACCCTTTTCCCATGCTAACTGAAGGAACATGCTTAAGTAAAACTGTTGATACTCCTTGAACTGCCTTCGTTTGTCTTTGTTTGTTCAGTGGTATATTCAAACAGGTGATTCTCTTCCTTAAGGGATAGAGGAAGGAAAAAGGAGATGAAATGCTTGGTTTGGCGGAAGAGCTTTTTAGAAAAAGAAAATCCCAAGGAGGATTTTATGCAGTTTTGCAATATAAATGTTCTTCTGTATTATACCATGAATTCTTCAGTAAAAATCTCTGTGGATTCATTATGGGTGAGGTGTATTTCTGAGGTGGATAGAGTGCTAGCACTGACTCATGTCACAGTGGGGACAAAGGTTGCTCCATGGGCTGTCACTACATCTCGGTAAGGAGTTATAGCACTTTGCCTCCTTACTAGGATTCCTGTCCTTTTTGAAAATTTGTTGCTTTTGAGATATTAACCAGTTCAGGGGGAAAGAATAATTTTGAAAACCTAATCTCTCTAATAGATTTCTGTGAAGTGGGGATAATAAAAACACATGTCTCACAAAATCACTGTGGGTATTGATGCAAATGATCTGTTTTACACAGAAATTTACACACAATCACTCAGTGTCTCTTTGATAGTCTTCTATTGTCATTACTTTATTAAAGGTGAATGTTGCCTCAATAGAAAAGTGGAGTCAGCAGATTTGGGTGACTTAGTTGTAGTTAAATGAAACAACTGGGTCAAATAAGTCCAGGGAAAACAGCTATGATGAAATCATAAAAGATCAGAATGTTTCTGAAAAGAGAAAAGAACCTGGGCTAAAACATCAGGTATGTTCATACATATATATGAATGATACTAAGAATTAAAGAAAATAAAAGAGAGAGATTATTATTAAAGCCAATTGGCAGACATCTTGAAAAGAAAGGGGTTGTAGATCTATGAAGCATAAATCCATTCAGATTGCTCTCATCCAAGTTACTAAAACACTGAATAACTACTAGATTAAGATTGAGTTAAAAAAAAAAAATCTATGTTATGATTCCGGCAAATGTTTAAGTATTTTTGGCTTAATATTCAAATTCCAGATTCTTTGAGCTCTTATTGTGGGCCAGAGAAAATTAACACATTTCACTTTTTTTCCCATTTAATTCTCACAACTGCTGTATGTTAATTGATATTATTAGCTACACTTTGCAGATTAGGAAACTAAGAAAATGAATATCCTTTTGTTAATATATATTTTCAATATTTTCTTCCTGACTAAGTCCATGCAAGCAAAATTTTGAACCTACATAAATCATTTTCACTTCCCATCAAAATAAAATAAAAATTTGGGGCGCCTGGGTGGCTCAGTAGGTCAAAGCCTCTGACTTTGGCTCGGGTCATAATCTCAGGGTCCTGGGATCGAGCCCTGCATTGGGCTCTCTGCTCAGCAGGGAGCCTGCTTCTTCCCTCTCTCCCTGCCTGCCTCTCTGCCTACTTGTGATATCTCTCTCTATCAAATAAATAAAATATTTAAAATAAAATGAAATAATTTTAAATACTTCTATTTTTTTTAAGATTTTATTTTTTTATTTATTTGACAGGCAGAGATCACAAGCAGGCAGAGAGGCAGGCAGAGAGAGAGGGAGAGAGAGGTGGAAGCAGGCTCCCTGCTGAGCATGGAGCACAATGTGGGGCTCGATCCCAGGACCCCAGGATCATGACCTGAGCCAAAGGCAGAAGCTTTAACCTACTGAGCCACCCAGGTGCCCCAAATTTTAAATACTTCTTAAACTCTATTCCTTTCTTTAGCTACTATGTTATTTCTCATCCTTTTCATTATGAAGTTATTAAGGTTGGATTTGTTCTATGCAAACCAGTAGATGTTTAATTTTAGAGGATACAGTAGAGGATATATGTAAAGGATATAGTATAAATATATATATATGATAAATATAGAGGACATAGTAGATCATGTATAGAATTTCATACTCCTCACATACTAAGAATATAAAATCATCTAGGGTTAGAAATAAAGGAGAATATTTTTTGAGACATATATTTGAGGAGAACATTTGGAGTTCTGTGAGTCTATAACCCTCTTCTCCTCTGCCCTTAGGAATGAAAGGTACAAGTTGTCAACTCTATATCTTATAAGGGCTTCAACAGGACCACTTAAAGAATCTTGTATCATCGATATGTATGTATATGAATGATACACACATACACACATAAATATATGATATAAATGTGTGTTGTATATATATGTGTATTGTCTGCAGTTGGAGGAAATTATAGACTTGAGTTTGATTCACATCTGAGAACAAATGTGTCCTCCTGGGTAGTGATGTCTAGAAGTAAGATGCTGTGAGTTGTATCACCGGAAATAGTAGTGGGGAATTTGAAATAGGAAGCCTAAGGAGAGGCACTGCCCGAGTTAAGGGAGTTGTCAGAAAATCTGCCCATAAATCTCCACAAAGTGCCCAGGGAAAGAAAGAATCAGTGTTAAACAGAGGATAGAGAGCCATAGCATAACAGTGACTATGAAGTCGCTCTCAAGGGATTAGAGAAAAAAACTGCTGTCTAATGAGAAGAAAGAGAAAAGAAGACAACCACCTCTGTCTTGGCCTGAGTTCCCTAAGAAAACCCTGCTGAAAGCTTATATGCTTTGACTGTGTGGGAAGGTATAATCTCAATGTAGTAAGATCAAGGGAAAAGGACACTGAGGCAGGGAAAGAGGGAAAACATGTACAAGGCAGTACATTAGGTGGTTGCTTGTTTCCAAAGTATATCTTCCAGACAGGCTTTGTAGAACCACCTTGCCTTAGATTACTCCCTCACTGGAAGTAATGGAGAGGCATTCACTGGGCTGTTTTCCATTTCTTATCTCTTTTTGGTACAAATTCAACTCATGAGGCATTAACTGCCCTACCCTTGACCCTTCCAGGATGTGTTCCCAGGCCTCTCCATGCAACCATTTGGAAAGCTAGACCTTGTGCCTTGTAATGCAAGGCTTTCTCATGAATTTGGAAATGGGAAGAGAACCAGAGTCTCCACAAGTCCTGGGAGATGTGATTAAGTGCAGAGTCACTTTGCTTGCACCATGGCAGACTTGAGGAGGCTGAGAAAACACACAGTACTGGGAGATGAGGCAACAGTGGAGGTTGTTGAGGCTACTTCTAAGCAACGGGCCGAGGTGTGGATGGCAGGATGTGCCATCTCAGTTGAGGTACCTTCTGGAACTTCCCCCCCTTCCCACCAAGGGAAATGTTTATCTTGGAACAGACATTGAAACCTTGTTTATTATATTGTTTGGACAATTTTACTTAGTGAAATGAGGATGGATTTGTAATTTGAAGTACCTACAAGAATTTTTATTAACTGAAAGAAAAGTTATGGAATCTGCCTAGTTTTTATCTAGGAGCAGGGGAGGATTATCCCTACTGAAGACTTTTAAAGACGTAGTAAATTTACTTAAGATTTTTGTATATTCAACTCATTTATTATATTCCAAGCTCCTAAAAATGCACTTTATTTCATTATCTCTACTTTTTCACTTCTCATTAATTCTTTAATTAATTTAATTAATAATTTAATTAATTCTCATTAATTCACCACCACTATTCTTTAGCCCAAATCACTTTACTTGTGCTTCTCTGGACCATAATACCACCAATGTTAATGATTCAAACCGGTAGGTTCTTCCAAGTTCCAGTATAATTTGTCTCTACTCACCATTATTTGTTCTTCAATATGTCCCTGTCTCAGAGTCCAAGATACCATACCTCCTGGTTCATTTTCCACCCCTTGGATGAGTCCTTTGAATCCCCTTCCTCTTTTTTTTTTTTTTTTAAGATTTTATTTATTTATTTGACAGATAGAGATCACAAGCAGGGAGAGAGGCAGCCAGAGAGAGAGAGAGAGGAGGAAACAGTCTCCCTGCCAAGCAGAGAGCCCGTTGCGGGGCTCGATCCCAGGACCCTGGGATCATGACCTGAGCGAAAGGCAGAGGCTTTAACCCACTGAGCCACCCAGGCGCCCCGAATCCCCTTCCTCTTCTATACCCACTTCCCATTCCATATGGAATTTTTTTTAAAAGTTGATGGCCCTGGAGGTTTTCCCCTAAGCCCATGTTCTCCTGACTCTGTCTTTTCTCTGGATGATTTTTCTCTTCTCTACCAACCCTCAGCTGTTCTGAGAGGGCTCCTTACCTATAGGATATATTTATTTCAAATTTAACATGTCTTTAAAACTGAACTCTTCATTATTTACTTCCAAACTGGCTGCTGCTTTTGGCATTTACTATCTTGATTTATAGTACCATTATTTACCACATCCCATCTTCTGCCAAAGTTAGTAAACTGGGAGTGATCCCAGACTCAGAAACTTTCATTCCCACATCAAAGCAGTCACCAAACCCAAGAGATAAAAACTGAAAGAGCTTGTGAATCTCTTTGTTCCATATTATCCTCAGTGCTACTGCCTTCGGTTAGATCTTCACTGGGTCTTCCCTGGACTACTGCTTTAACCTCTGACAACATGTTTCTGAAATCATTTCTCTTGTGTTAAATTTCTGATCCACACTATTGTGAGAGTTGTTTTTATAATTTTTTTCCTAAAACTAAAGTTATAAAAATTCCAACTCTCTTCAGCCTATAAAATACAAATTTGTTAGCAGTGCAATCAAGGTTCTCATGACCTGGCTATCTATGTATCTGTCTATCATCTATCCCTCTATCTATCTATCTATCTATCTATCTATCAGTTTTGCTCTGTCTATCTATCTGATCTATCCATCAGTTTTGGAATAAGAGAGTAATATGATAAACACAGGAAAGTCAGTCCTGGGCTCTCCTCCTTGTTCCACCACTCACCATTTGTCTGACCACAGGCACAGTATTATCCTTCTGAACTGTTGAGTTTTTCATGAGTAAAATGTGGGTCAGTGTATACAACCACGGCAAAGATGAAATAAAACCATATATGTGATGCATCCAGCTTATAGGCAGTGCTCAATACATTTTACTTTCCTTCCATCATTTTATTCCCTTTAACCTGTGTATCAGCATGCTGGTAGGCATGAAAACATGAGTCTATTTTTTGGTTCTATCCACTTATATCATATAATATTCTAAAAGTAACTCCCTCTTCGCAGTTAGAAAATTCCTTCTCAATTCTAGAAGATGAAACTGAAGGGTCACTACTGTAGAGCAACCCTAACAGCCACGGCAAAGGCAGCCACTCCATTCTCTTTTTTTTTTCTTTTTTTTACCTCTTTCTATAAGTTATGTGATTGCCAAGTCCACTCTTACATCATTGTACCATAATAATGAGGCACTTGGACATGAAAGCACACAGCCAGAGACATGACGCTATTTTATAAGTTGAGGCGATAGCAATACAAATTAAAAAAAATACATATAAGGACCCCTGAGAGGAACTTCCTGTCATTTTGTAATTCTGCATTGTCCAGTCTTTTTGTACAATTTTCTTCTTTTTTTTTTTTAAGATTTATTTATTTATTTGAGAGAGAGAGAAAGAACACAAGCAGGGAGGAGGGGCAGAGGGAGAGGGAGAAGCAGATCCCCTGCTGAGCAAGGAGCCAGAGGTGAGGTTTGATCCCAGATGACCTGAGCCTAAGGCAGACGCTTAACCGACTAAGCCACACAGTGCCCCACAATTTTCTTTATCATTAAAAATCTTTTTAAGTTTTATTAAATAAGACCTATTAGGGAAGCCTAATTGTACTGATAACACTCAATTTAAAGAGGAGGTAAATGGGGCCCCTGGGTGGCTCAGTTATTAAGGGTCTGCCTTGGGCTCAGGTCATGATTGGGCTCCCTGCTCTGTAGGAAGCCTGCTTCTCCCTCTCCCACTCCCCCTGCTTGTGTTTCCTCTCTCACTGTATATCTCTCCATCAAATAAATAAATAAAAGCTTATAAAAAATAAGAACAAAGAGGAGGTAGAAATCATTGAATAACAACCCTGAGCCATGACCTATTCCAACATAGAGGAGACAACTGGGTGTTTTCTGGGATCAGTGGGCACCAGATCATTTTTGAATGGTTTAAATTGCTGCAGGAAATGTAGATACAGTAACAGAAGAATTTCCTGAGTGTAAAAGATACTCAATAATGAAATATTTCTTCAGGTGGCTGTGATACTTCCTTGCCACCATCTTTCAGAGTTTGTTTAAAACTGATTCTTCTTAAATGTCACAGAATGGACCAGTTGGCCTATCGAGGTCTCCTCCACTCATAGAAGCCCATGAATGCCATCAAATAATGAAGGCGTTCCTTTTGTGCAAATGTAAGTATAATGCATTTTTCTTAAAGCTACTAAACTGTTTTTATTGTAAGCAGTACTTGCACCAGGGGAGACTAAGGTTCACAGATGGATAGCATAAACCCATATAATTATACGACATATCTGCAAATAATTAATTTGGCTTTGTGCATGTAATTTGTGTGTCATTGCCCAAACATCCTCTTTCAAAAATATAACTCAAAATGTGCTGAATGGGACATCAAGCTTTTTAGTCCTCTAGTGACATATTTCAAGAATAAGTTGCAACAGACGTGAAAGTAAACAGTTGGCTTGTCTTTTGTGAGGCCTATGGGTAGTTACTAGGTGACTGAGGAGTGACTATAAAGTCAGAAAGCACTGTTAGGTTTCAGAGAGAGAACTACCATGTCATGAACCAATAGCATGTGGGAAGTTGGCAACCAGACAATTGGAGCCTGAAATGGGCTTACTACTGTTTCTTTTTTCCAGTGAACTGGAGACATGCACCTCCTAATGTGTTTTCTCTTTCTTTTCCTTCCCATTAATGATTATGCCTCGGTATGGCGACTGACTGTCTTTCCACTTCTACACATTCTGATCTGACTCCCTAGCCCTTCTCCCATGATCTTCGAGTTTTGCCCCAGAGCAGTGGCTTAGTCCAGATTTGCCTATGGCTTCATGTTATCAGCTCCTAACATTTGTGGACGAATAAGAATGATGATGGACTGCTTTTTTGCAGGTATATAGCAGCTGCCTGATGACTAGAGAACATTGAAAGAATGAACTCTGTGGTTCTTTGCTAGAGGCAGTATCACCCCCAGAGGGGTTTGTATTTGTGTGGGGGCTTTTTAGCACCATTGATATTTACTGGGTGGTAGTCAAGGATGCAATGTCCTGCCATGACTGGGACAATTCAGCACTACAAATATTTGTTTCACCTCAAATATCAATAGTGTTTCCACTGAGAAGCAGGTTAGATTTAGAATTGTCCCAATGTTGCCTGAATAGGTGGGACACTATCTGAAAGCTCTTGACTCTTTGCTCAAGGAGATTCCATGTGAGAAAGAAGATGGTCCTGTATTATTTGCTTGAAACACCAGATCCTTATTATAAATGGTAATAATTGATTTTATTTAGGAACTTAAAATCTTAACAAAGGATCCAGAACCAGTCTGTTTAGTTTTTTTCTACAATTGAGCATTTCTACAATTCTAGTCAAACAGAAAAAAAAGTATATTTGAGAGGTAATATCTATTTAGTCAAAATCTTCTCTATCCTAATAGATTTAGAAAACCCCATCTTTGAATACCTCTTCAGCGCTTACTATCTGTGTGAACTTAATCAACATACTTACTTGTATACCTCCATTTTATATTATAAATATTATAGTACCACATAGGTTGATGACAAAATTAATTTAATGCTTAAGTCTTACCACAGTATCTTGGTGCTTAAAAATGGTAGCTAATAATAATAAATAATTATCAATATCAGTAATAGTGTAATTATTCAGAGGGTGAAAAAATGAATTCTTATTACCTGAGTCCAATTGCTTTTCCATTCAGTATCTTCAATAAAATAAATATAATATGCCTTGATGAGATAGTAAGCAAGATAGCCCTCTTTGTTGATGTATGAGATGTGTATAGAGGAAGAAATGCGGTAAAAAGAAATGCGGTAAAAAGGTAAAAAGAAATGCGGTAAAAGAAATGCGGTGAAAAGGAAATTATTTTGGTTTCCGGTCCTATTTCTTCTCCTTTCCATCCAGATCTAGTTGCCTTTAACTTTAAAAGCTGAATACCACCGCAGCAACTTCTTCCTAGGAATATCGCCAATGGCAAGGGAAGCAAGGGCAAAAATGAACTATTGGGATTTCATCCAGATCAAAAGCTTTTGCATAGCAAAGGAAACAGTCAACAAAATCAAAGGACAACTGACAGAATGGGAGAAGATATTTGCAAATGACATATCAGATAAAGGGCTAGTATCCAAAATCTATAAAGAGCTTAGCAAACTCAATACCCAAAGAACAACTAACCCAATCAAGAAATGGGCAGAGGACATGAACAGATATTCCTGCAAAGAAGACATCCAGATGGCCAACAAACACAGGAAAAAATGCTCCACATCACTCAGCATCAAGGAAAACAAATCAAAACTACAATGAGATACCACCTCACAACAGTCAAAATGGCTAAAATTAACAAGTCAGGAAATGGCAGATGCTGGCAAGGATGCAGAGAAAGGGGAACCCTCCTGCACTGTTGGTGGGAATGCAAGCTGGTGCAACCACTCTGGAAAACAGCATGGAGGTTCCTCAAAATGTTGAAAATAGAACTACCCTTTGACCCAGCAATGGCACTACTGGGTCTTTACCCTAAGGATACAAACATAGTGATCCGAAGGATCACGTGTACCCTAATGTTTATAGCAGCAATGTCTACAATAGCCAAACTATGGAAAGAACCTAGATGTCCATCAACAGATGAATGGATAAAGAAGATGTGGTATATATATATATATATATATATATATATATATACACAATGGAATACTATGCAGCCATCAAAAGAAATGAAATCTTGCCATTTGCGATGATGTGGATGAAACTAGAGGGTATTATGCTTGCAAAATAAGTCAATCAGAGAAAAACAACTATCACATGATCTCCCTGATATGAGGAAGTGGAGATGCAACCTGGGGGTTTTGGGGGGTAGGAAAAGAATAAATGAAACAAGGTGGGATCCAGAGGGAGACAAACCATAAGAAACACTTAATCTCACAAAACAAACTGAGAGTTGCTTGTGGGAGGGGGGTTGGGAGAGGATGATGGGGTTATGGACACTGGGGAAGATGTGTGCTATGTGAGTGCTGTGAAGTGTGTAAACCTGACAATTCACAGACCTGTACCTCTGGGGCTAAAAATACATTATATGCTTATAAAAAAATTAAAAAATTAAAAAAAAAAAGCTGAGTACCACTTCAAGGGCTAAAGAGTCAATTATTCAATATTATACTATCCATTAAAATCCCCTACTGTGAGTTTTGTTGTTGTGAGCTTTCATTTAGAAGAACTATTGTGTAATTAGCAGCGTCTTGGTAAATTCAGTTTTGGAGGGTGAGAACTTTGAAACCAATGTCCCTTGCTCTATTCATTCATCATGTGCATCTGTGTACAAGAAAGAGCTACACTATGTTGAAGTACAAATATCTCTAGGAAAATAATACAGTGCTCAACAAGATGACTTTTGAATTCATATAAGACAAATAATGGTCCTATGTCATTTCTTCCTATCAATTCCAGATGCATGCAAAGATTTACCAGACTTTCCAGTAGTGGCTTTGTTGCTTTTGTCTCCAGTGAATCTGTAAGAAGATCTATTGTTCTCTTAAAACAATACTCTGTTGCTGAGTTTCCCTTGTGCAGCTGAAGTTTTCAGGTGCAGTAGTTGTTGGTGTGTTGGGAGGGTGTTAACTTAGCTGCCGTTAAATGGTAATGTGTTTTTCAGTTCTCAAAGGGAAACTTAGCAGATGTAGATTTAGTTTTTAGTTGTACTTAAGGAGATTAGCTGAAAACTTCTTTAAATAAACAAGGAGAATGACTGAGAAAGGACAGCTTTCAATTTACATGTCTAAAAGCCTTTTCTCATAGGGGTCATGGTCTTGAGAGTTTGGGCCCCTTCTAACACTGTGTCATTATAACTTGTGTTCTTGATTCATTGGAAGAGAACATACATTCTTTTCTCCATAACTATAAATGTAGGACTCCAACTGATTTAATAAACCATTTACAAAGCAATGAAAAGCTGAAAAATTGGTAAATATTTTGGGGGGAATATTGTCTGAGAAATAGATTATCTAAGAAGATACATAAACTATTAATGTTTTATAGTAGTTAATTATATAGAATGTTAAACATTATTGTAAATATAACTTTATAATTATGTATTATAATTATATGTTTAGACAGTGAATAATTAATTTTGCATGATTAATCATTTAAATAATTTTACATAAAGGAAAAAAGTTATCAGTTAATGAATTCAAGTGATCAGAAAATAGAACTTTATTGTCTATATGAACATGATTCCTCTAGAAGTAGAAAGTATTGGGATAATGTTCTCAATATATTCCATTTCTGTTCCTAGAGTTGTATTTGCATTCTGAAACACTGGGGCAAGCAGAGCCAAGGCACTGGGGAAGTGGGTTCAGCAATTTGGTCCTTATCATTGTTTTCCTGTTTATGTGAGCATAAACCCACTGTCCCATCTGGTATTTAGTGCTTGCAGACATCTTTGAACTATCTTTACTTCTAATGTTCAGGTCCCTTCAGGCTCAAATCAGATTTGAGCAATCTGACTAAAGTGCTAGAACTCTTAACCAGTTCATTATAAGTCTCTGTGATCATCATGGTATAGCTGCCACTTTTGATGTTAAAGGTGACTAAAGGAATCGTGACTGTGAGCAAAAATGAAAGGCCTGATCTTAGTAGGTGCCACAGTACAAGATACCACTGAAAAAGACTCAGAACTGTTTGGGGAGAGTTTTTTAAAAGTTAGATTGTGCAGAAATAGAGCCAGGACATACTGTGATTATTGTTGTGATTACCTTATCTTACTTAGAGGCTAGTGTAGTCTGGGAAATAGGAGTTTCACTCATTTTTCTAAAGGTTTACAAGATAACAAAAAAATGATACATATGCAATTGGTAAGAAGAGGTTTTCATCAAACTTCTAGATCCAAACTCATTAAAAAAAAATTAACTTGTGCAAGTCCTGCGATCCTTGTGTTTTCAATCCCTAGGAACAGTTCTTCAAAGAAAACTCATAAGAGATATAAAATGCTTCAAAAGGGAAGAACATTCAGAACATGAGCAGGGAAATAATGACATGACAGGTGACAAGTACTGTGGGAAACATGTTTGCCTTTTTTCATTCCCTTCCTGGTTATTTCTCCTGTTACATGAAAAAGAAATGAAACACCAGAAAGAATCAGTTTATCATCAATATACTGGCCACTGTCATTGGTTAAGCATAATTTAATAGTCCCTCTTTCATATAAGATGTACCCCCCATTCATGGTGCTTGCATTTGGAGCTGTTTCCCATGCATGTCACATTGCAGGAGGTTTCTTGGTCACTATGGGGGTCTGCTCCTCTAACACAGGAGTTTTCAATCTTCATTTTCTTATTGTAGAACCCTTTGTTTAAAAGCCCAAGATGTAAACCAGATGAAACCAGAGCTGCTCTGTAGCAGACTCGTGAGAGGGCTCATCACGTTGCTCTTTTGGTTCTCTGAGAGTTCTCAAGACCCTTGCTCTATAGCAACTCTAACTTCTTTGTTAAAACAAAATATAGGAACATCATGGGTTTTCCCTGGAAGGGGAGTCTTCAAGTGAGGGGGCAGAGCTGATTGAGTTGCTCTGGATCTCCTTCCTTTATTCTCATATTTGTCTTAGGACTTGCACACTCTAGACTCACTCCTATCTTCATGATGTGCTCTTAGTAAGCAACTGGCCCTGGGCTCCTCAACACAGGCAGAAGGTAGTCAGTGATTTCCTACTCTTAAACAGCAGGAGTTACTCTCTCACACTGTAAGCCCAAGAAGGGTAGAAACAGATCAGTTTTGTTAACGGTTGCGTACTTTGGGTATAATGCTGTGCCTGGCGCATACTGGGCATTCAATAAATATTTGTGGATTAAATGAATGAGGGAATGAATAAATAACCAGGGGAAGCACAGAGAGTTCAGAAAATATTAAGAGTACAATCAAAGAAATCTATAGCTTTCTAAAGCTGTGATAGCAGTGTTGCTAGTAGGCTTATGAACTTGTCTCATCTCATTTTCCATTTTGAGTCAAATGGCCCCAAGGGGCCAGTACAAATTTCCCTGAGCTCTCTTGACTTATGTCTTAGCCTGTTTCACTTAGTACCATCTTAAAACTATCTTATGGGTATGTTTTATATACCCTTTCCTATGGTGTGCCTTGATATGCCCATGATTAAGGCAAAGGGAACCTGATGGTTTACCTCAGCTAATGCCGGGCTGTCCTTTGTCCTTGTTATTTGTCTGCTCTGCCTAACAATTACTTGAAATGATCTCATCTATCAGATTAAGTTCTCCCTTATACATAGTGCATGAGCTTTACTCTTGTACATGTCAGTATATAACCATATCTAAATATAATTCATACAATGAATGGTATATAGAAAGAAGTAGGAGCAAAAATGATGCCCTGATACAACAGAAAGATTCTGAATGAGATGATGGTGACTGGAGGGTAGAGTAAGCTAAATAATGGCCACCAAAGATGTTAGGTCCTAATCCCTGGAACCTGTAAATGTTACCTTCTAAGGAAAAAGAAGGTCTTTGTAGATGTGATTAAGTTGAGGATTTTGAGATAGGGAGATTATCCTGACTAATCAGGGTAGACCCTAAATGTAATCACCTGTGTTCTTAGAGAGGCAGAAGGAGATTTGACATGGATGATAGAGAAGAAGATGAACATGCAGAAGAGAAGATAATGTGAAGACAAGGGCAGAGATTGGAGTGATGAGACCATAACCCAAGGAGTGCTGGCAGCCACCAGAAACTGGAAGAGCCAAGGAACCAATTCTTCCTTTACTGGCAGTGTATGGCCCTGCTCACACCTTGATCTTGGCCAATGACACTGATGTTAGAGTTCTGGTTCAAAGAACTGTGACAGAGTAAATTTTTATTGTTTAAATCCACCAAGTTTGTGGTAATTTGCTACAGTTGTCGCAGAAAACAAATAAAGAGGGAATTGCATTCTTTTATGACTATTATATGTTGTTGAAGCTGCTCTGTCTAAGTGTTCTGAGATTGGGAACATTTGATACAAGGTATCGGTATTGCCATCTATTTCTTGTGTTTGAAAAATGTAAGCGTTTTCTAAACCTTGGAGTATTAAGATAAACTTTTGAGAGGCCAGACTAGTATAAAGAGCAATTCTAGTCTATAAAAGTTGAGAGAAGAAAGGACAAGAGTTAGTCTGAAGAGATCACAAACTATGGGATTGAGGCAAATAATTGGGATTATTTGGTGGACACACTCCTTAATGAGTTAGGCAATTAGGTACTATTAGGGTAGTGGGAAAGTAGACTAGGAGATTTAGATGTTAAATGAATTATGATATTTGTAAATTAATGTAATAAAATAATATTTATAAATTAATTCTAGGCTTAGTGTTACCTTGGTACACAAGTCCTCTAACCTTCACATGCAATGAGTCCTCATTGTTCTCACATAGGTAGATACCCATTGAATCTCTGATAAACAAGAGCCAGTACAGGAGGCACTTGTTAGTAAAGGGTAGTAAATAAAGGACTCCAACGATTGGAACCCCTAGATGAAGAGTTCCTCTGTTGGTGAACCTAGAGGCATTAGCCCTTAAAGACCTCAGTTAGAGTCAAGTCAGCCTTTTCTACTCTGAGGGAAGCATGAGCAATTTCTGCTGCTTGTTAAAATGTGCCCAGTTAGTTTGTAGGCAGGGACAGATACCCCCCAACAACACCACCAAATGTACCCTTTAATTTGGCCACAGACCTTTGTGGCGCCTTTACTATGAGATATTCCAATAGTATGTTCATGCATACAACTTCTTTCCAATCTTTCTATGACTGGGAACTTTCTTTCCAAGACTCCAGGCTGGAGTAAATCACCCAGCTTTAGCCTCAAAGCAGAACAAAGACATTAGGCTTTCTTTAGAATTGTGTTCTAGCCAGGCTTTTTGTGTAAGTTATAGATCTATCTGAGAACTCCTCTAAAAGTCCTGAGTAGTGAGAAGTATAGAATAACTATCTTGACATTTTAAAGCCATCTGTGCATAAGCTTTAAATTCCCATTATGTCATGTAAGAAGGAGATTATTCACACATAGGCAGTACGATTTCTAATTACTCTATGGTCCTGGAGTTCTGAAAAGTTTGTATAAGATTTTGGGATGGAAACTCATCATTCTGATAGACTTCCCAAAAGGCTACACTCGTTCATAATTTCTGTAGGGCCCTTCTGAATTTGTGGTAAGGTAGAACCGTCCACTTGGTGTATAACTTGCTGATTTTCTCACCCAGTTGATCATAAGGTTCTTATGCTTCCACTTTGCAGAAAAATGATTGTGTTGTCATCACCGCAGTGCCGATGAGTGGGGCTTAGTCTTACCATGATCCTGTAGAATGTTTGATTTCCTCTTGCTTTTGAAGTGCATAAAATTACAGTTTCCAGGGCGCCTGGGTGGCTCAGTGGGTTAAAGCCTCTGCCTTCATCTCAGGTCATGATCCCAGGGTCCTGGGATCGAGTGCCACATCGGGTTCTCTGCTCAGCAGGGAGCCTGCTTCCCCCCTCTCTCTGCCTGCCTCTCTGCCTACTTGTGATCTCTGTCTGTCAAATAAGCAAATAAAATCTTAAAAAAAAATTACAGCTTCCAGCAATGTATTAATATTTCTCTAAAGAAATAGTAAGGACAGAAAACTAGTTAAACACACTAAGGCACTTATTTTCTCATTCATTCGTTCTTCATTCATTCAAATACTTTCTTAGTGGCTACTTTATTTGTCAACCTGATACATTTTTGCAGAAGAATGAAGTGAAACAATATGTCTTGTGTTAACCTGTGCTGTTAAGGAATTTATAGAATTTAAGATGTACTGTAAGATACTAGTATAAGTACCAAAAAATAGTGATTATTAACGTTTATTGGGCTCTGTGTGTCAGGCAGAAGAATTAACACTAATGTATCTATTCCTCACAGTAATCATCTAAGGAAGATAGTAGTTTTCTGGTTTTATAGGTGAGAAAACTCAAACCCAAGTCTCTTGGGTGAGGAAGTTCTGGAACTGGAATTAAAACTAGGTGCTATTTCTCTAGTGCATGGACTATGCTATGTCACTATAATAGAACACTCTTCACTGCACTCTGTAATCAAGTACAACTGAAAATCATCACATTGATTAAGCTTCATTGTAAGAGGGAGATATCCCTTCAGATGGAATAAGACATCAATAGTTTTGAGGAAGAGGTTAGTCTGAAGCTTTAAGGCTGGGTTTGAGTATGAAAGAAGGTAAGGGGGGGTGGTTCATAAGTTAAAAGTTACAGATGTGAAAAGGAATGGGGATGGTCAAGTAGAAGTCAGCTATGCTTGCCAGAAGAGTGGTATATTGCAAGTAATGGGAAGCCAGATCCCCATTCTCCAGTAACATTTTATTATAAAACCTTCCCAAAGCACAGAAAACATTCATAAATTTCATAGTTAATATATTAAGTACATTTACTTGATCACACATATGTCCATCTATATATCCCTTTTTCTAGAAGACAGTCCATCTCGTTTATTAATTCATTTAAAAGTAAGTTGCATATATTAGTATATTTCATCCCTAAACACTTCATCATGTATATCAAGAAAGTGGGTTCAATGTTTATTTGCTGTTATTTTTTGAACGTAAAATCAATACACAATAAATGCCCAAATCTTAAGTGTACCATTAAATGTGTTTGGCAACTGTACATACATTTATAAATCAAACCTCTACCAAGATACATAACATCATGATCACTCCAAAAGTTATCTTGTTTCTGTTTTTGGTTGGTTTTTCTAATTGCCGCCTCAGAGGTAACCCATATTCTGATACTTCTTGACCATAGATCAGTTTTTCTTTTTCTTTAATTTAGTATACTATCTTTGAGATTCATTCACTTTGCTGTATCAGTAGTTCATTCCTTTTTATACCTGAGTAGTATTCCATTGTATGAATTTACTATAGTTTATCTTTTTGGCTATTGATGAACACCTGGGCTGTTTCTAGTTTGGGGCTATTATGAATAAAAGATTCTATGAATATTCCTGTATACATTTTTCCTTCCTGAGAAAAATACTCAGTAGTGAAATTCCTGGACCATAAAGTCAACGTGTGTTTAATTTTGTTGATGTGTGTTTAGTTTTATGAGGAATTTGCATAGCTCTTCACAATTTCCATTTAAAAATACATGAGAGCTCTGGTTACTCCATGTTCTTTCTAACATTCAATATGGCAACCAGAAACTAAGTGGCAAAAGTAAACAATGTCAAATAATGTAATGATGACTTAGACTGAAAGAAGTCGGTGGACACGGTTGATAAGAAAAGGTAAAAAACTTTATAAAGACATAATTTAAAAGATTTGGTGTCTGTGGAGGGGTAAGTGAAGAGTCAAAATTATTCTGAAGTGAGTGTAGGGAAAATGGATTTACCATGAATTTGTATAGGTAAAGGGAGTATTTGTTTTGTGGTTATCTGATTATTGGTTATTTATACCCATAGACCAGTAAAATAGCAATATTCATTGGGAAGTTGAAGGAATAACATTGGAATTAGATCATCTTCCCATATACCATGGTATTTTTGAAACTGACTTTTCAGACCAAGTAGGCTTTGAGGGCAAGATGTCTGATTTTTCTTTCCTGTTTCTCCTAATATACTGCTTTACACACAGTGGATCAGAGGAAGTATTGTATAATGCAGTGGTCTTCAACTTTGTACATCATAAACATTTGCAGAATTTTAAACAAATATGTAGATATTAATGAAATTTACGGATGAAGAGCTCAGATATTTATAATTTTAAAAACCCATTGGATGATTGTGAATCTTAGGCAGGATTGGAATAGTGGAAATGGCAGGAGTTAAATTTTGGCTTAGACAAATTGGTTCACCTCTTCAAGTCTCTTATTACCTTTTCTGAAAAATGGAAGCCTCACTACATTATTGTAAAATTTAAACAGGCTGGTATATGAAAACACCTTGCATAGTTCCTAGCATGTGGTAAGCATTTAATAGATGTTACTTTCTTTTCCCATCTTTTAACTCTTAATAATATAATTATTATTAATATAGTATCAATATATAGTTATGCTAATATAATATATATAGTTATATGCTATACTGTGTTGTATATTATGCTATAATATGTTAATATATAGGACAACTATTTATAATATTAATAGCATAATATTGTTTCTTCTTTTCTTAGGACATCTTCCAAAGCTCTCTTGAGTCTTAATCTCCATCTCTTTTATATTCTGCTTGTCCATCTACCATGCAGTCTCTGAGACCCAAACCACTAAAGTGACCTGTATCATTGTCATTCCTTCCCATTGTGAATCCTACTCCTTTCTCCAGCTCTGCAGCTCTGTGTCTCTTCACAGAGATTCTAAGCCTCCTGACTATATCCCTTCCTCTCTGTAGGGTTAGAAGCAGGATATAAAGGCTGTCATTAGAGCAGCTCTTCAGTTCCTAACATAAACGCTATTTTCCAAAAACACAAGAAACAAACCCAGTTTAAAAATACCTAAGCTATCTAGATAATATTTTGAAAAAAGATCACATTTTATTAAGATAGTTTTCTATTTTATTTAATTATAGGCACAGCAGAAGTAAAGTAACCTAATCCCTGTCTAACATCCCCTGATACATGCAGCAAATACAAGTGTTGGCCAAATACTTATTTTATATATGCAATTAACCAAAGAAGAAAACACATATTATGCATTTATTAGCACCAGGCCTTATGCCACTGCTGGGAACAATTTTAGACTTCACCCTTGAGGAGCTTATAGTGTAGAGGGGATGGCTAGATATGAGCCTGTGGACCCTTTGTGTTCTGCTATACTCTTTAATAAATTAAATATTGATATTAGACTAATACAGTATATAGCAGTGTTTTTCAAACATTTATGTGCTTATGAATCTTCTGGGGATCTTCTGAAAAATGCTCATTAGTTTGACAGGGTATTCCAGGATTCTTTGTACCTACCAAGTGTCCAGGTGGTGCCCATGCCACTTGTTTGAAGAGCAAGAACTGACTAGCAAAGGTCTAGGATAATCCATCAGGCTGGTATTTGAATGTAAGCTCTGTGACTCATCAGTTATGTCATTTTAGGCAAAATATTCATCCTCTCTAAAACTGTTCATCTAAAATAGAGAAAATAATAGCTACTTCACAAGATTTTGGCAAATACTAATTTAAATAACATATACATCTCTTATTGCAAAATTTATGCTAGAGACTATAAATATGAGCTCCCCCCCACCCCAGGCTTTAATAGCTTTTTCATATTCTTCAGGAATAGTTAGAAAAAAGTATTGGACTTGTAATCAGAATACCTGGGTTCAAATATTAGCTTTGTCATTTATCAGTTATGCAAATTGAGGCAAGATAAACCACTCTTTAGAACTTCAATTTTGTTTTTCACAAATAAGGTTAATAACATCTTAACACAAGGGTGTAGAAATGATTAAATGAGTCAAAGAATAAGGTTATTTATAAATTATATGGGTAAGACATATTATTTCTTGAAAGTTGAAAGATATCTTTTTTTTAAATTCTGATCACATGTCTGAGAAAAATGAAAACAATTGGGCAATATTCTAGTGAAATGATTCAATGGGGAAAGACAAGGTGTTTGATTCTGACACAATTCCCTGATGTCTTCCACAACAGCAAATGTATTTTGGTCTGAAATAGTTATATGATTTCCTCCATATTGCACTTTGCAGTGTAAACCCAGGCTCAGGTTGCAGAAGCACTGAACAATTCTAGCCTAATATAAAGTGACAACTTGTTAATTAATACCAATATTGGTAACCATGTTTGCAGGTCAGATTTCACAAATAACAAAAACACTGAATGTATTTTTAATCTAGTTTCACAGCTGTACGGTATTTTAAAAATGTCGATGCAAATGACAGCTCTCTCTAACTTTATATTTTAATTAAATAGCAGAGTTGATTTAATTTATCAAAAAAAATCAGAGCTATCCCATTAGGAATGTGGAATATAATTTGTATTTTAAAGGGATTGCAACTGAATATTCACTGCTTGCATATTTATTTTTCAGAGTTAGTATGATGGCATTAACTCAAAATAAAACTAAACTTTAAGAAAATCATTGAATTCTTGTTAGTATGATAAAAAAAATAACATTTCAAACCACTTTTGGTTAAAAACTTGTGTATAGGGGCGCCTGGGTGGCTCAGTGGGTTAAAGCATCTGCCTTAGGCTCAGGTCACAATCCTAGGCTCCTGGGATCGAGCCCCACATCGGGCTCTCTGCTCCGCAGGGAGCCTGCTTCCTCCTCTCTCTCTCTCTGCCTGCCTCTCTGCCTAGTTGTGATTTCTCTCTGTCAAATAAATAAACTATTAAAAACAACAACAACAACAACAAAAAACAAAAAAAGCAAAAAAAACTTGTGTATATAAGTTGTGTAAGAAAACTGTGTTTAAAGTATTTTGGGTTGGGGTGCCTGAGTGGCTCAGTCGGTTAAGTGGCTGCCTTCGGCTCGGGTCATGATCCCAGGGTCTTGGGATTGAGCCCCATATCCAGCTCCCTGCTCAGCGGAGAGCCTGTTTCTCCCTCTCCCTCTGCCTGCTGCTCTGCCTATTTGTGCGCGCGCTCGCACTCTCTCTCTCTCTCTCTGTGTCAAATAAATAAATAAAATCTTTAAAAAAAGACAGTTAAAGTAATTTGGGTTAAAATTCATGTTCATGAGCTGCTGTCTTGCATTATTTAAAAATAATACATTAGTATTTAGAACTTCACAGTGAACTCATGACACAGATTTTGCTCTTCAATGACATTTGGCGATCCCTATGAGAAATTACCTTAACATATTTTGTTCTGCCTCTGCCCTGGTGTGCCTGGAGCAGGTGCTGTTAATCTAAATTCTTTAGAAGGGAAAACTGTCCTTATTGATTACATGTGGCTAAAAATGTGATCTGGGAAGCTTTGTCATTCAAGGGGTGCCTGTCTCCACCCTAATCTGTGTCTTGATTATGTGGTTCTCTTCCCAGCAGCTCCCTTCCTTGGCTGGTCAGCTTCACGCTGCACAGATGTTTCTCCTATTGCTGCTACATGGTGATTTTTCAAGCAGCTTCATAGACAGATATTTCCAGATGTTTTCCCCCACTTCTCTGGATAGACCTTTTCTCCTTACAAAGAGCAGATCTAGCGCCTGCTCAGGCTTTTGATCTATTGACTGTATAAAAAACAAACAGCACTCTATTGATGTTGTGTTTTGGGGGGCTTTGGCAATAGCACACATAATAAGTGTCCTCTTCACTCTTTGAAACACTACTGGCAGATGTTTTCCATGGACTTCTCCACCCAGCAGTTTTTATTCTCACACCAGCTCCTCCTTCCAGGGGAAAATGGAAGAATGTGGTTCAGTCTCTGTTTTCCATTTTTATGTACTTTAATGCTCTCTTTACCTGCACTTTGAGGTTAACAGCCAAATTTAGTTCTTACCAACTATATCAATAATAAAGTTAGTAATTTTAGGAAATGTGTACTTACCAACAAAGAGAAATCACAATTTCAGTTATTTAACACTTTTTTTTGCCCTTATTTAGAGGAAAAATTTTGAGATTATCTTAGTGCATGAATATTTGTTTCTCCATTCATTTACCCTTCTATCCACTCATCCATTCATGCGTGGCTATTCAGAACCTGATAACTGAAGACCTGACAGGTAACATACATTGAAGATACAGAGATAGAAGAGATACAGTCCTTGAGCTCAGGAAGCTCATGCCCCAGTTGTGGAGGCCAGTATGAGAAATGTAACATAAGTTGTTTGAGAGCTGTCTAAATGGGATTCTGAAAGGATAAAAGGAACGTAGATGAGGCACACATAGATACTTTAAGCACCTTTAGGACTGCAACCAAATTTAGGACAAGGAATGAACTGTTGATGATTCAGAAGGGCTGTTCTGTGTCATAAAAAATAGACATTTTACAAAACAATAGTAGGCAAAGGCATGTTTTCATTAACATTTTGAAATAGAGAGTTAAGAAACATTGGGGAACACAATGTTTTACAGGGACAATAAAAATAAAATGGGTTTTTATACAATTACCCACAGAGATTGTCTGATTCTAAATATTAGGTAAGCAGAAACACTACCGCTGTGTTGCAAATAACATTAAACGTTAAACTGATAATGAATAGGACCAGTTAATAAAAGTAAAATCTTCAGGGGAAAATGGCCCAGTACTCCTCAAGGGAATTATACCTGCATTTTTGTTTTGTTTTGTTTTTGGCTGTTTGAAATATTTTATAAATGTGTAAATGTACACTTACTGACCAAAAGGCTATTTTAATTTCAATTACAGTTGAACCTTGAATGCTTAACACAGGTTTGAATGGCACATGTCCACTTATATAAGGGTTTTTTACAGCATGGTATTATTAACGTATTTTCTCTTCTTTATGATTTTTTTTTTTTTTCAAAGATTTTATTTATTTAGTTATTTGACAGAGAGAGTGTGAAATCACAAGTAGGCAGAGGGCAGGCAGAGAGAGGGGGGAAGAAGGCTCCCTGCTGAGCACAGAGCCTGATATAGGGCTAGATCCAATGACCTAGGCTGAAGGCAGAGGCTTAACCCACTGAGCCACCCAGACGCCCCTTCTTTATGATTTTCTTAATAATACTTTCTTTTTTTAGTTTTCTTTATTAAAAGAATACAGTACATAATATATATGTATTAATCGACTTCTGTGTTATCAGTAAAGCTTCCAGTCAACAGTAGGCTATTAGTAGTTAAGTTTTGGGAGAGTCAAAAGTTATACACCTATTTTTGACTATGTAGGGTTTGGCACTCCTAATCCCTACATTATTTAAGGGTCCTATATACTGACTTAACAGTTTTGTTTTGTCTTACTAACTTTTTAATTATCTTTTTAAGGTATTTTGATAAGATACAGCTATGACAATAAAATTCTGGCAGATCACTTCCTAGACTTCCTGTGATGAGGATTAACCATTATTGCATTTAAATGAAAAGAAAGAATAGACTCAGCAAAATGGTAAGATCTAGTAATATGAGTAGAGACAAATTTGAACTTAATTGAGATTGGACTTTTAATCTGGTCTGCAAATGAATTTAAAACTAGAGGGTATTCTCACACTGGAAGTAGGCAGTTAATGGGAAGTCCAAGAGGAAAAAGTTTTGTTGGGTGTTTGGAAGGAACTGGAAGGGTCTTAAATTATGATGGTCACATCTGAAGCTATCCCACAGACCCTGCTGTGAGCCTGGTTCAGACAAAATTTTAGAATAGTAAGTAAAGATGTGTGGCTTTGACTCAGGGTAGAACAAAATTTAACAGCTGAGCATTAATTAGGGCATAAGTCAAACTAATGTAACAAAGACATACCAACAACATTGGTCAAAAGAAGTAGCCTATTTTTACATTTGAAGATTGAGTGTAGATGGGTGATTGAACTAGAGGGTGAGATCTGCCTATTTTGACTTGTATGCACATGACTTCCAACAAGTGCCCCTGGCAGTTCTTCAAATTGCCCTACCTATGAAAAGTGATTTTATCTTTAAGAAAATTACTAAAAAAAACTGCACATGTTATTTCCAGTTACAATCTACTGGCACGTAATCAGCTTTAGGGACACATCTAGTTGCAAAGGAGATTAGAAATTAAGAGTACAGCAGGGCATAAATGTTCCCAGCTCATGTGACAATAATTCTATTATAAAACTGATGGACAGTGGGATCGCAGCACCTCACCAGAAACTGCCACCGCAGCAAGTGAGCGAGAGCCGAGGTGTCGGGAAAATGGCAGACAGTTTTTCACTTAATGATGCTTTATCTGGGTCTGGAAACCCACACCCTCAAGGATGGCCTGGTCAATGGGGAAACCAGCCTGCTGGAGCAGGGGGCTATCCAGAGGCCTCCTATCCTGGTGCCTACCCTGGACAAGCTCCTCCTGGCAGTTATCCTGGACAGGCCCCTCCTGGCAGCTATCCTGGACAGGCACCTCCAGGAGCGTACCCTGGCCCAACAGCTCCTGCTTATCCTGGACCACCCGCATCAGGAGCCCATCCTGGGCAACAGAGTGGGCCCGGGGCCTACCCGCCTCCTGGACAGCCAAGTGCTCCTGGAGCCCAGCCCGCTGCTGGCGCCTTTGGCATCCCTGCTGGACCACTGACTGTACCTTATGACCTGCCCTTGCCCAGAGGCACAACGAAGCCCAATGCAAACAGATTTGCTTTAGATTTCAAGAGAGGGAATGACGTTGCTTTCCACTTTAACCCACGTTTCAATGAGGACAACAAGAGAGTCATTGTTTGCAATACAAAGCTGGATGACATCTGGGGAAAGGAAGAAAGACAGGCGACTTTCCCATTCGAAAGTGGTAAACCATTCAAAATACAAGTGCTGGTTGAATCTGACCACTTCAAGGTTGCAGTCAATGATGCTCACTTGTTGCAGTACAATCATCGGATGAAAAATCTCCAGGAAATCAGCAAACTGGGAATTTCTGGTGACATAGATCTCACCAGTGCTTCACACGTTATGATATAATCTTAAAGGGGAAGACTTTAAAAAGAAGAAATTGAATATAAACACTTACACATTGAAGAAATTGAATATAAATACTTACACATTGAAACTTCCTGATGTTTCCTGATTGAAATTTTTCACTTTTATTCATTCATCCTTCTTGTAAATCTTCGAGTTAATAAACATTCTAAGAGTTAAAAAAAAAAAACTGATGGACAGAAAGAATGCTGGGAGACAATCTTTGCCACAAAATAGCTAATATGCTTGTTATTAGAACTGAAATAAATGGCTTAAGAGTGAAGATAAAGTTTCATCAAAGACAAGTATAGGAATATTTTTAAAGATTTCTTTTAACATTCTGACTCTTGTGGCGCATTTTATTTCCTTTTTTGGTTCCCTTTAGATAGTGAAAAGTTGTGAAATAAAACAAGGCAGGTTGTATGTGGATATTGAAGTCAAGGAGAAAAGGGAAATTTTGGTGAGTGCCTACTGTTAAACTGTCTTACTATTCCTCAATATGTTTTTCCTCATTGGTGAAAGGTTATAATTCCCTACATAACTGAATTTAGTCTTTACCACGTGATTTGTGTTGGCTAATAAATAATGAGTTATGATGCTCTCTGTAACTTATGGGCTACAGCTTTCTGAGGCTGTTCTGCTATACTGTATTTTCTCTTTCCCCTCTCCCACAGTAATGAAAAAATGCTATATAGGAGTTACTTTTCCAGCCTGGGTTCTAGAGTGAGAACAATGACAATGGAAGCTAGAATGCATATATAACAAGAACAAGAAATAAACCTGTGGTGTTTTAACTTACTGAAATTGTGATTGCTTTACCGCATTACTTAGCTTGTCTGATACAGCAGATTGGAAAGACAGGCAGACTACTCAAACCACTGAGCACTGAGGAGGACAAATAGGAAAACAAGTATTTGATTTAGGAAAGGTATATTGCCCCAAGCTTAACCATCAGAAAACTCTTTTATTCCATGCTGGCTTTTTTTTCTCCAATCAGAAGTCTTTTTGTCTACAAAATATAGATTTGAATGACCCAATATTTAATATCTGGTAGCACCCCCCTTCAACATGAGTTCTATACTTTGTCTCAGTAATATCTGAAACCATCCCCTTTAACAAAAAAATACATGTATCCTGCCTCTTACTGTTCTGTTAATGCTCTTTCTTCTACCTAAAATTCATTTCTATTTCCTTGGTACCCACTTTCCATTTTCAACCAACAGAAATTACATCCATTCCCTTCTAGGTTCAATTGTTTCTGTTCCCATTAGAAGTATTCCACAGATCTTATCAACTAGATATGCTACCTTATTTTTCCAAACTCAGTTTCATTTAGTCCTACTGTCTGTGTTGGGATTCCCTAGTATAAAAGCTGAGACTAAAGAACTAATATTTTAGTGGGAGGTAAAATTCCAGATCAACAAAATGAGGGAATATGGACCTGAGATAAGAAAGGAAGGAAAATGGGTCTAAGGCACTAGGTTATTGAATTGCCTCCTGCTTTGTGAATATAAAAAGGTACCTGGTTGCTTGGTAAGTGAGTCATCTCCAGAAAATCCTTATAGAGATTCATGTCTTCTAACAGAAGAAAGAGTGAGATGGCTTTTAGCTCTTCTTCTATCCCATCTATCTCTATCTTCTATCTCCCGTCTCTTAATAGTTGAAGTTTGCCCCAGTGGAAATTGACTGCCTTACATTTGCAAACTGTGTCACTGGCCGTTTTGGGATAATGTTGGGACTCTCAATTTCATGCCCTTCAGTGCGGCCATTCTTCTAAATCTGATAAATGTGAATGAAGCGTTTGTAAATATGATATGTTTTAGGCTTTAAACAAAATCCTGCCAAGTTCAAAAGACTGAAATAATTTAGACTATGTTCTTTAACTCACTGCATGTGAATACTATAAGATATTTGCCCTAATTATTATAGTTCTAGGTTATTTTCTTATTTCATATAAGCAATTTTTGCTGAATGTCCTTGTATATCTCAATTATCTTATAGTTTTCAGCTCACCTGTATTTCTGTAATGTAAGACTATTAAGACCAAGAAGAATGCTTAATATATATTTTTATACTACAATATAGTACTATTTGTATAGTATTTATGTAGCATATATAATATATTAATATTGAGAATTCTATATATCATATTAAGATTCCTGTGGTTTACATTTTATTATACTATATGTTATATTATCTGTATATAGTATGTAGATAGCATGTATATGTATAAATAAATATTTTATGTATATACATATGTGTTATATATAAAATGATATTCTATTGAGATTTCTGAGGTTATTTGTTGTTAATAACCTAGTCATGAACTGGCCTCTCCTGATTGATAGAGCTGGTATTCCAACTTTTGTTAATCTCTACAAGAATTAATTTTTTTGGATGTAATTTTTCATGTATGAGCCAAGAGTTCTCTTTTTGGGAAGGTTTTAATTTAAATATTTAATTACTTCACTGAAGATGTGCTAACAATTACTAAACATTGCTTTAGGCCTTTTCAGTTTTTCTATTTCTTCCTCTGGCAGTTTTATAGGTTGTATTACCTAAGAATTTGTCCATTTCATCTAAATTTTCAAAATGGTTGGCCTAAATTGTTCATAATATCTGAAGAATCTGATATTAGTTATTTCTTTCTTCTTTCTCTTTTTTAAAAATTAATCTCAGTAGAAGTTTATCAATTTTATTGCTTTCAAATAACCAGCTTCTGACTTTTCTGATTTTTTAATTGATTTCTCCTTTATTATTTCCTTCCATTATTTTTTGCATTTGTTTTGCTGCTATTTTTCTAATCTCTTGAGAGAAATTATTGGCTTATTAATTTTCAGTATTATTCTGTGAGGGACACACTAGGAGCTATATATTTCTCCAGAAGCAGTGCTTTAGCTGCATTTCAAAAGTTGTATGAGACTTTTATTGAATGTCAAAAATAAGCCATAATACTGACCCTCATAGCATTGAGTCATTGAGCAAACACTAGCAACCACATCTCTGCCCCAAATCATTTTTTAAAAGTTTCAATTATACACAATAAAACTCATCCTTTTTAGATGTACAGTTCTGTGTCTTTTTCCCGAATGTATATAGTCACACAAGCATCACTACAATAAAGATTTAGAGCATTTCCATTACTTCAAAAAGTTTTGAAGCCATTTGACCTAGGATTAGTCTCTACACTAAATTATATTTTTTCCTGATATTCAAATTTCCTTCACAATCTTGCTCCTCTTATTTTGTCACAGTTTGAGTGTAAATCAGTTAGAGATTAACCCTTCTACTGTTTCTTAGTATTGTTGATTTAAATGGCAGATCTTGCTAGAAAACAATGTTATTACACTCATATATTTTTGACAGATTTTTCTGTTAAGATGCTGATGCAAAAAGAATTGAGACCTCATTATCAATATTAAGAACAGAACTAATATTATTGTCTTTTCCAAACAACAAAAGAAACTTTTTTCCTAAAATTAAAATATAGTAAATTTGCATTATTGTGGGCTTCAGTTTCCTCCAAGCCAACATTGTCTCTTCAAGATTTCAAAGTACACTGGGAAATCATAATGTAGGCTAAAGATTTTATTTCCCTTTCAAATAATTTTTAAAAGACTTTATTTATTTATTTATTTATTTATTTATTTATTTGTCAGAGAGAGAGAGAGAGAGAGCACAAGCACAGAGAGAAGTAGGCAGAGGGAGAAGAAAGCAGGCTCCCTGCTGAGCAGGGAGCCCACTGTGGGACTCCATCCCAGGACCCTGGATCATGACCTGAGCTGAAGGCAGACACTTAACTGACTGAACCACCCAGTGTCCCTCAAACATTTTTTAAAACAAGGGCAATAGTTGTGGGAAGAAATAAAGCATTAATAATTTAAGCAAATTTTACATTGGCCCATTTTTTTGATGATTTGATTCAAGGAGAAATGCAGCCCTGTGGGAGTTCCATTGTTCTTAAAAGTTGTCAATAGAAGGATTTATAAACTGGTAGTGTCAGAACTGATTACAATAAAACATAATTAAGTCAGTATCGGTAACCAACTATCATTCTTTAGCTACTCTTCTTTAAAAACAGCACATTATTAATTTTAAAAATCTACATTTAAGTCCTTTTAGCTTAAACTGAAGAGATTTTAACCTAAGAAATCAGTAATTTATTGATTAGAGTTTTCAATATATAAGATTATGTCATTAACAAATAGAGATAGTTTTACTTCTTTGTTTCCAATCTGGATGCGCTTATTTGTTTTTCTTCCTAATTGTCCTGGTTAGAACATCCTATACAATGTTAAATGAAAGTGGGGAGAGTGGGCATCCTTCTCTTGTTCTTGATATTAAGGGGAAAGATTTCAGTCTTTTACCAGTAAGTATGAGTTTTGTTGTAGTTTTTTGATAGATGCCTTTTATCAAGGTGAAGAAGTTCCTTCTATTTGTAGCTTATTGAGTGTTTTTATTATGAAACAATGTTAGGGTTTGTCAAATGCTTTTTATGCATCTATTGAAATATGCATTTTCTACTTTGTTCTATTCATATGGAATATCACATTAATTTTTAATATATGAACCAACCTTGCATTCCTAGGATAAATCCAACCTGTTTATATTACATAATCCTTTTTAGATGTTGCTGGATTAGTTTGTTAGTGCTTTTGTTGTACCTGCAGTCATAAGGAATATTAGTCTTTAATTTTATTAACTGTACTTGTGATATCTTTGATTTTTGTGGCTTTGTAGAATGAGTTAGCCAGTATTTCTACCTTCTATTTTTGGAGGATTTTGTGCAGGATTGGTGTTGACTTTCTAAATATTTGGCAGAATTCACCAATGAAGCCATCTTGTTCTGGGATTTTTGTGTGAGTGTGTTGGCGGGGTGGGGGAGGGCTTTTTTTGGTTACTGATTCACTCTCCTTACTTGTTATAGGTCCATTTTTCTTTTTCTTACTCAGTAAGTTTTGATAGTTTATGTCTGTCTAGGTATTTACCCATTTCATTTAAGTAACCTAACTTGCGGGCATACAATTTTTCCCAATATTCAGTCATAATCCCTTTTATTTCTATAGGGTTAATGGAAATATGCCCTCTTTAATATCTAAGTTTAGTCATTTGAATCTTTTTGTTTTTCTTGGTTAATTTATTGAACAGTTTGTCAATTTTGTTGATCTCATCAGAGAATCATCCTCATGAATTTCCCAAGTTTCTGTCTGTTATTGATTTCTAATTTCATTCCATAATGGTCAGAGAACACATTTTGTGTGATTTCAATCTTTTCATATTTATTGAGACTTGGTTTGTGAACTAGCATATTGTCTATTCTCAAGAATATCCCATGTGCTTTAAAATAATGAGTATTCTGCTGTTAGGGGTGATGTATTCTATAGATGCCTGATAAGTCTAGTTTATTTCTAGTGTTGTTCAAGTTTTGTATTTCTTTGTAATCTTTTACCTAGTCATTCTGTTCATTAGTGAAAGTAGCATATTTAAGTCTCCAAATATTATTGTTGAATTTTCCATTTCTCCTCTCAGTTTGGTCACTTTTCCCTTCATGTATGTTGGGTATCTGCAGTTAGGTACGTGTATGCTTGCTCTCTCTCTCTCTCTCTCTATATATATATATATATATATATCTTCTTGATTGACCCTTTTATCATTATAAAATGCCCTTCTTTGTCCCTAGTAATTCTTGGTTAAAGTAGATTTTATCTGATGTTAGTATAGTTAGTCACTCTGGTATTCTTTTGTTTGTTGTTTGCTTGGTACAGTAGTCCCCCCCTTATCCATGGGGAATATGTTCTAAGACCCCCACTGAATGCCTGAAACCATGGATAGTAGTACCAAGCCCTATATATACTATGTTTTTTCCCTACACAAACATACCTATGATAAAATTTAACTTAGAAGTTAGGCACAGTAAGAGACTAACAATAGTAACAAATAATAAAATGAGTAATTATGACAGTATACTGTAATGAAAGTTATGTGAATGTGAGCTTTCTCTCAAAATATCTCATTACACACTATGTTCACCCTTCTTTTTCCTGTAATGAGATAATAAAATGTTTATGTGATGAGATGAAGTAAGGTGAATGATGTAGGCATTGTGACACAGTGTTAGGCTACTGTTGACCTTCTGATGATATGTTAGAAGGAAGATCATCTACTCCTGGACCACAGTTGATTGTAGGTAACTGAAACTGCCGAAAGTGACACTGCAAATAAGGGGGTCTACTACATGTCTTTTTTGCATCCTTTTACTTTCTTCATGTCTTTATGTGTTTTTGAACCTAGAGTGACTCTCTTGTTGGCAGAATTAGATCATTTTCCCCCCATTTTGCCAGTCTCTATCTTTCGATTAAAGAGTTCAATCCACTTACATTTAATCTAATTCTTGATAAGGTAAAATTTACATCTGCCATTTTGCTATTTATTTTCTATGTTGTCTTCCTCCTCATTTCTTCCACAACTCTTCTTTGTGTCAAGTATATAACTCTTTTCTAGTATGAGATTTTAATTACTTTGTTGCTTCTTTTACAATATAATTTTGAGATATTTTCTTAGTGGCTGCCTTAGATGTTACCATAAATTTTAATTTATTATAATCTAGTTCAGATTAATACCAATTTAATTTTGATAGTATTTCAAAAACTTTGCTCCTTTATGGCTCTGTTTCTCCACTTTTTAATGCTATATAGTCATGTGTCTATACATTTTATGTTTATCAACTTGATTTATAATTATTCCATTTTTCAGTTGCTTTTTAAGCCATAGGGAAAAAAAGGAGTTATAAACAAAAAATACATTTATACTATCTCTTATATTTATCTCTGTAGTTAACTTGTATTTTTTTAAATTTCTTCATGGGAATTTGACTCATAGTTTAATGTCCTTTGACAAGTTGAAGGGGAATTAATAAGAAAAATCATGTGGTCAAATATGTTTGACTTCATAATGCCAAAATCTCAAATTTAATCACGTGGGAAAATATTCATAATATATTATTAACTGAGAAAAATTTAATTATAAATGGGCATGTGTATCATGATCTTACTTATGTAAAAAGTGGATATACTTTACACACACACACACACACACACAATTTAAAACCAGGCAAGAAACCTATGTGCCAAATTGTTAACAATATTTATCTCTGCAGAGTGGAATTAATAGTGATTTTTTTTGGTATTGTTCTGAATATTTATTTCATATAACAGTGAAATTTTCTTTTTTTTTACTGATTTATTTTTTTGCTATTTTTTATCATGTTATGTTAGTCACCATACAATATGTCATTAGTTTTTTTGTAGTTCTGATGTAGTGTTACATGATTCATTGTTTACGTATAAAACCCAGTGCTTCATGCAATCCATGCCCTCCTTAATACCCATCACCAGGCTCACCCATCCCCCTACCCCCATCCCTTCTAAAACCCTCAGTTTGTTTTTCAGAGTCTGTAGTCTCTCATGGTTTGTCTCCCACTCCAATTTCTCCCCCTTCATTTTCCCTTCTCTTAATGTCCTCCATCTTATTCTTTATGTTTGACAAATAAGTGAAACCATATGATAATTGACTTTCTCTGTTTGACTTATTTCACTTAGCATAATCTCCTCCAGTCTCATCCATGTTGATGGAAAAGTTGGGTATTCAACCTTTCTGATGGCTAAGTAATATTCCATTGTGTATATGGACATCTTGATTCATTCATCTGTTGAAGGGCATCTTGGCTCTTTCCACATTTTGGCTATTGAAATACTGGGGTGCATATGGCCCTTCTTTTCACTACATCTGTATCTTTGGGGTAGATACCCAGTAGTGCAATTGCTGGGTCATAAGGTAGTTCTATTTTTAATTTTTTTGAAGAACCTCCACATTGTTTTCCAAAGTGGTTGCACCAGTTTGCATTCCCACCAACAGTAAGAGGGTTTCCCTTTCCCCACAACTTCTCCAGCATTTGTTTTTCTTGCCTTATTGATTTTTGCTATTCTAACTAGTGTAAGGTGGTATCTTAATGTGATTTTGATTTGAATTTCCCCTGATGGCTAATGATGATGAACACTTTTTCATGTGTCTTAGCCATTTGTATCTCTTCTTTGGAGAAGTGTCTGCTCATGTCTTCTGCCCATTTTTTGACTTGATTATCTGTTTTTTGGGTGGTGAGGTTAAGAAGTTCTTTATAGATCTTGGATATCAGCCCTTTGTCTGTAGTGTCGTTTGCAAATATCTTCTCCCATTGTATGGCTGCCTCTTTGTTCTGTTGATTGTTTTCTTTGCTGTATAGAAGCTTTTTATCTTGATGAAGTTCCAAAAGTTCATTTTCACTTTTGTGAAATGCCTTTGGAGACGAGTCTTGAAAGAAGTTGCTGTGGCCGATACTGATGAATTTACTGCCTGTGTTCTCCTCTAGGATTTTGATGGATTCCATTTCAGATTGAGGTCCCTCATCCATTTACAGTTTATATTTGTGTATGGTGTAAGAGAATGGCCCAGTTTTATTCTTTTGTATATGGCTGTTCAATTTTCCCAACACCATTTACGGAAGAGACTGTCTTTCTTCCATTGGATATTTTTTCCTGCTTTGTCAAAGATTACTTGAGCTTAGAGTTGAGAGTTCATATCTGGGTTCTTTATTCTGTTCCACTGGTCTATGTGTCTGTTTTTGTGCCAGTATCATGCTATCTTGGTGATCACAGCTTTGTAATATAGCTTGAAATTAGGCAGCATGATGTCCCCAGCTTTGTTTTTCTTTTTCAATATTTCCTTGGTGATTCGGGGTCTTTTCTGGTTCCATACAAAGTTTAGGTTTGTTTGTTCCAGCATTTTGAAAAATGCCATTGGTATTTTGATCGGGATGGTGTTGAAAGTATAGATTGCTCTGGGCTGCATAGTCATTTTAACGATGTTTCCTCTTCTGATCCATGAGGATGGAATGTTTTCCCATCTTTTCTTCTTCAATTTCTTTCATGAGTGTTTTGTAGTTCCTAGAGTATAGATCCTTTACCTCATTGGTTAGGCATATTCTTAGGTATCTTATGGTTTTTGGTGCTATTGTAATATAATCAATTCTTTAATTTCTCTTTATGCAGTTTCATTGTTAATGTATAAGAAAGCAACTGATTTCTGTGCACTGATTTTCTATCCTGCCACATTACTGAATTTCTGTATGAGTTATAATAATTTGGGGGTGGAGGCTTTTGGATTTTCTACATAGAGTATCATGTCATCTGTGAAGAGAGAGTGTTTGACTTCTTCTTTGACATTTGAATACCTTTTATTTCTTTTTGTTGTATGATTGCTGTTGCTAGGACTTCTAGTACTATGTTGAACAGTAGATGCAAGAGTGGGCATCCTTGTCATGTTCCTGAACTCAGTGGGAAGGCTCTCAGCTTTTCCTCATTGAGAATGATATTCACTGTAGGTTTTTCATAGATGGATTTTATGAAGTTCAGGAATGTTCTTTCTATCCCTGTACTCTGAAGAGTTTTGATCAGGAAAGGATGCTATATTTCATCCAATGCTTTTCTGCATCAATTGAGAGGACCATGTTGTTCTTCTCTTTTCTCTTATTTATGTGTTCTATCACATTGATTGATTTGCCAATGTTGAACCACCCTTGTATCCAGGGATAAATCCCACTTGGTTGTGATAGATAATCCTTTTAATGTACTGTTGGATCCTATTCACTAGGATCTTGTTGAGAATTTTGGCATCTGTATTCATCAAGGATATTGGTCTGAAATTTTCCTTTTTGATGGGGTCTTTGCCTAGTTTTGGGATCAAGGTAATGCTGGCCTCATAGAAAGAGTCTGGAAGTTTTCCTTCTGTTTCTATTTTTTGAAACAGCTTCAGGAGAATAGGTATTAGTTCTCCTTTGAATTCCCCAGGGAATCCATCAGGCCCTAGACTCTTGTTTTTTGGGAGGTTTTGATCACTGCTTCAATCTTGTTACTAGTTATTGGTCTATTCAGGTTGTCAATTTCTTCCTGCTTCATTCTTGGA
Source organism: Meles meles (assembly GCF_922984935.1). Lineage (NCBI taxonomy): Eukaryota > Metazoa > Chordata > Mammalia > Carnivora > Mustelidae > Meles > Meles meles. The sequence continues at coordinate 75,543,416 of NC_060070.1, forward strand.
AGCTTATAGGAATGCATCCATTTCTTCTAGGTTGCTTAATTTATTGGCATAAAGCTGTGATAATAATTTCTGATGGTTGTTTCTATTTCCTTGGGGTTAGTTGTGATCTTCTCACTTTCATTCATAATTTTATTAATTTGTGTCCTTTCTCTTTTCTTTTGGATAAGTCTGGCCAGTGCTTTATCGATCTTATTAATTCTTTCAAAGAACCACTTTTTAGTTTCTTTAATGTGTTCTACTGTATTTCTGGCTTCTAATTTATTGATCTCTTCTCCAATATTAATTATTTCCCTTCTCATGTGTGGGTTAGGTTTAATTTGTTGTTGATTCTCCAGATCTTTAAGGTGTAAAGATAGTTTGTGTATTTGGGATTTTTCTAATTTTTTGAGTGAGGCTTTGATGGCTATGTATTTCCCCTTAAGGACCACCTTGGCCATATCCCATAGGTTTTGGACCAATGTGTCTTCATTCTCATTGGTTTCCATGAATTGATTAAGTTCTTCTTTGATTTCCTGGTTGACCCAAACATTCTTGAGCAGGATGGTCTTTAGCTTCCAAGTGTTTGAATTTCTTGCAAACTTTTTCTTGTGATTGAGTTCCAGTTTCACAGCATTGTGGTCTGAAAATAAGCAGGGAATAATCTCTCAATCTTTTGATATCAGTTGAGACCTGATTTGTGACCTATGTGGTCTATTCTGGACAAAGTTCCATGTGTGCTCATGAAGAATGAGTATTCGGTTGCTTTAGGGTGGAATGTTCTGTATATATCTATGAGGTCCATCTGGTCCACTGTGTCATTCAAAGCTCTTGTTTCTTTGTTGATTGTCTGCTTAGTTGATCTGTCTGTTGCTGAGAGTGGAGTGTTAAAGTCTCTTTTTTGAACACACATTATCAGTATGTCTCTTTGTTTTGGTTAACAGTTCGTTTATGTACTTGGTTGCTCCCATGTTGGGAACATAGATATTTATAATTGTTAGATTATAGAGGGTTGGATAGACCCTCTAAGAATGATATAGCATCCTTTGTATCTATAATCTTTAGCTTAAAATCTAATTTGTCTGTTATGAGAATTGCTACTCCACCTTTCTTTCTTCTTTTTAAAAAATTTAATTAAATTTAATTTTTTAAATTAAATTTAATTTTTTCATTTTTTCAGTGCTTTCTTTTGAGGTCCTTTGGCATGAAGACAGTTCCCCATCCCTTCACTTTGAGTCTGGATGTATCTTTAGGTTCAAAAATGAGTCTTTTGTAGACTTCATATGTATGGGTCCAGTCTTTTTATCTAATCTACAACCCTGTGCCATTTTATGGGAGCATTTAGGCAGTTCACATTGAGAGTGATTATTGACAGATAAGATTTTATTGTCATCATGTTGCATATGAAGTCCTTGTTTCTATGGATTGTCTCTCTACATCTCTGTTCTGTAACACTTTTGGGTCTTTCTCCTTTTATAGAAGCCCCCCTTAATATTTCTTGCAAGACCAGCTTAGTGGTCACATATTCCTTCAGTCTCTGCCAGTCCTGGAAGCTTCTTATCTGTCCATCTATTCTAAATGACAGCCTTGCTGGATAAAGAATTCTTGGCTGCATATTCTTCTCATTTAGTATGCTGACTATGTCTTGCCACCCCTTTCTGGCTGCCAGGTCTTTGTGGACAGGTCTGACTTTATTCTGATGTTCCTCCCTCTGTATGTAAGGAATTTCTTCCCCCTAATTGCCCTTAAAATGGCTTCCTTGGTTCTAAGATTTGCAAATTTTACTATTACATGCCTGGAGGTTGATCTGCCTTCATTGATCTTAGGGGTTGTCCTCTCTGCCTCTAGGACATGATTACTTCTTTCATTCCACAGATTAGGGAGTTCTCTGTTATGATTTTGTCAAATATATCTCCTAGTCATCTCTCTTTCTCTTCACCCCCTCAGGAATCCCAATAATTCTGACATTGGAATGGTATCATTTATTTCTCTAATACTGTTTTCATGGATTTTAAGCTGTTTGTTCCAAACCTCCTCTTGCTCCTTCTTTTCTAACAGTTTGTCTTCAAGATCACTAATTCATTCTTCTGCCTCATTTACCCTAAATGTTAGAGTATCTAAATTAGATGGTATCTCACTGATAGCACTTTTAAGTTCTGCCAGATCTGCTCTCACTTTTGCCCTTAATACATCTATGTTGCCATTAATAGTTTTCTCCAGCCTGACTATTGTCTTCATAACTGCTACTCTCAAGTCTATTTCTGACATCTTGCTTAGATCCATATCCATTAGAACTGCTGGAGAGGCCATTGTCTCTGGGTCTTTTCTTTGTTGGGAATTCTTCCTCCTTGTCATTCTGTAGAGTTGTGGTTGAGGGGATGTGCAGCTGAAAGTATCAACCACTATCCAGGCTAGCGGCACCTTGGGAAGTTTCAGAGCAATCAGATATCACCAAGAATAAGAAGAAGAAGAAGAAGAAAAAAACACCCCGCCAAAATGAGCCCCAAGAGTAACATTTATAAAGTACAGAAACAAAAGCAAACACACAAAAAGACTGACAAAAGAAAAAAAAAAAAGGAGAGGTGATGGGAAGGTGGTTAAAATCCCTTGATGTGGTCAAGGAAGGGTATTTCAGTTCCTCTTGGATATATCTTGTTGTCAATGTTAGAGAACCCAACTTTCCAGAGATACAAGGAAATTAAAACTGATATCTATATAAAGGTAGTATTGAATAGGGTAAAAAGGACTACATTGAAGCTTATATCTATATATATTTTAAAAAGGAGAAAGGAAAAAAGTATATGTATGAAAAAGTTCAAGTTAAAAAGTTACTATGGAATATGTTATATTAAACATCTAGTTGAAATGGTAAGTAGATTAAAAAAAAAAGAACAAGAATCACGAGAAAGAATTTAAAAAGAGAGAGAGGGGCACCTGGGTGGCTCAGTGGGTTAAAGCCTCTGCCTTCAGCTCAGTCATAATCTCAGGGTCCTGGGATGGAGCCCTGCATTGGGCTCTCTGCTTAGCAGGGAACCTGCTTCCTCCTCTCTCTCTCTCTCTGCCTGCCTCTCTGCCTACTTGTGATCTCTGTCTGTCAAATACATAAATAAAATCTTTAAAAAAGAGAGAGAGAAGTTATATCTAAGAAATATACAGGCTGTGAGGCAATACCAGAGGCTTAATATATTGTTTTCCCGTGGTGTTGGGGTTTTACAGTTTTATGGAGGCCCTGTGGTTGTGATCCTCCGGCTCTTTCTTTCTTTCCTCTTGTCTTCTGGGGGAAGGGCCTGCTGCATTGTTTTTCAGTCAACTCTGCTTGGGTGGAGCTGCTCTGCCCCCTGTCAAGGGGCTAGGCTCCTTGGAAAATTTTTCAAGCTTTTGTTCTCTGGAGGCTTTTGTTCTCTGGTGGTTTTTTGGGTGCCTTTTTGGAGGGTCAGAGCAAAGTAAACTGTCTGTACCAGGGCCCCTACCTCAGAGAGAAGCTGCAGACTGCTCTTCTCTGAATCCTCCAGAACACACAGTCTCCCCCTCTGCAAGCACTGTTGAATACTGCAGACTCCCACAGGCAGTATGCACTCCCAGCAACCCTTTCAAGCTTGCCTGGTTCTATAGCTGCTGTTCCTGGGACCGGTGACTTGCATCCACACCAGGACCTTTCAGGTGCAGCGGCTACAGCTGGTCCTGGGACGGTGGGCTTAGGTCTGCACCTGTGGCCCCCAGGTCCCAGCAATTGTCCCTTAAGCCCCTTTGTTCTGTTTGAATGCTGTTATCAGTCCCTTCTCCAAGCTATCCCTGCTCCCCGAGTGCAGGGCACTTTCACATTGGGGTATTACTTTCCAATGGTTCGCTTCTGGTGACTCCCTCCCCCTCTGTTTATCCTCTGATATCTTTCTGTGCAATCTCAACTCTGTCCTTCGTACCTCTAGACTGATGATCCTCTGCCATCGTAGAGATCCGGAAGTATATAATCTTACATCTTAGGCTGATTTCATGTGTGCTCACAGTGCTCTGGTAGATATCCAGCTCAATTCAGGGGACTGGTTGAAATAAGTTTCCCTACTCCTCTGCCATCTTGCCCCACTCCTCTAATAGTGATTTTTAAATCTTAAATGGTGATTTTTATTTTTTTGAATTTTTTTCTATGATATAATATGTAAAAAGAAAACAGTACTGTTAATTATTTCTTAATAATTTCTTATTTCTCAATAAGACATTCACAGGGAGTTAAGTAAGCATAACGTTGAAAGAATTTGTTCTGGCAATTTAGAGTAGGATCTTAAACAATTGATTTCCTAACGGGGACCCAACTGGAGTCCAAGCTCTTTAATAGTTCTTTATAGAGCCTGAAATCTACACAGTGTTAAATACACATGAACATGACTTAAATATTTGTTCAGGATATGGATCAATGACTCAATAACCCAGTGAATGAATGTATGAATAAACAAATGAAAATGATTTTTGTCTTTATGTGCTTTTCTTCTTCTGGAGCTACCTGGGAGAAATTACTTATTAGAACTTTATTTGAGACCCCTTAGCTGCAATTCTGGAATGACTGATTTATTGTTTATAAAACAATATGAGATACTAGGTGAAAAGTCTTACATAAATGTGATATATTATTTTATTCATTGTGACTTTTAGAATAATCTGAAAGACTCATAACATATCATGATTGCCAAAAGCAGCTGACAAACCTGGTTAGTTTGGTGTATTTGTTTTTAACAAATCAAAGTGAAATTGGGAGAAAAAAATCATATCCAAATTTATTCCATATAAACTGAGACTTACCAGACTTACCAGGCCCAATGAATAATATTTGCTTTCATTTAAAAATTATATAATCCAACCATAGAATGTTTACATAGGAAAATTAAATATAGTTATTATTAATTTATACCATGGGGTCATGATTAATGTTTTTTCTGCCCCAAGACTTTATTTTTTTTCCTCCTTTTCTCAAACATGTTTGGCATTTAGAAGTTTTAAAGTAATTTCCCCCTTTGGCTTCACCTGGGGTCTCTGCTGTCCCAGAACCTCCTCCTGACCTCAGTGTTGTGTTTTCATTTAAAATAGGGCATGTCTATAAATGTCAGCAATACAGAGCAATTAGAAGTTTGAAAAGGGCTGTAACATAAACCAGCATTATAGTGAAATGGATATTGCCTTAAGCTGCCTGCAATTCGCTTGCTGTTGGAAAGACAATATCCTGCCATTCTCCCATGGTGGCCTTCAATTGAACACATTTGGCTGAGGATTGACCCATTATTAAGATAAGTCTCTGCCTGGTTTGAAACAATGAAGAAACACAGAGAGAGTGAAGCCAGCAAATTGGTCTAGTAGTCAGCCAGCACTGGGCAGAAATGTGACACCGAATTAGAGCTTAATAGCTGTCTGTGGTGCTATCTGTGAAATCCAATGCTGTCCTGGTTCCCCCTGAACTGGATGGTAGGTGCATGCTGTTTGGGCTTGCCCAAAGTTTTCAGGGTTTAGAAGGGATTGTTGTCTATATATTTAGCTATGTGCTTCTGTTATTTTCATTTTTAATACCACCATGAGCAGCAACAACAAAAATCCAACACTTCTGACATTAACTTAATTTTATTTATTTTCATTTCCTCTACTGCTAAGAGTCCTGATCACAAACTACTTTTTGCAGTTAGAAAATGGGATATGTTTTTAAGCAAGGCATATCATATTGTTTTAATTTACCCACTTCCAAAGATGCTCGACCTTTGTGCACTCACAGTGCTTTCTTTTGCTAGCTTGAGGCCTTTTGACACACTGTCAGCTGGGCTCTGGCTCGCCCCATGTGACCTCAGAGCAAACTCTCCAGCAAGATAAGGTTGCTGTTGAAAGTGTCTCTTGGGCTTGCAGACTTGGTCCTGCCTGTTCTGGTGTTTAGAGGGATAACAAAATGCAAAAGAGTACCAAGTTAACGTGTATTCCTTTCCAGACTCTATCTACCCTTTGTTGGGATTTTTATTTTTTAAGACCACATGAAGTTTGTTGGTTAGGTAAGGAGAAAGTTTGGGAGACAACCTACAAAACTGCTTATTCTTTTGCTGTTAGGGTGAGTCATTTTAATTAAATGTATCTCTGGTGAGGTGTTTCCATGATCCTGCCTTTTAGTTCCTAACAACATTTCATCTCGTCAAACTCAGCTTTGTAAAACTCATATGCAAAGCTGAACTGAAATGAGGGAATGTAATTGAGTGGGAGGGAAACCTATATCACTGGTCTGCTTGTAAAAAATTGTTTCTGTGCTGGCTATGAGCTATAGTTTTGGCTTTCTTAGGAAAGACTTTTAAAAATCCTTGCTGTCAACAGGCTTTTGAGGTTTTCCAGACTTCAGGGAAAGTTAAATAGACCATGAAACATATAAGAAAGTATGCCCAGGCCATGAGAATTGGGAGAAACTAGAATGGTCCACAAAGGAAGTTGGCTGAATCTCTCTTGCTGGAAGTTTAGTAACATTTGAGGACCTGCACCATTTTGCTTGAGATGGCTTAGGGGACATGGATGATAAAAGAATTTAAATGCCAACTGTTTCTAGGCAAGTATGTGGATTAAACACCATTCCATGGTCAAGGTCACCATTCTATTCCAGATTCAATGTAAATGCTTCGTCTTCACTTTCTTGGCATGTTTTCCTGTATAACTACATACAGTTAATTCTGAACAGATCTATAATGCTCTTTTATAGTGAGTACAGTATTTCTACTTCTCACTAAATGAAGAAATTGACTTCAGAGACAACTGGAATGATACTTGTGAAAGACTTCATTAACCAAGATATTTCTGCATCACTGAGACCATAGAAATCACTAAAACACTAAAATTGGAATCACCCAAATTGCATTGTTTTCATTATATGCCTAGTTCTCAGTATTCTGTTACATTTTTACATATGCCTTGTCAACTCCAACTTCCACATGACAGCCACCCTAAAATTTTCTGTAGCGTTTGAAAACTCTCTAACACACATTTGCTTTCCTTCCCTTAATCAATGGCCTCACTCTCACAGACAAAGAACTTAAAATATACTCAGAACTTCCTCAAAATTTTGGCTCCAAAAAAATCTATATCTCTATCCATCATTTCTTCCTCTCAAAGAAAGGTACATTTCAATTCTGATGATTTACAAGTGAACTTCCACTTGGTTATTTGCTTCTTTCCAGTTCTTAGGTCTTGTTCACCAGTGGTTTCCTCTTTTCCTTACATGACTAGAAGGGTACGTGAATTCTTATTTCACATTCTTGCCAAATTTGGCACTTCTGGTCTTTTAAAGTTTTAGTCATTTTGGTATGTAGTTGTTGTCTCCTTGTATTTTCAATCTGTGTCTTCCTGAATATTATGAAGTTAACACATTGTCTATTGATCACTTGGATGTTATCTTTTTGAAATACCTGTTCTTTGAGGTAACTTTCTTTTTTCTGATATTCCAAAACACTATATAAAGTCCTTATCTTTGTTTCCTCTATATTCTTTTGTATCTTACACACCTTATTCTCTTATTCTGGCTGTTCTTTTCCTGATCTTTCTTTCAGGCTATTAATTATCTCTTTAATTGTGTTAATCTGTTAGCAAAACCACCTATTAAATTCTTAATTTTGTTTTATTGAATTTCTCAGTTTAGAATTTCTATCTGGATGCTTTTAATATTTTCAAGTTCTTTCATCAATTTCTATTTTGTCTTTAATCCCATGGACAGCATTTGAAGTTATTTTAATATCTCTATCCATAAATGTCAATTTCTGAAGCCCCTGTGGGTCTTCTCTGTTGTTTGCTTTTTCTTTTTTATTGCTGTTTTGCCTTTGCTCATGTTACCTTGCCTTCTAGTATGGCTGGTTATTTTGATCATGTGGGATCTCAGATTTAAGTATTTTGTAGATAGAACTTGAAGACTAGAACAATATTATTGTATCACAAAAGATTTTAAATTTGAGTGTGTTTTTGCCAGATGCTTATGTTCTGGAGGATGCCTGGTGATATTACGAGTGATACACCTTTAATAAATTTCTTTAATCTGATTTAAGAGACAGGTGATTCAGAAAAACTTCAGTGCTCTGAAAAGAATGGTCAATTTTTGGTTTACTATTATACCTAGAGGGCAGCTTTTTAAGGTACTAAAGTGTAAAGAATTCACTGAAGCCATTTACCTTAGTAGACTATGGATTCAAGTTCTTGTAGACCTGTGAGGCTGTCAAAAGCACAGCCCATACTCTTAGAAACTTTCTTTGTAATTGTCAAACTCTCCCATGATAAAGTAACCCTAAATTCTGTGCTTACTTTTGTGGGTCTCTTTCCTTATTTTAGATCCTTTACTATCATGCTGGTTCTCTGGTTTATTTTAGAATGTGATTCTTTAGTTTTTAAAATATTTTATCTAGATTTTCTAATTATTTTCAGTCAGAGACAAATTGTTTCATCTTCCATTAGTGGGAATACTTTACTCTTACCTTACTGCTTTTATATTGTTATTTCTTGGTTTTATCACTTAAATATTTCTTGGAAGGCTCCTTGTCCTCTGTGCTGCCTCTATGCCTCTCTGGAACCATGTCCATGGCCTTCTCTTTAAAATCTTTCCAGGTCTTTTCATCTAGTCACCAGCTTTCAATTACTAGACTAACTATATGGAGCCCAAATCAGCATCTTTATCCAGATCTCTTTCTTTTAAGTGAAACAATTTCCAGTAGTCCACTAGATGTATCCGCCTAAATAACTTGAAGATACCTCAGTCTTTAATATGTAAATCAACATTTTTATTAGCCTATTCCTATCACTGGCTAGGACTTAATCATAATGCTATATTACTTAATTTTTGGATAGGGTCATCAACAAATGCTACCATCTCTTAGTAATATTACCATTTTTCCAAATTGGGATCCTCTGGTATTCTTTCTCTGACTTTCTGCTCCCAATCTAATTAATCATTAAATCATATTGATTTTTCTTTCTAATACTTCTCTAGTCATCCACCCTTGGGGGAGGTGTGTGAAAACTTTAGAGATGTATAGGTCAGTTCCTCTGACAACTGTGACACTGCAATATTTAGTGAATGATCTAAGGTAAATTACCTAACACCTTTGTTTTTCTGTTTCCCTGTTTGCAAATGGGCATGATAATACTAATACCCACCTAAAGTAGACTACATGCATTGCCACAACCTTTTCTTCCTCACGCTACCCTTCCCTTTGCAATGTAACTTTGCAACATCTATCACTAAGACATGAGGTTGATTTTCCCATCTGAAATAAGGGATAGACTGTGACCTGCTTTGGTCGGTAGAGTGAAGAAGATATTGTGTGTGCCAGGTCTTAAGAGGCACTTAATGCTACTAGTCTCTGAAAACTTGCCCAACTATTATGTGAATAAGACTGAGCCTGTCTTCTGGGGAAAGAGACATCATGTGTCAAACTTTCCTTACTGAGGCCATGATAGATCAGCCAGTCTCCAGCCAACCAGTCAAATGACTAAAGAGTATGTGTGATGCTAGCCAAAATCAGAAGAACTGCCAATTTAGAGACTTATTTACTAAACAATGATTGTTATTTTAAAGTACTAGGTTGACTTATTATCCAGAAAAAGTCAGTTGATAACACTACTTCATAGGGTTACAGTGAAGATTAAATGAGTTAGTATAAAGTGCTTAAAGCATTGTATACTTCATAGTAATCATTATTAATTTTATTTACCAACTTACTTATTTATTGAGTAGGTTCCACGTCCAGTGTGGACCCCAACATGGGTTCGGAACTCACAACCCTGAGATTAAGATCTGAGTTGAGATCATGAGTTATATGTTTAACCAACTGAGACATCTGGGTTTCCCCACAGTAAGCATTATTTAAATGCTAGTTATTATTATTCTCTGCCTCTCTATCCCCACTGCTATGACTTTTGACTCTCATTACTTATTACTGATTAATTGTTTCTTTTGCTACTAATCTTTTACCTCTCAAGTCCATCCTCCACAATTGCCTCCTGAGTGTTCTTCTAAAACAAAGTTCAGTCATGTCCATATCCTCTCTAAAACTGAACTGAACCTTTGATAGTTACACTTGAGTACAAACTTCTCTGTTTAGTTATTTAAAGACTCTCCAATTTTACCTTTTTATATATTACTTTGATTCATTTATGTTTCTATCAATGCCTGTTATATTGATTAAAAGTAAAACAGAAAATATTTTTTACAGCATAAAGATAATTACTTTGTAGCTGAGTCAGTGTGGTGTTTGTGGTCAGTTTGATTAATACTGAATGGAAGATCCAGAATATAACATAATCCCAATATTTATCACATTAAAATAAGATTTGCTTTATCACACATTTTTCATAAACTAATCCACCATAAAATGTTATCAGTAAATTGTTGGTCTTAGATTTATTTGCACTATAAACATAATACCTAGTTCATCAGCATTGTCAGGTAATGAAATGTTATATTTCAGGAGTTTCCAGATGCAGCTCCCCTCACTGATGCCAAATTGTTACATAAGATAGAATCTGGGGCGTTTTAAAAATTATGTTTTCTAGGGGGTCCTGGGTGGTTCAGATGGTTAGGCATCTGCCTCTGGCTCAGAGACCCACATTGGACTCTTGGTTCAGCAGGGAGCCTGTGTCTCCCTCTCCCTTTGCCTTTCTCCCTGCTCATGCTCTCTTCTCTCTCTCTGTCTCAAATGAATAAATACAATCTTCAAAAAAATTATGAATATTCCAATGTCATCCCAAACTACTAAATATGAATTTCTACTGGTACAGTTAAAGAATCTGCATGATTTTAAAGACCTTTTGGCTCATAGACCTCTATTATAGCTAAGGAAATTTTAAAAATTATTTTGGAGTTAATTGAAAACTCTTTAGGGTACAAGAAGCTTAAAGAATACATGAGATTGGAATGTATATGGGACCTGAATTCTCTTTTAAGAATGAGAAATTGTATATTGATTATTTTTGTACTTTATCCAATGTATATTTGATGCTTGTTAATTAATCATAGTACTATTTGTTAGAAGAATAGTAGAAGCACAATGTTTTCCATAGTGAATTTTATTTTGATTGAACTAAGCAAGATTTGGAATATAGTTCCTGAAACATAAAAATTTGGATTCTTTTTATAAATTCATGGTTGATAAACTTAAAAAGTATTCTCTGACCATCATAAAATTATTGAAATCTAGAGCCTTATTTTGTTTTATCTTACTAGAGGTCAATCTGGTTTTGCTTTACCTAACCTGGAGGTTAAAAAAATACCTATGAACTCTGTGTATAACTGAAATCATTATTTTCTAAAGCTTTCACAATATTTTATATGAACATCATTTCTTTTATTTTGCAGTCATATGTAAAGTGATTACAGGCTAACTTCAGATATGTACTAAACCATCAAGTTATACTATGTAATAATATTTGATATAGGTTCAAAATGGAATCTAATATATAGTTATCAATTTTTTTAAAGATTTTATTTATTTATTTGACAGAGATCACAAGTAGGCAGAGAGGCAGGCAGAGAGAGAGGGGGAAGCAAGCTCCCTGCTGAACAGAGAGCCCCATGTGGGGCTCGATCCCAGAACCCTGGGATCGTGACCTGAGCTGAAGGCAGAGGCTTTAACCCACTGAGCCACCCAGGTGCCCCTATAGTTATCAAATTTTTGTTATAAAGAGCCTCTGCCTATTAATATAAGCCAACTTGCCCAAACATACATAGGTGATTACAGAGGAAGCCTCTGGGCTTGACCCTGTAAAGGTCAATGCTAAAATTTTGACTCTAACTCAGTTCTTCTATATTTTGAATGGAGATATTAAAAATGCCCAACGGGGGGACCAGTATGTTGGTAGATGAAGATCCTGAACTCACCTTCTCTCATAGACACCAAATCCATAGTTACATGTAGATCATTTCCTTCTGAAAAAAAAAAAAAGATCTGAAAACTATATGAACTGCCCTACACAACAAAGGGTGAAAGGGCTACATTGTGATAGGTAGGAGAGGCAGAGACATGGTCTCACATGTAGAAATACACAATAGAGAGGGATTTTACCAAAGGTGCCTCTCCTGGTGGAGTGAAAGATTAGTACCCAAGATCAGACACCCTGGTCCCAGGGATCTGCCCCCAAAAGATGAACTGCCAGAATGTCATTAGGAGATCAATGGGGCTGATGACCTGGGTTCCCAAAGTGCTATAGGAAACTGGGATTCTCCTCTTGGAAGATTCAGATATGGTTTTACTCACCCCAAGACCCAGAAAAAAAACAGCACTTTGAAAATTGCCTGGATTATATATGAAGGCAATGCATTTGCTGATTGGGGGCACTGACTAAAGGGATGGGGGACGTTGGAGATATTCTGTGGAGATAGAGTCACTGGTGGATGCCATTGTTGCATTTTCCACATAGTTTGCTAACACAAGTGACAAGCTTGGACACAGTGCCTTCTACTGCCTTGCTGGGATGGTCAAAGGTGGTTGCAGTGCTTCTCTGATCCCTGGCTTGAGTAGACAAATGCAAATGGTCATGAGGTTCTTTCCACTCCCTATCTAAGTCTCTGAGAATGGGTGGTTGCAAAACTCTTTGGGCCCCTGGTTGGGGCTGGCAAGTACAAACAGTCACAACATTCTTAAATTTTCAGTCTAACACTGGTACACAAGGCATTCTCCAAATGAATTGCTAAAGCCCATGGGCATGAACAGAAAAGACATTTTCCTGATACCCTTTTGAAGCTGGTGAAGATGTCCCAGATGAATTGCTAATGCCAGTAAAAATACACAATCAAACAGGCTCTGATTGCGTGGCTCTGGTGGCCAAGAGGGCTGGCATTCTCGAGCTCTACAGGACAAAAAAAAATTAGAAAGACAGCTCTTGTCAGGCTACCACTACCAGGGCACTGCAGCAATATCAGCCTAAAACACAACCTAAGTTATTCTGTGAAAAAAAAAACACAAAAACTTATTTACTTAGCCTAGAGCTTCAGCCCGAGGAACAGCCTTCAGGTTTCCTACATATTTAGAGCTAAGGAGGTGCTCCCAGAAAACAAGCAGGGAGATACCATCCTTGTACACTTCCTTGGCCTCAGTACAGCTTGATGACACTTACTAGAAAAGAGCTCCAATTTTTTGCAACAATTCTCCAGGGGATATCTCAGGCCTTCTAGTCTAGAGGCCAGCAGGGATATGATTGTGAAGCACAGGACTAAATATATTTACATACTTTAAACACTGGTGCCTGAGGATCTTACTTTCAATCATTCTGAATCTAGGTGCTAAATAAGAATCCTCCCTTTGGATGACTGACAGGTCTTGACACTTCCCAACAATGGGAACATGTCAAGAATAAAACAGGAAATTTAGACAGTACAAAGGTCTGAGAGGTGACCAAAAGCTAGGACAAAGTGGAATGAAAATTAACACCTACACAAGGCCACTCCTTCAAGACTAAGAGAGGTAGCTGTTACACCCAGTTCTTAGAAACAAACACAGAGTCTAGCAAAATGAGAAAACAGGGAAATATGAACCAAATGAAAGAAAATGACAAAACCTCAGATAATAAGAGAGAAGTAAGCTACCTGATAAAGAACACAAAGCAATGGATATAAAGATGTTCACTAAGCTCAGGAGAAGAATAGATGAACACAGTGAGAATTTCAACAAAGATTTTGAAATATGAAAAAGTAATAAACAGAAGTAAAAAACATAAAAAAGTAACAGAGAGAGATAAAGAACACAATAACTGAACTGAAAAGTATAGTAGAGGTAATGGACTCAATAAAGTAGAAATATAGAGGAGCAATCTGGAATATAAAGCAATAACATTTAGACAGAACAGCAAAAAGAAAAGAGATTAAAAATAAATATCACTTGGGATGCCTGGGTGACTCAGTTGGTTAGGTGGCTGCCTTTGGCTCTGGTCATGATCCCAGAGTACTGAGATTGAGTCCCATATTGGGCTCCTTGCTCAGTGGGGAACCTGCTTCTCTCTCTGCCTCTGCCTGCCACTCTGCCTGCTTGTGCTCTCTGTCTCTGTCTCTCTCTCTCTCTCTGACAATTAAATAAATAAATAAAATCTTAAAAAATATAAATATCACTTAAGGAATCTCTATGACAACATCAAGTAGAATATTATTTGCATTTTAGGGGTAATAGAGGAGAAGAGAGAGAGAGAAAGAGGGAGGATATTTATGTGAAGAAATAACAGCTGAAAACTTTCCTAACTTAGGGAAGATATTCACACTGAGGAAGCCCAGAAAATTCCTAATAAAGTGAAGTGAAGAGAGTCACACCAAAACACATTATATTTAAAATGTCAAAAAGGATAGAGAATCTGAAAAGTAGCAAGAAAAAACCAAATTGTTATATATAAAGGAAATCACATAAAGGTATCAGATTTCTGAGCTGAAACTACAAACCAGAAGAAAGTGGCATGATTTATTTGAAGTAGTGAAAGGAAGAAAAGAAAATCCAAGCAAGAATACTCTACCTGGCAAGATTATCATTCAGATTTGAAGGAGAAATAACAAGTTTTCTAGTTAAGCAAAAGCTAAAGGAGCTCCTCCTACTAAAGTAGTCTTATAAGAAATATTAAAAGGACTTTTTTAAGCTATAAAGAAATGCCATTAATTAATAACAAAAAAATACAAAAGTAAAAAACCTCTTTGGAAAATGTAAATATATAGTAAAGACAGCAGATCAATCACTTATAAAACTACCAAGAAGTTTAAATATATAGTAAAGACAGCAGATCAATCACTTATAAAACTACCAAGAAGTTTAAGAGAAAAATGTAGCAAAATTAACTAAAACTACAATAATTAGTTAAAGGATACATAAAATAAAAAGATGTAAAAAATGACATCAGAAATATAAAATGGGGGTGAGGAAGTAAATACGTAGAGTTTTGGAATGTGTTCAAAGTTAAGTCGCTATCAACTTAAAATAGATTGTTATTTACGTAAGATGGTATATGTGAGCCTCATGGTAACCATAAAACAAACCCTAATAGTAAATACACAAAAGGAAATGAGAAAAGAATCAAACATAACACTAAAGGAAATCATTAAACCAAAAAGAAAGAGAGAAAGAGAAAAAAGGAACAGAGAACTACCAAAACAGCCAGAAAACAATTAAAAAAATGTCCATAAGTACCTAGCTATCAGTAATTACATTAAATGTAAGTGGACCAAATAATCCAATCAAAAGACACAGAATGGCTGAGTGGATTTAAAAATAAAAAAGACATATCTATATGCTGCTTACAAGAGACTTGTTTCAGAAATAAGGGCATGCAGACTAGAATGGAAAAAGATATTTCATGCAAATTGAAACAAAGAGAAAGCTGACAGAGCTAAACTTATGTCTGGCAAAATAAACTTTAAAACAAGGATTGTGGAGCACTTGGGTGGCTCAGTCAGTTAAGCCTCTGCCTTCAGCTCAGGTCATGATCTCAGGGTCCTGGAATCAAGCCCCGCATCAGGCTCTTTACTCAGCAGGGAGCCTGCTTCCTCCCCACCCCCCGCCTGCCTCTCTGCCTACTTGTGATCTCTGCCTGTCAAATAAATAAATAAAATCTTAAAAAAAATAAACATTATAATAAAAAACAAAGAGGATCACTGTATAAAGATAGAAGAGTCAATACAACAAAAACATATAACATTTATAAATATATATGCACCCAACATAGGGGCACCAAAGTATAAAAGCAAATATTATATCTAAAAGGAGAAATTGACAGTAATATAATAATAGTAAGGAATTTAAAACCCCACTTATATCAATAGGTCATCCAGATAGAAAATCAGTAAGGAAACATTGATGTTAAATAACACATTAGCCCAGATGGACTTAATAGATACATACAGAACATTCTATTCAAAAACAGCAGAATGCACACCTTCCTCAAGTGCATATGGAACATTCTTCAGGATAGATCACACAAAACAAATCTCAATAAATTAAAGAAGATTGAAATCATATCAAGCATCTTTTCTGATCACAATGGTATAAAACTAGAAACAATAACAAGAAGAAAACTGGAAAAACTACAGATACATGGAGATTAAGCAATACATTACTGAAAAACTACTGAGTCAGAGAAAATCAAAAGAGAAATTTAAAAAAAAAAAACCTATAGACAAATGAAAACATAAATATGACATACCAAAAATCTATGGGATCCAGCAAAAGTGGTTCTAAAAGGGAATTCTTTAGCAATATAAGCTTACCTCAAGAACAAAAGAATTCTCAAATAAACAGTTTAAATTTACACCTGTTGAAACTAAAATAAGAAAAATAAACAAAGTCCAAAGCTAATGGAAAAAAGAAAATAATAAACATTGGAGCAGAGATAAGTGAAAAAGAAACTAAAAAAAAAAAAGTAGAGAAGATCAATAAAACTGAGAGCTGGTTCTTCAAAAAGATAAACAAAATTGGTCAACGTTTAGCTAAGCTGACCAAGAGAAAAAAAAGAGATCAAATAAAATCAGAAATGAAAGAAGAGTAGTTAAAAATAATGCCAAAGAAATACACAGGATCATAAGAGACTTCTATTAACAATTATATGCCAATAAATTGGACAACCTAGAAGAAATGAATAATTTTCTGGAGATTTACAATCTTCAAAGGCAGTAAGATCTGAATAGACCAGTTACTAGTAAGGAGATTGAATCAGTAATCAAAAACCTCAGAATAAAGAAAAATCTGGGACCAGATGGCTTTAGTGATGAGTTCTACCAAACATTAAAAAAGCTTTAATATCTATCCTTCTCAAACTCTTCCAAAATATTGAGAAGAAGGGAAAGCTCCCAAACAATTTTTACAAGGCCAGAATTAGGATGATACCAAAACCAGACAAAGACACCACACACCCAAAAAAGTTATAGACCAATATACCTGGTGAATATAGACACAAAAATTCTCAATAAAATACTAGCAAACCAAATTCAAAAATACATTAAAAAGATAATATACAATGATCAAGTGGGATTTAGTCCAGGGATGCAAGGATTATCCAACATCTGCAAATCAATTGACATGATATACCACATTAACACAATGAAATATAAAAATCATATT
This sequence comes from Meles meles, assembly GCF_922984935.1. Classification (NCBI taxonomy): domain Eukaryota; kingdom Metazoa; phylum Chordata; class Mammalia; order Carnivora; family Mustelidae; genus Meles; species Meles meles. The sequence continues at coordinate 75,560,461 of NC_060070.1, forward strand.
ATCACCTCAGTAGATGCAGAAAAAGCATTTGACAAAATTCAACATCCATTTTTGATTAAAAACTCTCCACAAAGTGCATATGAAAGGAGCATACCTCAACATAATAGAGGCCATATATAACAGACCCACAGCTAACATCATACTTAATGATGACAAGCTGAAAATATTTCCTCTAAGATCAGGAATAAGACAAGGATGCCACTCTTGCCACTTGTATTCAACATATTGGAAGTCCTTGCCAGAGCAATTAGGCAAGAAAAAGAAATAAAAGGCATCTGGATTGGAAAGGAATAAGTAAAACTGTCACTATTTGCAGATGACATGATATTATACATTGAAAACTCTATTAAAGACTCTTATCAAAATCCGTTAGAACTTATAAATGAATTCAGCCATCAAAAGAATGAAATCTTGTCATTTGCAATGACATAGATAGAACTAGAGTGAAATAAGTTAGTTAGAGAAAGACAAATACCATGATTTGACTCATATGTGGAATTTAAGAAACAAAAGAAACAGATGAACATGTTAGGGAAGGGAAAACAAAATAAGATAAAAACAGAGAGGAAGACAAATCCTAAGAGACTATTAATTATAGGGAACAAAACTGAGGGTTACTGGAGGGGAGGGGAGTAGGGGGATGAGCTAAATGGGTGATGGACATTAAGGAGGGCACTTGTTTTGATGAGCTCTAAGTGTTATATGTAAGTGATCAACCACTCAATTCTACTCCAAAACCAATACTAAACTATCTGTTAACTAACTTGAATTTAAATAAAAAAACAACAACACAAAAACTAGTGTATATCCTAGATTACCCCTATTAGGAACAACAGTTGATTTGCTTTAGCTTGGTTCTCTATGTAACTATAATAATTTTGGAATTCCCTTAGCAAGCATCATCTGCTTATATACCATTTTTTCTTTAATTGAATAATTTTGAAAAATACATAGGATATATTTTAGTTCAAGATCAGAAGTTCTGTTTCCATACAGCAACTTATATATACAGAACTGGCTTGAGAATCTTAAAATGAGACAATCATGCATATTTGCTTTCTTATATTAAAGTATCAAGGTATAAAATAAAGATGAGAGGAAAGCAACTTATAATCATATAGCCTTTCCCTTTTATAGAAATAACATTTTAAAGTTTACAAAGCCCTTCTTCTTACATCATCAGGATGAACCTAGGAATAATGTACCAATAGCATATATGTCAAACCATGATAGAGAGATCAATTGTACATTAAGTGCAAGAGGAATAGATTGTGATAAATATTGCTTAATAAAAGCTCATGATTTCTTGAAGGTTTCTGGTCCACATTGGAGAAGAAGAGAACGGTAATTAAAAAAAAAAAAAATCTTAGTTAGGTACAGTGGTCTGTGGGAGTAGTAATCTGAGAATTTGTGCCTTGAATATTTTTCTTTCTTTGGATACATAAAGTAGCAGAGCATGACTCCATGTGGGTTGGTTCCACTTTGTATTTTCTTTTGTGTTCCAAAATGGAATAGTTTTCCTTGGCAGACTCAGCAGTAGAGTAAGTCTAGAGTAGGTGGAGTGCATATGTATTTTTTTTTTTTTAAAGGAGAATGGGGATTTGCACAATGACCCAGATGTGTGCTCTCTGAACTCCAACTGTCTGTGTTCAAATATGCAATGTGAAGTGAACAGGATTTAAAGAGACCCTTTGGATACCTTGGGGGTATTTCTTGCACAGTGTTTTGGCAGCATGCTCTTCTAGCTGAATTAGATTTATTGCTGAAGCACTAAATCTTCATTATATCTGACAACCTTACTCCCCTGCCGTCCTGGTCCCTTTCCATTCACAGTCCTTTTTTTTTTACTCCAACATCTTTTCTTCCCCTTCCCTAGCCCCAAGATTCCAAAATATTCCACATTCCATTCTATCGGAGAGTTAAAATTGCATTAAATTTCTGAATGTGTCATTCATAGATGTTAGAAAGTAGAAAGGATGGTAAAGGTTAAAGATGTCTCATCCAATCCATCAGTATTTAGCCAAGAGCGCACTGGAGCTTTTAAAAGTGATCTATATGGCTAGATGCCTGACATAACTATCTATGAGAAGCAGTCACAAACATTCTGGCTAAGCGTAGTTACAGGTGAGTACTGAAAAAGAATACTATCTCAGGTGTGTAGTCTGTCACTTTTCTTTTCTTTTTTTTTTTTTTTTTAAGATTTTATTTGACAGACAGAGATCACAAGTAGGCAGAGAAGCAGGCAGAGAGAGAGAGGGAAGCAGGCTCCCCACTGAGCAGAGAGCCCGATGCGGGGCTCGATCCCAGTATCCTGGGTTCATGACCTGGGCCGAAGGCAGAGGCTTAACCCACTGAGCCACCCAGGTGCCCCAAAACTGTCACTTTTCTATCCAGCACTGTAGCCCAGGGTAAGGAGTCAGTACACATGTTCAATGGACTTAACCTCTTATTGAACTACTCTGGAATGTTTAATAACTTAAAGACTAGACCAGATGCACTTTAGCATAATTGGATAAATTTAGAAATATCAAGAAGGCTAATTTAAAAAATCCTACCTGTATAGGTAATTCCACCCAGGCCCAAATTGTTTATTATCTGGCTTGTTTAAAAGTTATAATATTGTAGGGGCGCCTGGGTGGCTCAGTGGCTTAAAGCCTCTGCCTTCGCCTCAGGTCATGATCCCAGGGTCCTGGGATCGAGCCCCGCATCGGGCTCTCTGCTCAGCGGGGAGCCTGCTTCATCCTCTCTCTGCCTGCTTCTCTGCCTACTTGTGATCCCTCTCTCTGTGTCAAATAAATGAATAAAATCTTTAAAAAAGTTATAATATTGTATATTATTTGTCTGCTTACCACAATAACAATAGATTTGGGGAATATCAATCATTACATATGGAGTTAGCAAATATACCTTGCCATACCTCATATAGGTATAACATGAGAGTCATTTGTTCATTCACTCACTCATTTATTCATTTAATAAATATTGAATACCTGATATGTGCCAAATACTGTGAGATGTATAATTGTGAACAAGACCAACAAAATATGTCCCTCTCAGTGAGCTTTCATTAAGAGGTGAGAGTCAGAGAAGTAAGCAGGCAATTATAAGTGTTGAAGAAAGATGGTATGTAAGGTATAGTAGTACAAAGGGATTTTAACTGAGCCTATTTGTGGGGCATGGGGGACAGGAGTAGGGAACAGGAGGATGATGGTTAGACTGAAATCTGAATGATTAGTAGAGTTAGCCATTTGAAACAGGTGGGGTCTGAGTAAAGGCACATTAAAAAGATTAAAGGTGAGAACGGAAATGACTGGTAGGAACTGAAGGCAGTTCTGTTTGTCTGGAGCATTTACAGCAAGGAGAGAAGAGCAAGAGTTGAGATTCCGAAAGGAAACAGGATGCTTGTTAATGTGAACTTGGCCAGGAACGTTCATTGCACATCTACTGTTCATAGTCCATATTTATGGAGCTTCCCGATTCCTACAGAATGCACTTCACCCACCAGTGTGCTTTCAAGCATTAAGTGCTGCCTTTAGCTGCCATTGTGTTCAGCTTCTACATATATGAAAGTGACAGAAATAGGGAGACAAAGAAACAAGGAATAAGTACATTTTTCCCCATCCCATTGACAATCTGCATATCTTCTTTTGCAGTTAAGAAAGAGGCAATGCCCTTGTTACATCAATGAAAAGATATTTATAAAAGCGAGTAACACATGAGGAACATAAATGACAAAACTAAGCCAAAAACAAAGCTACCCTGGAAAATGTTAAAATATAGTTTAATCTAAACCTAAAGCAGCTAGGAAGATATGATTTTTTTAAGAAAATTAAATAGAAGGAATCATTCTGTAGCAAGAAGTATCTCACATGCTCTAGACTTCTGTGGAGAGTACTGTGGTTCCTATCATGAGAAGTAATCCAAGCAGAGGGCAGTACTTCCACTAACCAATGTTATTGTGGAGGGATCCTACAGATGCAGAATATGATTTATTTATGATGCTAAAATATGACTTTGCATTCTTCTGTGGGCTAAATTCACCTTAAATGAATTTAATAGTGGATTTGGGGACAAGTGCTGCACCAAATCACTCAAGGTCACTTTCTGCTGAAGTCTGATTCCTTTCCGTGATGTCAGTGGCAGTTTTGAGTAAGAATGTGGCCCACTGTCCTAAAAATTACCAGGTTTATTGGAGTCTTTGGAGTCCAGTCTTAACCCAAGAACCTCAACACAGCTGAATTGTTAGATGGCTGGTGCAATTTCCCAAGAACAAGCTTTCCAGGTGTTAAATATATACATATTGTAATATATACCTTAGAACTTTAATTGACATACCTTTCTGCTAAATTCTTCTTCGTGGTCAGTGGTTTGTTGAATCCTTTCTTGGTGTGTTCTTTGAGAACAGATTTGTAACTTTAAATCTGGGTAATATGCAAATATGATAAACTCATTTAAAAAAAACCTCCAGATTTTTCCCAAGCATGTTTTCAATGTAGACGTAATGAATCTCACCAGCAATAATTTCTTACCTGCTGAAGACTTCTTTCACAAAACACACTGGGTAAAATGGCCATGCATCTACAAAAGAAAGTAAAGAGCACAACCAACTTCATACAGTTTATAAGATATGCTTAATGATGCAGTTTTTCTTTATAATTTCTTCCAATACTTTAAAAAAAGATTTGAAATGTCATCTTTGTCATGAACTCTTCTGAATTTTGTGGTTCAGATTTCATATAGATTTTATTTCAGTCCCTTACTACTATCGCAAATGTCTCCTCACATTTTGTCTGACATAGATTGTGTTATAGACCTTGCATTATCTGTTTTAAGTACCTTACATTGCATAGGTGGGTACCTCTATGTAATATGACCTAGAGGAAAACAAAAAAGGTAATATGTAATATGACCTAGAGGAAAACTGAAAAAAACGAAAGGGAGGGCTTTGGAGTCGGACACACCACGGCTTGATTCCTATATTCGCAGTTCCTGAGCTAAATGGCTATAGGAAACATACTTAACCTTCCTGTTCTTCCGTTGTCTCCCTTCTAAAATAAGAACATTAACACATACTCTGTGAGTTTGCTATAAGGATACAAAAAGAGAGCACATCTAAATGCACTTAGAAGACACTAAATAATTGCTACCTTCTTTTTACCCTTGAGTAGAATTTCAACTTTCAATTCGATAAAAGCGTCTTGTGTTTTCTAAGGTATATGTTTTTCTTGTACACACATTGATTTAGAGGTATAATAGCTGTTCCAGTCATTAAAGCCAATTAGTTTAATTTACCTCTAAAAGCTATATCTAAAAGAACCCTGCCTTACATGTAATGTACAGGGAGGTGTGCTTAAAAATACTTATAACCTTTTTCTTTATGCCTGTGGTGATCCCCTGTGTCATGAAATGGAGTGTTGTTAGAAACAGTGAGAAGTTAATGAATCAACAAGAGCCCAGTGGGCTGTTATTTACAGTAACATTACAGAGATGATTTATGCCCATGAGGTTCCTAGGTGACAAGGGAACTGAGATTGTAAATTAATGTAGATTTAGATTGTTGCACAGGAGGTGCCGGTGGCCTTTGTTTTCTATTTTGAGGCACAACAAAGGACAAAGGGATGACGTACCAGCCCAGACACCGGCTAAGCTCATGTTACATTTCATTCTCAGGCCCATCTTCTCATTTCTTTATTGTGTGAGGAACATCTGCTATTTTATTTTCATGTTGTGGTACATGTAGCTTCCTCCTGCAGCCTCATGACTGATTCTAAATGACTGAGAACCTCCCACTTTATGTCTTTCCAGGTCTAAAGCCACCTGTTGCCATTGCATAAAAGACTCAATAATGTGTTGTCATCATGGTGATCATTAGGTGCTTCTGTCAGTTGTCCTTAAAAGTCACCAGAAGCATTTGTGCAGATTACATAAAGAGTCAGGGGGACTTCTGAATGGGTTAATGTCAAAACATTGCAGAGGGTCACTAATCTGATAAAATTCAGTGGGGTTACAGAATGTTTGTGTTTCTGAGCTTATGTATATGAAGATTTCCAATTCACTTGTAATGTCAAGGTTAAGGTTTTGACTTTTCGTTTTATTGTTTGGGTGATTATTTGAGAAATATAAAAAAGATGGAGACAGAGCTGGTAATTCTAACAGTACACTTTAAAATACTTTACCTTTTAAAGAATTTTACCATAAGAGAAATATTATCTTAACATTATAGAGAAACTTAATAATACCCCTAAGGTATTCTGGCTAGTACAAGAAGGACCCAGACAAAAATCCAGGTCTTTTGAGTCTTATTTGAGTGTTCTTTCTATTGTAGAATTGCTCCTCTGGCCATCTGTGATATGAGTAATGTAAAATTTTTTATTGGACAGAGAAATTTATAAATGGATACATGTACATAAATATGTATATATTCTGTGTGCACACATTTACCTGTGTAAATATCTATCTTTCTCCACCTTATACCACAACATATTTTAAGCACTGTTTAACAATGTACCCCCAAACATACCAGAGCCAAAGAAAATATAACTAAGAAGACAGTGGGAGGTTTAAAATGTAAGACAGAAAACAATATAAAGTATGATGACACAGCTAATAATAAACATGAAAATCATATTAACAAATGCAAATGAACTAGAGCCATTTAAGAGAAAAGCATTCTCAAGTTGGATCACAAAGCAAAACCAGCAAAAACAAGAGATTTATTTAACACAATGTGACTCAGAAAGATCGAAAATTAAATGACAGAAAAGTACATACCAAACAAATGAACATAAAATACAAGGACACATATCATTATATCAGACATGGTTGAAATTGGCACACTAACACTAGATGAAACTTAGAAGAATCCTTAATGATCACAGAGTGCACTCTGCAGTGAAAACATGACATCTGTGAATATCTTTTTGCCAAAAACATAACATCACAATTCTTAAAGCAAAAACAAACTCAAACACATATGAAAATACACAGACAACATTGATACCTTATTTTCATTCATTCCTCTTTGTCCTTGATGCCTTTATTAGAGAAAGATTTTTAAGGGTACTGAAGCCCTAAATAAAATAAAACAAGGGATAAGCTAATGCTGATCTGACAAATTCTGGATTACCTTGGAAACAAACTATATGCCTTTATTACGATGACCATTTATGGGATTTAATCGTATGTAGGACATTAAAAATATCTCAGTACATGCAAAATAGGAGAAATAATACAGACAACATTCTCTGATCACAGTATAATACAAACAGAAATAATTGGAAAGTGACCAAATTGGAAAGTGACAAATGCTTTCACTTATAAATTAAAAAAAAAACAAAAACCTTTTTTGGAAACAATTTTATTTATTTATTTGAGAGAGAGGGGTGCACGTGAGAGAGCATGAGCCACCTCTGTGGGGGTGAATGATATAGATGGCAAGGGAGAAGCAGACTCCCTGTTGAACAGAAAGCCCAATGCAGGGCTCGATACCAGGACCCTGGGATCATGACTTGAGCCGAAGGCAGACACTTAATGGACTGAGCCACCCAGGCACTTCAACAAAACCTTTTCTGAACAAGAGAAAAATCAAAACCAAAATGAAAAATACCTAGAAAATGACATGAAAGCACTTATATCAGAACTCATGAAGTATAGCTAAATTTTGGGAAATTCTCAGCTTTTATACTAATAAAAAAGAAATAGTAATAAAAAAACAAAGTGAATATCTCAGGGAGGTAGAAAGGAACAACAATTATCAATAATATTGTAATAACTTGGTATGGTGACAGGTGCATAGAGTTGTTGAATCAATATGTTGTACACCTAAAACTAATACAGTAATGTATCAATTACAATTCAATAATAAAAATTAAAAACAACATCTGAAACAGCATCAGCCATAATGACAGAAATGGCCAATCCCAGGATAACCAGCAGCTCCTGCAAGTCGAGAAGCAGGCAGCTGAGAATGTGGCAGATGCCAGAAAGACGAAGGCCCAGTGTCTGAAGCAGGCAATGGAGGTGCAGTGAGAGCAGGAATTCCAGAGCAAGCAGTGGGCGAGAAGTTACAATCCCTGAAAAGGAAATGAAGACCTCACTTAGTCTCTCTACTGTGGTTCCAGGAAGATGTTCCATTTCTTAGCCTCTCTTTTTGTCTCTGAGTTGGTCTTTCTTTTTATTGGTTTCCCCCTTTTCCCATTTCCCCAAACAACCATTAGATAGATGCTCACTGGTTCCTGAAATCTAAAATGATGCTGTGTTGTCTTCCCTTGTATGCATGGCCTTTCTTTTTATATCCTCAACACTTTTCCCTTTGTAACAATGAAAAAGTGTTAATTAAAAAAAATAACTATGAGCAAATAAAAAAATTAAAAACAACAACAATTTTTTTTTTTTTTTTTTTTTTTAAGAGAGAGAGCAAGCATACAAATGGGGAGGGGCATGGGAAGAGGGAGAGAGAGACTCTTAAGCAGGTTCCATGCTCAACGTGAAACCCCACACAGGGCTCAATTCATGACCCTGAGACCATGATCTGGACCGAAATCAGGAGTCAGAGGCTTAACCAACTGAGCCACTCAGGTGCCCCAGCAACAAAATAATTCTAAGAAAAGCAGAATGGATATAGTAGTAGGAGAAAAGCAAAAAATAATAAATTAGAAAGTGGAAAAATATAGAACTACTGAATAAATCCAACAATAAGTTATTTAAAAATTGGGGAAGCAGATAATCTTATCGAGGAGAAAACACAAATACAGGAATAAGAATTGAGAAAGGGGAAATAACTATAGCTTGAGAGAAGTCTAAAAGGACCACATGATGTTACTTAACTTTATTCAAATAACTTCACAAATCTTGAGAAAATGGGAGATTTTCTACAAAAAAAATATTTCAAAGCAAACCCACCCCAAAAACAAATAGTTCAATTGTCATAAAAGCTAAGAAAGAATTTATGTTGTTTAACTACCCACTCTACCCTAAAATGTTAAGCCAATATTTCTTAGTGTATGGAGCAGAAGACTCTAATTAATTTGAGTGCTCTAGAGCATAGAAAAAGAAAACAAATTTCTGAATTGTTTAATCAATGTAGCATCACTTTTTAAACCAAACTAATAGCTAACGGCATGAAAAATGAATTAAAAATTACTGCATATATTTGACAAAGTACAGCATCCCTTCCTGATCAAAACTGTTCAAAGTGTAGGGATAGAGGGCACATACCTCAATGTTATCAAAGCCATCTATGAAAAACCCACCGCAAATATCATTTTCAATGGAGAAAAACTGAAAGCTTTTCCGCTAAGGTCAGGAACATGGCAGGGATGTCCATTATCACCACTGCTATTCAACATAGTAATAGAAGTCCTAGCCTCAGCAATCAGACAACAAAAAGAAATTAAAGGCATCCAAATTGGCAAAGAAGAAGTCAAACTATCACTCTTCGCAGATGATAAAATTAAACATGTAATTCATGCATGTATGAAACATGTAAGATGTGCATGTTTAGACAGAGGAAACCACGTGTTTTAGGAAAATGAAAAAAAAACTGCATGCGATTATAGATGCAGGAAATAGCTCTGCAAGGGTCCTAAAGAACCTTATAAAAGTCATTGGCTCTGGGAAGAGAAAATCAAAGGTTGACACCATTTTGTCCTTTTGAGTGCTTTACCATGTTCATATACTACCTATATAATAAATACATAAATATTATTTTTCCTTTATGCAAATCATAAGATCTTGCACAGTTATTAAATTTTAACCACAATTTGATTTAAGCTTCCCTTATATCAAAGCAAACAGAAAATTAAAGAAATTGTAATTGAACAAACAACAACAAAATCATGATCATTTACACAATTTATATCATTCAAAAGGAAAGGTATACCAGTTTCTTAAGGAAAGAAAAGCTTACTCTGGCTTATTTTGAAAGAAACTTTACACTTTTTTTTTAAAGTCATGATCAATGTCCTCTATATGTTGCTGTGATTAGAACAGATAACAGTGTGGCAGAGAGTACACATTTGTCCACCAAATTCTATCCTGCCTTTCCAAAATATAGAATCATCAATAGGAAGATGCTGCCTACCTAGGAACCACATATCCCAGCACTCTTACAATGAGATATGACTGTTTATGTAGTTTCCACCAGTGGAAAGTGAGCACAAGATTATTGTTTTTTGTTTTTTGGCTAAGGCTTTTATTTTTATTTATTTATTTATTTTTAAAGATTTTATTTATTTGACAGACAGAAATCACAAGTAGGCAGGGAGACAGTCAGAGAGAGAGGAGGAAGCAGGCTCTCCGCAGAGCAGAGAGCCCGATGCGGGGCTCGATCCCAGAACCCTGGGATCATGACCTGAGCTGAAAGCAGAGGCTTTAACCCACTGAGCCACCCAGGCGCCCCTGGCTAAGGCTTTTAACCAGGCTCTCCATCATCATCTACCTGTTGGATGCACATGATGATGAACTATGGAATGACAGAGCCACAAAATATTCCCAAATCATGGCATGATGAAAATTGTACCCCTATAAGGAGCACCCATTTTGGACTATTAGGTGAAGAAGAAATAAGCTTCTGCTGTGTTTGAGACACTTATAGATGTTTGGATCTGTTTGTTAAAGTACTTTAGCCTACTCTAATCAAAGAGATTTTCATTTTGTTTTTCTTACAGCAGCCCTCAGTATAGGTCTAGAGTACAACACCAATGTACAATTCAGTAAAAACAGGTCTGTAGGGAGCTATGATAATGTACTTCGGTGTTTATGGCTTTCCAGCAGTGCAGGGTGAACTAAGTAAACCAATTAGACTAGAGAATTATTTCTCTTTGATGTTTCCTTCCATAAATTTGTTTTATCTCAACAGAGTTTTTGATAAATAGAGGACAAGAAATAGTTGAATGTTTATTCTCTGACACGGGCTTGCAATCCAGTTACTCTGCACTGTTGATCCATAGAAATGCAATTTATTTATGAAAGTGAAGTAAATGATAGAGCTGATACATTTATTGTGAAAATTGAGGATGCAAACCAGGACTCTTGTGTAAATAGATAGTTAAGACTCTGGGAACAGATGCTGGTCACACAAGTATTATTAGAAGTTCCAGGACTGCCTTTAGGCATAAATAAATAAGTAGATAGATAGATCAATCAATCGATCATCCTCTACAGTATATGAATAAATAAACTGTAAATCCTCAAAGGTTAGCAACTTAAAACATAGCTGAGTTGATTTCCAGTTGCACATATTTCAAAGCAAAAGCCATGATATGTCACCCATTGCCATTTAAAATCTGAAAAATGTACTCACATCACATTTGGTTTGGTTAAATAAGAGCCCTCCAATATGACTTGGTTGCTCTCACTGTCCTAATGAATTGACTTGCTATATGGTAATATCAGAAGGAGAAAAATGATAGTATGCTGAATTTGTTTGGATCTACCTACCCATTGGAGTGGCATAAAACATAGTCATTACATTTTTTTATAATATGTATTTGATAAGTCTGATATTTCAAGATTTGGGGAGATGAGGTATATGACATCAATTATTTCTACCAATTATTATTTTTCATAACCATCAGTTCTAGTCTTTTTTTTTTTTTTTTTTTTTGACAGAGAGAAATCACAACTAGGCAGAGAGGCAGGCAGAGAGAGGAAGAAGCAGGCTCCCTGCGGAGCAGAGAGCCCGATGTGGGGCTCGATCCCATGACCTTGGGGCTTGATCCCATGACCTTGGGATCATGACCTGAGCCAAAGGCAGAGGCTTTAACCCACTGAGCCACCCAGGCACCCCCATCAGTTCTAGTCTTAATCTTTTCCTATAATTTTCTCTTTTTAATTGATCTTATTTGTTATTTGTCTCTTTAAAGATCTTAATTTTATAAATTTGTAATAGGTTTTTTTGAGATTGTTCTGTTTTCTCCCCATTTTATCTACATGTATTAACATCCTGAAATTTCAGGCAGACTTTCTTAGGGTTATTTAGTTCTAATTAGCTTGAAATTTTAGTTTTGATTCTGATCTGGTAAGGTTGTTTTTCTCTCCTTCCCCCTCTCTCTGTCTGTTCCTCTCTCTGTGTTTATCCATTTCTTGCTTACAGTTTCCTCCTCTGAGTCCCTCCTCCATCCTGGGACATCTATTCCAGCACCATTTCTTATATCACTGTAGCTGTTGTTATCAGATACTAGCTACTAGTGCCACTGGACAGAAACCAGAAGCAGCCTGGGATTGGAGGGGGGAGCTGGGACCATGGAAGGAATGGGTCTGGCAAGACCATGAACCACAAGAGAGACATAGTCACTGCCAGATGCCAGTGAGGCAGAGATAGGAGGCCAGATACCCTAACTTTTCCTTTTTTCCTATTCTCCAGTTTCTTGTTATTGCTTCTTATTGGCCAACCTAGCCAAAGCCAGCTGTCAAGAGAGCTTGGGAAATGTGGCTACCTGCAATATAGACAGAAGAAAGGCAGGGGATAGATTTGAGCACAAACAAATGACCATCATACCTACCCTATCCACACTTACTCATACAAACACACATGCCCACTAGTCCTTGGTGGTTTCTCTTCCACTTCAGGTCCACAGAGAGCTCTGTCTGAATTTTCTTTAATTTAGTTCTATTATTTAATTGTTTTCCCTGAAATTGCTTTTTTGTAACTGCTGTGTTTGGAGTGGGATGGGAATGAGGGAATATGACCTCAAAGCATGAAATCACAACATGGGCTTGACCAGAGATATCATATTCTCTCTTTAGCCCTGGTGTTTCACTTTATTTTTATTTTTTTAGGCAGGATTGCTGAGCGAAAATCCATAGGCTTTTAGTACAGTCAGATCTGGATCTGGGTTTCGGCTTCACATTAATTGTGTGATTATTTTTGGACAGGCTACTTAACAATCTTTCTTATCTATAAGATGGGAATGATAATACTGGCCTTAAGATTGGTTTAATAATTAAATAGAAGAAAATAGCCAAATTGCCATATTGTGAGTAGGTTTTTAGTGGGTTCTCCAAACACGGTTATTATTATTATCATCATAATTATGTTCCACCTCATTCCTGGTTAAATGAAAGTGCTATTAGCCTTACTACGTGTTTTCTGATATATAACTTTTAACTTGTTTTATCAGGAGACATTGTTGGCAGAATTTAACAATAGAATGAGCTATAGCCAGTAATGTATCAAACATAGTGTATTTGTTGTTTGTTTTCAATATAATGGGTGTGTTTAGGAATTAGCAGGGTGCCTATACCTGCCATGGTTTTATCAACTGAATTTATATATCTCACAACATGTTGGTAATTAAAACCCAGAGAAAGTTTTAAGAGAAAAACAAGGTTTATTTAAACTACATTTCAATGCAAATCCCCAAAACCAAAATTTTGCATCTCAGTGCATAACATTTCACAACTATATGGATCTTCACTGTGAAAATAAAATGTTAATATTTGAATCTTTTAAAGGATTTTTGCAGATGTTTGGCTAATACATTTACGTTTTATAGCCTTTGAGCACCAAAACTTGGTGAGGAAAATTTTTCTTATCCTACAAATTGTAACCAGTGCTGAAGGAAAGGAAAGCATAGTTCTTATACACTTCTCCCTTCCATCTCATTTTGAACCCTCATCAAAAAGTTTCAGCCTCTTTTTGTGACTTCTAACAAAGAATGGCTCAGTTGACATTTTGACCTCTGTTGCTCAACTGTTCTCCTTCAGAGGGTGTCTTCTTTAATGGGGTGGTTTTACATAAAAAGGATTTGACTATATTCAATATTAAAACAAACATCAATTAACATATTTGTTGGGTTTTTATGCTGCCAAATCCTTGGTTAAACTGTTTCCCTTCCCAAGCTTGTTTTGGCATTGTCAAAACTATGTCTTAGCTACCCAGACTCTTTCCTAACTTCAGGACTCAAGTGCTTGGTTCCAATATCAGGAGGCAATGAATCATTAAGAGTCCATCAGACTTCATAGGGCCACATAAGTGGTGTGGAAGTTAGAAAACTGTTTCATTGCCCAATATCTATCCTGTCTCATTTGATTCACATATTCAATTTAATTACAATCAACTTATACCGTTTTCTACATTGCTAATGGAAATATTCAATACGAAGGCTTAAAGGAGACTATGTGGTAACCGTCTTTCTACTGTTTCCAACACTAGAGGTCCTTTATTACTAAATGTTCTGGAGGGCTGAAATATTTAACAGTGCAAATATAAATAATTGTAATGGTTGCGAGTGTATTCCTGGGCAATGAGAAATTCAGTTTGTCCTTGTCAAAATAAAAACAAAAGAACAAAACATCAGTTGGTTGGAACCTTTGAATTAGTGGAAAGCATTCATCAGAGATTAATTGGAAAGGAAGCTAATTAGAAAATGGCTTAACTGCATCAGTTTTGCATTGATCTGACTGTAATAAATGTCTTTTTGTATAGCTATAAGAATGGTGGCAGTTGTCTTAAGGTCAAAATATCCACAGGGAGTTAGCTGAAAGTGGTATAAAGGGACATCATGGAGATGGAAACAAAAGAAAATGATTGATGATGTGTTGAGGGCTTCATTCTGAGAATAATCTAAAAGTTTTAGTATAATTTTCAGCACCATTTTAAAATGTTTTTTCATATAAAGTAGAACTAAGTATAGCACAGTTTAACTTTTTATGATCCCCATAATGTTTGGCTTATTGTTTGAAATGAAATGAGAGTCTTAGCTGCTACGTCAAAACCCATATAAATACTTATTATCAAGAAATATTCTCAGAATACTGAGAAATTGACCCATATGAGAAATGGTGAACGTTAAAACATATCAACTTCAGAAAAAGCCACATTATTTCAAAACACAAATTCCATGTTATACTATCAGTCACAAAGAATAGCTGAAAATCTAGTGTTCAGCTACAGTAACAACATCGGAGAACTATAGAATATACTTCACATTTAGTATACCAGAAAAACAAATCAAAATCATATGAAAATATAAAAAAAATCAGAGGCCCTATTTTTCTTTAATCTTAAGAAGTATCTTATGTTTAGATGTCTTATTAATAACCACAGGTAATGCGCATATTGTAGGTGCCAAGCTACGTTATGTCATTGTCTGATGTAACCAGTTTAGGGAGAAACTAATGGAAAAAATACAAAGAAAAATAACCCACAGACAAATTGCAGGCTTATAAATGATGTCCTGTACATTAGGAAATTACACAAGTGATAAGTGTGATTATTAGGTGGGCTGACAAAGTAGTGTTCTATAGAATAAATATACACCCTGGTCTTAGTACTTTTTGATCATTTCTGAAATTAAGGGAATCACCCAATTCTTTTAAATTCAATAACAGGAAAAAATACCCAATTAGGAAACAAGAAGAAAGAGGAAAAGCAAGTCCCACTGTATATTAGCGCTTGCTACACAAGGCTATTGTGGAAATGTGAGGGATAGGTCTTTCGTAATTGCTTTTATTTTGCCTGGGCTCAAAAGATCCAGTTGTGAGAACTTGCTCTAAAGTCAGCTTGTTGATGGACAGGCATCCTCTCCCAAGGTAATAGGGAAGCTATTTTACCAACTCTTATATTTTTGGAAAACTCTGTGTTTGTTGTAATTTGATCCTAACTGCAACCTATATCTCACCTACATTCATTAACGCCAAACCACAGAAATGCCTGGAAGGGCCAGGATACTTGCAACTTGTGCTATGCATTTGTGGTATTTTGGCTGCTTCACTATAAAAATATTATGCCACAGAAAATACATTCTGATTCCATGTAGCAACTCAACCCACAAACATGAAGCTGAATGTTGGTTTTATTATCCTTAACTAATTTGTATTTCCTTGAGAGTAGAAAGCAATGGTAAATTCATGGATTTGTGAGTAACTGTGCTTGGGGAAAAAAAGCGACTTCAATGTCAAGCCTCAACATTTTGTTCCCTTTTCTATAATACTAATGCTTTCTTCCTATCGCATCTTAATCATCTAAAATAATTTTAAGCAGTTGCATTTTGTCTTATCAACTACTTACAATGTTTCTAAGTAATGGTGGCAACTCTTCCCATATTAGATAAAACAGTAAAAATTTCCAAAATCTTCAGAAATGCTAACTACCTTTCACCAGATAAAGGAGAAAAAAATACTTCTTTGACTTACAGATATAGGAATTCTTTCATTTACTCATTTAGTACATTTTTGTGGTTGCAGATTTGAGGACAAACAACTTAGGTTGGAAACTGCGGGATGAAAGATAAAAAAGCCTTGATCCAAGTCATTAGAAAGGCCCATGGAGGGAGACAGACATTGATGCAATTGCAGTTACAATAAGGGGAGTGAGTGCTTTAAAATAGTATAAAATTATGTCTGTCCTCTTAAAGTCAGATATTGTTACATTAAACTACAGATTTTGAGCTATTGAGTTATCTTTCCACTGTACTACCTAGGTTCTTTGCATATTCTCCACATCATCTTCACTGTCAATATTTCACTATCAATATCTCCAATAACTATCAGAGAATGTCTAATTACGTGTAAAACAAGCCCTTTAGAGTAAGAAATCATACCTGTCCCAGTGTTAACTTTATTATTCTGACAAAAGGCAAAAGGCTTCTTTCCAACATCTCTTCTCTGCCCTGTGTTGTGAACTGACTCCATTTTCATGATAAAGACTGAATTAAATAAAACCTTTTGCAGCCAAATGATCCAAAGGAGGCTCAACAACTTTGTCATTGTTGTTGCTAATCATCATTGATAGATGTTGCTTATGGACCCCGTTTCTCCTTTAGAACTCTATAGGAAACCTACCAGGCTCTCAAATGCATTGGATCTTTGCCCTCATTTAGGAACTCTCTTAATGTGATATTTTAGACATGGTTATTAATATGAATAAATATATATGTTTATTCATTCAAATTAAATTTTATGAAATAATTAAGTAATTTGCCCTTAATTATAGAACTTAGGTTTATATTCCACACCTTTCCTTGCATCCTCTGAAGGAATATGTTAATGAATCTGGTAGCTGGGGGGTTTTCCAATGGTGGTGTGTTTATGAAATGGTGAGAAACATGCCTGAGGTGTGAGATACTTAAACGTTGCCTCCATGTGTCCTAATTCTTCTCATACCTATCACTAGGAGATAAATCCTGGGGGAAGCAATTAAGAAAGATATATTTCTGAATCAATTTTCATGGAAGAAACAAGAATATTAATGTTCAGATGTTCAGATTTATTATAGTATACAGCAGATGATCAGAGGGTTACCTTGGATGGTTACTAAATTTTCCTACATCCAGGTTTCTTTATTCTATTACTGGGATTACAAATAGCCTGATTCTTTGTTCAGTAAATCTCTCAAACTAGTGATAAGTTCTATGTAAATATCATTGTAATATTTTGCAAGTCCTCTGTTCATATATGAATTTAAATCTCCTTTAGAAGATCCTCTGTGTACCCAAAATTTCTACAGCTGGAGTTAAATACCAACTCAGTCCAATCCTTTAATGCTTTTGTTTTTTCAGTGATTAATAACATTTTTCTACTACAACTCTTTCTCTTACTTTATAAGTTGTACAAAAGACTTAAAAGGAATTCAAATTTGAAAAAGCTCCTCTACACACATCCAGTGAAGAGGGTTTCCAGTTTCCAGTCCAGCACTGTGCCAGGGGCACAGAAGTTGTCACTCAGACTAACAAGTCAAAAGCTGAACAAACTGAAAAACCAATGATGCAAATCTGTCCAAGAAATGAGATCATAGGGAAAATTGCTGCTTCCAAAACTGAAGAGGCAGATGGAGGATACAGAGACTCTCAATTTGCTAGAGCAAAACCTCCCCAGGAACACGTACCAGGATAGGAAAAATTAAAATGAAATTGACAAATTGCTGGAGGTTCAGTGTGGATGAGTCTGAGAGTTAAAAAATCAGGAGTACCCAGTCATCAGAGAGCTCCCACGCTTTTGTAAATTTTACTTCCAGGAGCAACACCAGATCTTCACATTGACTGTTAGAGAAAAATCCCCTCATGCTTCCAGCAGAAAAAGGGGGAGAAGAACCATTATGAAATATGCCATGGCATTGTGCTCTTCTTAACAAGGCAATCCCTCTGGAAAAACTATTTTACCACAGTCTAATCTGCGGGGTTTTGTCAGAGCCTGACCTATCTGGAGGAATAAAAATACCCAACTCTAGTCAGCAATAGCCTTCTACATAGGAGGAGGAAAATACCCAATTCAGCTCCCTCCAATCTTCCATGTTGGGAAAGAGATACACACAACTATAGCTCCCTCCAGCTATCCTGTCTTACTTAAAGAGAGAAAAGAAAAATGATAAGCACAGGTGAAGTTCAAAGCCCAGGAGCATAGGCTCACTAAAAGACTGAGACCTAGTCATAGAACAATTGAATACTTCCTCTCCTTCACATCTTAACCCTTCCACAATAATAAACAGTTTAGAATGTTTTGAAGACACACACTGTAAAAAGACCCTGGGCCAGGGAATGAGGATGGGATGAAACAGGGCCCAGTGTATCCAGCCTTTTAAGGTCAGGACAAATAATTTGGATTTTATTCTAATTTTTATTGGAAGACTCAAGCAATTTTTAGCAGGGAGATATTTTGATCTGATTTGTCTTTTAAGAAAGAGATGCTGACTGCTGTGCAGAGAACAGAATGAAGTGGAAAATGAGTAAGGCCAAAGACATCATCTAAGAGTCCATGGCAGTAGTCAAGGGGGTAGGGCTGTAAACTTGACAGCAATAATAGAAGTAGAGAGAAGCTCTCCAATTTAGAAGATATTTAAATTGACAGATGATAAAATGTGCTAAAGAATTAGATGTGAGAGATGATGGAAAGAGAGGAAACAATGGTAGTTAGTAGTTTTTTGGACTGAGTAACTGTGAAAATGTTGTATTTTTTACTTAGAAGGGGATTATAGAAGAAGGAGCAGATTTGGGGGGTCAGGAGCAGATCAGAATTCTGCATTGGACCTCTTAAGTTTGAGATGCTTTTTAAACAACAGTGGATAAAGGAATCACTAATACATTCTACACACAAAGCATTTTTTTTAATTTATTTTCAGCGTAACAGAATTCATTGTTTTTGCACACACCCAGTGCTCCATGCAATACGTGCCCTCCTTAATACCCACCACCTGGCTCCCCAACCTCCCACCCCCCACCCCTTCAAAACCCTCAGATTGTTTTTCAGAGTCCATAGTCTCTCATGGTTCACCTCCCCTTCCAATTTCCCTCAATTCCCTTCTCCTTTCCATCTCCCTATGTCCTCCATGTTATTTGTTATGCTCCACAAATAAGTGAAACCATATGATAATTGACTCTTTCTGCTTGACTTATTTCACTCAGCATAATCTCTTCCAGTCCAGTCTATGTTTCTACAAAAGTTGGGTATTCATCCTTTCTGATGGAGGCATAATACTCCATGTATATGTACCACATCTTCCTTATCCATTTGTCCGTTGAAAGGCATCTTGGTTCTTTCCGCAGTTTGGCGACCGTGGCCATTGCTGCTATGAACATTGGGGTACAGATGGCCCTTCTTTTCACTACATATGTATCTTTGGGTTAAATACCCAGCAATGCAATTGCAGGGTCATAGGGAAGCTCTATTTTTAATTTCTTGAGGAATCTCCACAATGTTCTCCAAAGTGGCTGCACCAACTTGCATTCCCACCAACAGTGTAAGAGGGTTCCCTTTCTCCACATCCTCTCCAACACACGTTGCTCCCTGTCTTGCTAATTTTGGCCATTCTAACTGGTGTCAGGTGGTATCTTTTTTTTTTTTTATTTGTTTATTTACAGCATAACAGTGTTCATTGTTTTGGCATCACACCCAGTGCTCCATGCAGTACGTGCCCTCCCTATTACCCACCACCTGGTTCCTCAACCTCCCACCCCCCTGCCCCTTCAAAACCCTCTGGTTGTTTTTCAGAGTCCATAGTCTCTCATGGTTCATCTCCCCTTCCAGTTTCCCTCAACTCCCTCTCCTCTCCATCTCCCCATGTCCTCCATGTTATTTGTTATGCTTCACAAATAAGTGAGACCATATGATACTTGTCAGGTGGTATCTAAATGTGGTTTTAATTTGAATCTCCCTGATGGCTAGTGATGATGAACATTTTTTCATGTGTCTGATAGCCATTTGTATGTCTTCATTGGAGAAGTGTCTTTCATATCTTCTGCCCATTTTTTGATATGATGATGTGTTTTGTGTGTGTTGAGGTTGAGGAGTTCTTTATAGATCCTGGATATCAACCTTTTGTCTGTACTGTCATTTGCAAATATCTTCTCCCATTCTGTGGGTTGCCTCTTTGTTTTGTTGACTGTTTTCTTTGCTGTGCAGAAGCTTTTGATCTTGATGAAGTCCCAAAAGTTCATTTTCGCTTTTATTTCCTTTGCCTTTGGAGACATATCTTGAAAGAAGTTGCTGTGGCTGATATCGAAGAGGTTACTGTCTATGTTCTCCTCTAGGATTCTGATGGATTCCTATCTCACGTTGAGGTCTTTTATCCATTTCGAGTTTATCTTTGTGTATGGTGTAAGAGAATGGTCGAGTTTCATTCTTCTACATATAGCTGTCCAATTTTCCCAGCACCATTTATTGAAGAGACTTTTCCCCACTGTATATTTTTTCCTGCTTTGTTGAATATTATTTGACCATAGAGTTGAGGATCCATATCTGGGCTCTCTACTCTGTTCCACTGATCTATGTGTCTGTTTTTATGCCAGTACCATGCTGTCTTGGTGATCACAGCTTTGTAGTAAAGCTTGAAATCAGGTAACGTGATGCAAGCATTTTATATTTATTTATTTATTTATATTTAAATATTATATATTTATATTTATATAAATATTTATATTTATATTTATATTTATATTATATATTTATATAATTTATATATAATTTATATATTATTTATTATATATAATATATTATTATATAATAAATATATTATATATATTTATATAATATATAATTCATATAATTATATAATTATATATAATATTTATATTATATATTCATTTATATTTATTTATTAAATTTATATATTAATATATTTAATATTAATATATTAGCTCATTTAATTTTCACAGCAACTTTGCAATAAAAGTACTCTTATCATCATTGTCCACATTTTAAGATTTAATACTTTAACAAGGTTTAATACTTAACTAACTGACCATAATAATTGGAAGAGGTCTGGTTTGGGAGTCTGTGTTCTTAAACACTATACCATGTTAGATGGGTGTGTCAACCAGCTGTTAAGGAAAGGCAAAGGGTATTCTTCTTATTAAAAAACAATACACTAATTCATATGACAATTTTATAGATAGAACAGCTCCTTTAAAGAATGCCAAATTACCAGGGTGTGTGGGTGGTTCAATAAGTTGAGCATCTGCTTTCAGCTCAACATGATCTCAGGGTCCTAGAATCGAGCCCTCCATTGGGCTCCACACAGGAGTCACTTCACCCTGTTCTTTTGTCTCTCCCCCTGCTTGTTCTCTCTCTCTCTCTCTCTCAAATAAAAAATTATATAATCTTAAAAAATATATAAAATTAACAAACTGATACATTAATAAGAAATTGAGTTATCTCTAAAATTATTATCTCAACTTGATTTCCTAAAGACTTTTCTCCAAAACCTGTCATGGAATAAATGTTCCTTATATTACATGAGCTTGAAAAAATAGAAAAGTGAAATATGTTACTATCCCTTTCACATTAAGGAATATATTTAGCTTTAGTACAAAAAGTAAAAAAGGAAAAATTATATAATTAAACTTTGTGAATATTTAATGAAAACTATAAGATTTTAAAACAATATATCACCTTGGAGTAATTATCTGCTGTGACCTTGTGGTCTAAAAAACAAGCTGGTATAACATAGGAAAACTATTAGCAAAATCCCATGCATTAGCAGGAAAAAAAAACAACAACAACAACCATGTTATTAGGTAACAATCATTAAAAAGTTAAAATGATCACATATTTGTGTATGATTTTATATAAATAGAGAATTTCCTAAGCATTTAAAACCAGGGAGATGGAAGTTTGAGTCAGTGGGAAATATAGATGGTTCAATCTAATAAAAGTAGAATTCAAGATGATGGAGGTTCTCATATACTATGCTAGAGTTGGAATTTTGCTCTGGGAGGTAAAACAGAGCCAGTGATGGACCTATTATAAGTAGGGAAGCCTAGGAAAAGAATAAATAATGAGTAGTCAAACCAAACAGGTAACAACTCATGGGACTGGAACGGACCTGCTTACCCAGAAAGGGGAAGGGTTTTTATCCCAAAGAATGGTTAGTATAACAGATTACACTAAAGTCAACAATCTTCTAGAGATTAAGATCCAGGCAGTTAAAAAAGCCTAAGGTAAGTAAATAACTTTATATTTTACTCCAATTAAATTAAAAGCCTTGTAGCTATTTTAGATTGGCTAAAAGAATTAATGAAATGGGGTGCTAGAAAGCAGAAAGGGTATTTAAGAAGACACAAAATCACTGTTCCTGATACCTTAATACTTTGATATATTTCCTCTTATAAACAAAAAATAATAAACTTTTTTTAAAATTAAAAAAAAAACCAACTAAACTAAATAGATATGTTGAATCAGAATGCATACTGGATGGAGAGCCAACTATTGATTAACTAAGCAAATTTCCATATTGCTGCCAGGTTCTTGGAGGTAGGTAATGCATTTAATCCTCATTGACCATGAAAAGAAGTCCATGTTATTTGGTATTATATAAATGTGAAACATAGGCTGGAGTCTTTTGGAATGGAAATAATTTTTTTCTGATACCCAAACTGGGATTTCTTGTTCCCCAATTTCATTCTCCTTAAAGGGAAATAGCAAGATAATACAGTGGTTCTTGCCTTTCTTCTTCTGCTTTCACCAGGCACATGCGTGCTGCTGTGCACGCATGTGCGCACGCACGCGGGCACACACACACACACACACACACACAAATACATCACACTAGCAAAATATTTTTTTAAGATTTTATTTATTTATTTGACAGACAGAGATCATAAGTAGACAGAGAGACAGGCAGAGAGAGGAAGGGAAGCAGGCTCCCTGCTGAGCAGAGAGCCCGATGCGGGGCTCAACCCCAGGACCCTGGGATCATGACCTGAGCAGAAGGCAGAGGCTTTAACCCAGTGAGCCACCCAGGTGCCCCACAAAATATTAATAGAATTATGAGTATTCAAACTCTGTATTTTCCACATAAAGTAAGAAAGAAATCCTTCTTTAAATTTAGCATAATTATGTCTTTAACTCAATGATAAAGATTTCCTAATACCATCTGTTCTGGAGTAGTATAGTGATCTCTCAACTTTTCCTTCCTCCAGTTTATTTCTTTTATTTTTTAAGGATTTATTTATTTGAGAGAGAGAGTTGGGGGGAAGGTGCAAAAGGAGAGGAAGAGAAGCAGACTCCCCACTGAATGTGGAGCTCAGCAAAGGGACTCAACCTCCCATCCAGGATCATGACCTGAACTGATATCAAGAGTGGGATGCTTAACCGACTGAGCCACCCAGGCATCCCCTCCATTGGTTTATTTCTAATTTAAACTACTCTTCCCTCAGAAAAGGAGATGAATATATATGTTTAAGAAAGGTCATAAATGAATTTGGAGAAATGTACATAGATTTTGTGTTCTTTTTTTTTTACAAGATTTTATTTATTTATTTGAGAGAGCAAAAGCGATAACAAAAGGAGAGGGATCACAGAGGCAGAGGGAGAAGTAGACTTGTTGCTGAGGGGAGAGCCTGATTTGGGGCTCAATCCCAGGACCCTGAGATCATGATCTGAGCAAAAGGCAGATGCTTAACCAACTGAGCCACCCAGGCTACCCTTTTGTGTTCCTTATAATCATTGGTTAAAGTTGCCTAAATTAAAGATGTGACTGGAAGAACCAGGCTCCTGCCAACCTCTCTCTCATTTCTTTATCTGAGGAGTTGGATCAGAGAAATAAATTCTATACCAGGAACTACTGCTTATAGAGACACATGGTGAGATGGGAGGGTTGGGGGGTGGGATGCCTGACTATTAAATTGACTTTGAATTTCAAATATTTTAATCTCAATTCCAAATGTTTATATAACCAATGAAATAAGTAGTTTTGTCATTTGTCATGGAAATCTAATAGAGCTGTTTTCTTTTGCTTCACTAAGATTTAGATTATCTGGAAATAAGAGATGGAAACTAAAACTTTGTATGTAACAATATAAAATACTATAGTTATTGTTTACAAAGCTTTCTGTATAGATTTTACTATATTTGCCCACCCCCAAATGCTTCTCTCTTTAAGTGTGGATTTAGACTCCCATATTTTTAAAATTATTGTTTATCCTTGGGAGGGATAAATGTGTGTATGTGTGTTTATTCTGGTATCCATGGGAGACCTGGTGCCATAGAAAAAATTCAAGAATATATTATTCAAGAACCTTTGGATTGTGACAGGAAATCAACTCAAATTGGCTTAGGTTAAAACAAAAATCTTGGTTTCCATACTGAAAATTCCAGCACTACCAACTTTAATCATGTCTGGATCCAAGAGTCTCAAATGCCATCATTAGAGCCAATCTATCTTTATATCTCTGCCCTGCTTTCCCCTTGATTGGCCTTATTTTTATGATTTTGTGGTGCCTGATGGAAGCTCAGACTTACTTCACCCTCTCTGCTAGCACTCTCAGAAAAAAATCCCAAAACTAAAACATCTTTCTGAGTTGCTGCAGAAAAATTCCTAGGATTACTTTGATTAGAGCAAAGAGGGATTAATCAATTACCATGGCCAGACCTCAATACCAATTGTCCATATCTGGGTCATGAGCTCACCTCTGATTCCAGGGGTTGGGCTAGCCCCACCTAAACCACGGGGAATGAAAGTGGGTGGAGGTCGATCTATCTCCAAGGAAAGTCAAGACACTATTTTAAGATTACGGAGAGTGATACTAGGTATGCAGAAACAACACAGGTCCACCCAACACCCTGTGTTGGTTTCGCTTCATACTGGCTGCAAGGGCTGAACGGTAACCACACTGCAGAAGTCACCATACACTATTTTCTGTGGCCCCTCCTCCCCGCAAATGCAGGTCCCACTTATTGTTGTCATGGTCTTACTTTGTACTCCTTATCTTAGGATTTGGAAAATGTCCTGTGGGATGATTATTACAGCCCTGGAGTGCCCAGATCAAGAAAAACCCATGGGTAAAACCAATCCACATAGGTATCAGGCAGTTTTTTTGAGAGAGAGAGAGAACTAGAGAGTTTTACTTGGAACAGTCCCCAAACCTGCAGCAAAATCCTTAACAGCCATAAACTTTGTGGTGAGGTATTAATGGGAGCAAAGTGACAGATTAGTGATGGAAAGTGTGGCCCTCTGGAATCACCACCATACCACCAAGGATGGTAAATGGCAGTGAACAGAGCAGTTGAACAGTGAACAGAACAGTGAACAGAACAAGGCGATGTAGAAAGCAGAGCTGAGAGGAGCGCGTGATAGAGACAACAGCTGCCAAGCGGATGACTCAGGAATTGACATGGGACAAACCCTCTTGTTATTTTATTTTCCAAATAAACTGGAAGGTGACCCTTAGATGCAGGAGGATGACATTTCAGTTACACAATCATAAAAGCCCAAAAATTAGAAGCAACAGCAAAAGGTACAATGTGTTACTATTTTCAGATGGGAAAACGGGGTGGGATGACTATTTCACAGTGACTATTTTAAGCTGTGAAGACATAGCACAATATTGCAAAGTGATTTGGCATTTTAATAGGCCACAATCAAATGTTCATTAAAAATTGGAAGCTTGGGTTTCCTTGCGTGAAAATTTCCTTCATCTGCTCTTCAGATGTAACTTTCTTATCCTTGCCACCTTCATTCAATATTGTACTCCTCAGTTTTCTAGACTGTCAAAACTAGATTGGGGCATGGGGGCAATTCAAGAACTTGGTGGAAAAGTATAAAAAATGGTGACTTTTTGAACCCAAACATTATAAAAAATTATGAACATAATCATGAAGTAGTCACTTGCATTCAGCAATGCACAATGTCCTTCGTGTGTGTGATAGGGGAAGAGCTTAGAAAATCAATTAAACATATCCTTGACCCTTTGGGAGTTTCTAAGACCCTAACACAGATTTAATATGTTAAAAGAACATGCATTGTAAATGTGTACTAATGAGAATAAGTGATAGAGAACAAAGGTAATGAAATTTTTAATGTTGCTTTGCAATATTTGAATTTTAAGACAATGGCCTCAGTGAGTGTCTGGTCTTTGTCGCAAGTTAAAGAGCTTATAGATAATAGGATTATGGACCTACTTTCATCTGTGCGAAATCCTTCTGGGGTAAATGAAGAGTCAGTATCTTCATACCATCTGGGCTTCTTCCACTGGAGTATCTGTACTGACCATGGGTTCTCCACTGAACTTTGGATCTGGCTAACGTGAGCAAATAAGACCAAATCAAACTTCCAGAGAAATTGTCGACAATTTCCAGCTGTCATTAATGTTCAGTGCTCCCTTGGATTTTAGCCACGTTCTTACCTTTAATCACTGGACACCCTTAGGATAATGCATCACACCTGGGACTGGGGATAATTTACCGCTTGCAGATGGGTTAGCACTGCAGTTCACTTAGACAGAGTTTTGCATTTATTCTGGGTCCCAGAGGCCTTTCTTTTATAGTGCAGTTATATCCACTAAAATTATAACTTCCAAAATTCTGTTCTATTTTATTGCTCTTGCAAAGTATTTATGACCTCTACTGCTTAAGTGGACATTTTTAGAGATTTACTGCCGAAAGCTTTCAGGAGAACTGCACAAAATTGGTGCTGCTGGTGCTGAACTCTTAGACTGAGATTCTGTAAGAACTTTTTATACGATGCCAATGGAAAGTATATTCAGGTTTAGTTTCTGATACCTTAAGAGCAAATCATATTGAAAAATAGGAAGTTTATTTTGTGATGCATCACCATCCAGTAGATTTAATATGCACCTCATCTTGTACAAATTAAGGTGTTAATTTTTTTCTCTTATTTTCATACGATTTCGGGTAGCTAGATATTTTTATTTCCTAATATGTTAGGAAACCGGTTAGTTAATTAAGACATTTTTTTTATGCTTATATTCAAGAGAGACCTCTTTTGGCAACCCCCTGTTCACTTTTCATATCAGTTTCCTTCTCTGTTAAGCTATTCAGTGTTCTCATATAGCCTTGGCAGGCAGAATTTCCAGGAAGTATTACTGGGGAGAGTCCCAGGAAAACATGGGCAAAGAATTCTCTGGGTTGAATTGCCCTTTTCTGCCAGATTGAGGAATTTTGCACAATCTAGACTAGAATACACAAGAGAAAGGAGTATTTGTTTCAACCATACCTAAAGGCCTGGGCTGAGAAGAGGATTGGCTAGAGAAAAGCAAAGCCCTTGCCACATTTTTGTCACCAGAGATGAAACAACTGGTCATGTCTCGTTAGACTCTCAGCATCTCCTGGTCCCTTCATCCTTGTTATGACACTTCCATGGGCATAAAAGCCCCTATTGTACCCTTGTCCTGAATATACAGATATGTGAGGAAATAAGAATATTAAAAGGGCATTTGCTTGTTCTTTAGGACTTCTGGGGACTACAGGCTGTGAATACTAACATATACAACATGCATACACACACATGCATGTGTACACACACACACACACACACACACACACACACACAGAGGGCTGGCTATCTGTACCAATGCACCATACATGGATATTTTCAACAAAGCAACTACAGAAATTCCATCTGACAATAATTTCTAAGTAATGCTTTATGTTTTACTGATACTATTGGCTGTGACATGATAAAATTTAATAACAGACCCAGTCCAGCTGAGTCACTTGCTGACACTACTAGCCACTCAACTGTCCCAGCTTTATGACTGAAAATGGCCCTTCCAGATGCTCAGGTCACTCAGGGCCATTTTTCTAAGAGTTCCATGGATTCACTGCCTTCCCCAGAACCAGAAACAGAAACTTCCAAGCATCACTCATTTAGTCATATTAGGGAGGCTGGCCCGGGGCGGGGGCGGGGGAGCGGCGTCGGGGAGGAGAAGATGAAAGAGACATATTAAACCTATTTGGGCACATGGTTTCTCAACTACCCCACCTCCTCCTCTACATGTCTGCCTCCACCCATACTCCCTCTACTGCAGCCACAGTGAATGACTACTTCCTGAACACATGCTTCTGCCTGCCTCATGCTCTAGAAAACAATTTATTTCAGGCTGGGGAGTCCTAGCTTTCCTTAGGGACTTACTGAAGTGTTAAATCCTCTGTGAAAATGTCCCTGACTCCCCAGCAGAACTCATCACTCCTCTTTCTGTGAGCCCCTAGTACTTGTATTCGTTAACTCAGGGCTCTATTGTAATGTTACTGGGCCTTTTTCAGTTTTTTCCACCAGACTACAAACTCTTTGAGGTCAAGAATCATGTTTTTTTTCATCTTGATAACCACTTCTCTATTTTCCTGGTCCCGATGTCTAATACAATGAAGGCTTAGCCCAGGGAAGGTGTTACAGTGTATTGAGTGAACTGATGACTGAAAAATGACCAAGGAACCAGATTAAGGGAAGGATAACACATACTCTCCAGCATCCAGCCATAAATCTGAATTTGTTTAGTCTAAGAACGCTTGGAGCCTGGTTGATCAGAAGTACCCAAAAGATGCCAGAGCTGGTAAGTCCTTTTCTTTTTCTTATTATTCTTTTCCTTTTTTTAACTTTAGCATTAAGTAATGCTGCCTTAATTCTAAGCCTATTTTCCCTATATTCTCTATTCTTTTTTACATCTCAGATCTCTGGAATTTTCCTTCTGTCTTAGCATGTTTAAATTTGCAGACAATCTGTGGAAGGAAATCAATAGACTCAAAGTTCAGGGATTCTAAGAATCTGCTATCTTGAGCTCTCCTGTCTTCAAATACTTGATCCTGCAATACTGAGCCCAGAGTATACACTCAATGAATCTCTTTGGAGAATACAGGATGGACAGAACTCAAATGGTGCCCAGGGACAGGCAATCATGACCATGGTCATTGGAGATGACCAAAAGAGGTCACTTTTATTTTCAAGTTACTAAACCACCGAGACTTAACCCATTTTTTTTTTGGTAAATTATGTGACTAAATAAATTTTAAAAAAAAGAACAAAAAAGTGACAAATGAGAAATAAATATATTTCAATTTCAAGCTGACTATTTTGGGGTGTTTGCTATGATGCTGCCACTATATTCTAGGTATTTTATGTATATTATATAATTAAGTTCTTACCACAATACCGTGAGGAGATTTAGCCATTTCTCCATTTTGCAATGAGGGAATTGAGGTAGACAGTAAGGTTAAGTAAGTTGCTTGAGCTCGTGCTAGTTGGTAGGTAGTGGAGAATGGTTTCAAATGTCTGCCATCTTAAATCCATGCAGTGTCTCCACATATTAGCAAAAAGCTAAATTGTAATACAATATTATAAAAGCAATGTTTACAGATTAATGTATTATTTATGCATAACTACCTAGGAGCATAACTACCAGCAACATGTCATTATGTAAGGATTAAATAAGCTACTATGATTTTAATTTTAAAAAAGAATATAAGAATCTATGTATAAATGACCCATGTTCATAATTTAAAGCTCATACTGCATATTTTCTCAGCTTGGCCAGACTCTATGTTTACATTTTATAAATGCTGAAATTGAGGAATAAAAATGTTTGATGAATTGGCATTTTTTTTAAGTAAAAATAAAACACCAGAATTTCTGATTCCAGATTTCTCTGTCTTCAGGGTCACAAAACCATGTTTATACTTATGTTGTTTGACTTCTGTATAGGTACTAACATCTTTAATGTGAGTATTGAAGAATTTTTACCTTCCAATAACTAAGCAGAATTACCTAATGATGTGTAGGGGACTCACTCTGCAGATTTAAAGGAGGTGACTGAAATGTTCTTAAGAATAGCTAAATTAGTTATTGAGTGCTTCTTATGTATCAGGAACTACTCTAAGCTGTATTTATGTATTAACTCTTTAAATTCTCTAAAAATTCTAAGAAGTATCTACAACTGTTATTTTTTTAGAAAGGAAACTAAGGCCGAGATAAGTAACTTACCCAAAGTCACATAGCAAATAAATGAAGAGGTCAGAACCAAGATTGGAATATTGGCAGCATTTGGTCCAATCATTGTACATACTGCTTCACTAAACTTGATTAACAACTTTTTGTTGTTGGAAGAACTTAGCCACTGTGAAATGTAATTATTAGCCCAACATTTTTGTTAGTCACACAAATGACCAAAGTTATATATCAGAATCTGGGAGTCTCTATTGTCTAGAGTAACAGTCAGTATTTCAGTATCACTTATTGACAAGCAACAAAAGTTTTATACAGTCTTTCAGGAGATTCTGGATTTTAAAGCATGAAACTTTTGAGTTTTGGTAAGAATAAGACCTTTAAAAGTCTATTTTTTTCTTCCTTTTATAGTAAATCCCAGACCAAGAGACTACGGGTATTCTGAGCTATTTTTTCATTCATGTTACTGCAACTAAGCTGTTAAAGGTAAAGTGAACATATTTAGGAAACGTTTTTACACCAAATTATTATTTCTATCAAGAATATTCTCAAGTCACACATCTTTAATTGGAAACGGAAGGGATATGAGCTTTAGCACAGTGGCAGTGGGAATGGACCAGCACCTAGCTATCTGTCAAGTCTTCTCTGGTACCCTAGTAGACCGTTTCCATGATGAAGGGCATCTCCCCCTTCTTTTTTACTTCATTCCCCTTTTCAGCCTCAAATGTTTATTCATCCTGCTCTATTCCTGGTCTTTAATCTCACTCTAGCTAGGTAGGGCAGGTCATTTTTGTTAGTCAAAGTCCAAGAAACATCTGGAGCTTTGTGGATCATGGCAGCTAGAGGACTGAAGTGGGCATTCTTGGATAGGTCATTTATAGTAAGAATGAGATGCAACCACTTACATTTTTTTTCTAACTAATAGTGCAGGACACTTTGAAATTTGTGGATGAAGAGAAAGAAAAGAAACTAGGTTAGTTAAAATGGGTTGGAAAAAAGGAAAATATATATAGACAGATCATGGGTAAGAAAGTGGAGAAATACTACAAGAGGTTTATTAAATATAGATCAGGGAAAAGTGAAAGAGATGGAAATAAGGATAAGAAGGATAACAAAGATTCAAGTAAAAAAGACATATTTCTCAAGTCATTGGCATCCAGGTTTAAGAGTTTATTTCAAAGGGTGAGGAGAGCGGGATGACTAAGGACTGAGTGGTATGGAAGGTACCCTCTGTCAGGAAGATCCCATTCTATTCGGTTGACCACAGAAGCAGAATTAATGGACTTGCAGCACCTCTGGGACTTTGTCTCTTTTATATCTGTGTGAAAATTAGAAAAAGAAAGAATGTTGGTAACAGCTTCATGGAAGTATATTTTTGCTGAGGGTTTATATAGGTTAAGTGAGCCATTTCTAGGGTCTCATACAGAAGCCTGGGTGAAAGGATCTACTGGGAATTTGGTCAAGAACAATTTATGAAGTTCTGATATATGACATGGGATCTACACCATTCCACTTGATTAGAGCAATCCAGAAGTTTACCAAAGAGCTTAACGTAAAGACCTGTACTGATATTATCTGCCTCTACCCTATCCGGGCTTTTGCTGATACCTGATGAGTTATAAAAATTATCTGATATAAGAGTGTACTTCTACATAAGTTCATCCCTATAAAAATAAAGTGATTTAATCCAGAATATTTTGTTCATCCTTGATTGGTTTATGATACTATCTGTCTTAGTTAGCACAAGATGTCATAACAAAATATCATATACAGGTGACTTAAACAACAGAAATTTATTTCCTTTGCTCTAGAGGCTGGAAGTCTGAGATCAAGGTACCAGAATGGTTGTGTTCTGATGAGATTTCTCCCTGCCTTGGAGACAGCCACCATCTCACTGTGTGTTCACATGGCTTTCCTTGATGATAGGGGGAAAGAGACAGAAAGAAAGAAAAGAGAAAGGAAGAAAGAGAGAGAGAAGAGAATGGAAGTTCTCTTATGTCTCTCCTTATAAAGATAACTAATATTATCACGAGAACCTCATGACCTCATCAACCTAATACCTTCTTAAGGCCCAACTTCCAGATATCATCACATTGAGAGTGAGGGCTTCAACATATGAAGATCTTGGGGGAACACAATTCAGTCCATAGTACTACTCTTTGGAGTGACCTCGTTGCCCTATCATATTCTTAGAACTTACTGAGGTATGGTGCAGTCATTATTTGCTATTATATTATTTGGAAAGGCAGGACTAAGTAGAGATATCAGGACAATACTTTCTTTTATCAAGAAATGCTCATAGAATAAAAAAGTACCAGTTGTGACCTTGAAGAGTGAGTTGTGCCATGTCAGCAAGGGTCTAGGTGATGGCAATATAACCACTTTCCAATTTCTGTCAAAAGGTTTTTCTTTTATTCTATATCTAGTATCAATGATTTATACAGAAATTTGTATTTTATTTCATTTTATTTGAGCTTCACAATGCAGCATCATTGATAAATATTTGAGAACAATTATATGATCACTGATGATAATATCCTATAAGCCAATAAAATAATAGAATTCCTGTTATAATGAGTTTGATGCTATGGACTAAATCCTCGTCAATAACTTTACTGCTACTTTGCTCAGAGTTCCTAATTTTGCTATTGTACACTAGAGAAGTCTTATCCACTAAATTGCCTTTTTAAAACTTTTTCTTCTATCACAGGCTTGATAGCGAACACAGCACTTTTGTGTAATAACATACCATTCTATAATGTAAAGAATAATGTTCTGTATGTTTCAGGTATTTGAGACCTATCAATTAATTTCAATAATTGTTTATTTTTCATTGGTTGTTAAATTCCACAATCCTAATTGAGTATATATAATTTTATATTGTACATATTTATTTTGTATATGTACATGTTTGTAATTAATAATAATGTCTGCACTTATTTGTCAAATTATTGTGCTTTCTCTTTCCCTCTCTTCTATCAAGTGGATCATGTGTTTTTGCCATATTTTTTTTTCATAGTGATTTTGGCAATTTATACAACTAATTTGTTTTTAATATTAATTATTCATAAGTCTTATGTTGAACTTATTTCTGTTTTTGCTTAGATATATAATTTTATCATTTACCATAATTATATGTATAATCATATCTATATATCTATATATATTCATTTAGTTGAATTTATATACTCTCTGTGAAAAGGTAAGAAACTTAAGACATTACAAATTGACTCCCTCCCTCATACTCATACTCCTAGCCCTCTACCAATGTTTTGTTAAAATCACCAGAGATTTTAGTTCCAAAAATTTGATCTTGTTTGATTTTTTTACATCATACTTCAACAAATATTTAAACTTAACTAGAGTTATTGGTTTCTTTGCTTACCACTTTTTCTGATGGTCTAATATTTCCCACTTCCTGGGCTTCTCTTTCCTGTGCTATACTTAGGAGTGATTTTTTTAGAGAACAGCTGTGGGTGGTAGACTTCCTGAATCACTGGACACCTGAAAATGTCATTATTTTGTCTCCAATTTGAATATTAGTTTACCTAAGAGTAGTATTTTAGGTTTAAAACCAGTGTTTTTTTAAATATTTTATTTATTTGACAGAGAGAAATCACAACTAGGCAGAGAGGCAGGCAGAGAGAGAGGAGGAAGCAGGCTCCCTGTGGAGCAGAGAGCCTGATGCAGGGATCCATCCCAGGACCCTGGGATCATGACCTCAGCCAAAGGCAGAGGCTTTAACCCACTGAGCCACTCAGGCTCCCCTAAAACCAGTGTTTTATTGATGACATTAAAGAAAACTTTATTCTCTTCTGGCTGTCAGTATTGCCTAGATGATTCTTGTCCATTTTTGTTAATAACCTATTTTTTCACTCTAAAATCCTGTAGGATTTTTCTTTTTATCTTTGGAATTCTGGAACCTCAGCATGGTGGCTTAGGTATATTTCTATTTTTTATTCATCTTGCTTGGTACATTTTTCTTGACACTCCATAAGATCTTTCAGTTGTGCCAAGTAACATTTTCTTCTATAATTTATGTGATTTCCTTGTTGTTTCTCCATGCCAGCCTCTTTGATCGTGTTGGAGCTCTTTTTTTTTTTAAGGTATGCTCCATGCCCATCACAGAGTCCAGTGTGGGGCCTGAACTCCCATGAGATCAAGACCTGAGCTGAGATCAAGAGTCAGATGGTCAACCAACTGAGGTACCCAGGTGCCCCTTTTTGGAGTTCTTAATAAATGGACATTGGAATTTGTCGTCCTCGTCTATTAACTTTTTTCTCATTCTTTCCATTTCTTTGTTCTTTTGTGTTCTGGGAGATTTCCTTGGCTCCATCCTCAGCTCATGGACTTAACTATCTAGTTGTGCCCATTCTCTATTGTATCCATTTGCAGAGTTGTTTTGTGTTTTTTTTTTAAACACTTCAACTTCCTTAGCTTTCATTTCTACAAAGTTTATTTCCTTTTTTATGGACACAGACTTCTCAAATTGCTGAGGATAATATTAAGAGTTTGTTTTACTTATTGTATCTGTCTCTTTTTTGTTATTGTTCCCTTTTAACAGTTATTGGTTGTTTGCTTTCTTGAAGTTTCTTGGGTTTTGTTTTCCTGAAATTATTGGTAATTCTTTTGTTTTCTGAAAATTTTGTATTCAAGTATCCCTGTCTACTAGAATATGACTTCTAGGTATGTTTATCATAAGCTCTTTAGTGATTTGGGATGGAAATATTTCAAATTATATAACTACTTACTTCTTTCCCATTTTTAAGAATAACTATAGATTTATTATTTTAAATATAGATATTTTTAGATATAGTGATATTATTTTGTGATATTTTAGACAAAATAGCAGCTAGATCTATGTGTTCCTTCTACCATATTGATCCAATACTCTTTTAAGTACTTTGAAATTGTTAAAGATTATTATATTCCTTTTGTTACTGTATTTATGAGTAGATATAAGTATAGACATACTTAGACATATAGACATTATTTTTCTTTTCTTTTATGGTAAATTAGGCAATGAAGAAGTAGAAATGTTTATTCGTCCTGCCATATTGATCTAATCCTTTCAGTATTTTGTTAACTGTTAAAATAATGATTATTCAATTTACTCACCTGGATCACAAGCTCTTAAAAGTACATGTTGAATCTTCTTTGTTTTCCATATGTGCTTTTCACATGACATCTGTTTGATAAACTCCTGCTGAATTAAAACTAGTTATATTGAATATTAAAATTCCCTAAGCACCAAAAATTTTGTTTATTACATTTAGATTAAGCATGAATCTCCAGAGGAGCAGAGAGAATCATAACTTTTCTTAAGTAATAAAATGATGAAATGAATCAAATAATAGTTCACTGAATGAGGTAACTAATTTCAGTGATTTTTTTAAATGTGTGAATCAACAATTTGATCAGCTGAAATAATACCATGTTTTAGTTAAAAGGTAGTATTTTCATACATTAATCA
Organism: Meles meles; assembly: GCF_922984935.1. NCBI lineage: Eukaryota > Metazoa > Chordata > Mammalia > Carnivora > Mustelidae > Meles > Meles meles. The sequence goes on from NC_060070.1 coordinate 75,596,043, forward strand.
GATTGTCCTAAGTTCTTTAATTTTCCTCACAAGTCTTTATCACTAAAAGAAAATATAAATTACATAATAAGGTATAATTACATAATAAGTTATGTCTCACTTTTTGATTATTTAGATTCTTTCCATTGGATCCAGTCAGTAGTAGTCTCTTTCATGGGAGAAAAGAGAAAAAATTAAAAATAAGACTTTCTATTTTTTCCTATATGTTATGGCTGATTTGTGTGCATGCCACTCTGAGTGAATTTTGGATAACAACAGGAAAAGTGGAAGTGACTCTCAACATTTATGTGGGAATTTTCTTCCCAAATATAACAGTAAACAAAAGAAATTCTCCTTTTGGTTAACACCCACTCTGTGCTAGAACTGTGCTACTTGATAGTCTCTGTGTATATCCTCACTGTATAGATGAAGCTGTTAAAACTTGGACAGACTTCCATCACATTTACTGAGATGGCTAGTATTAAAAACAAACAGACAAACAAACGCTCCCCCCCCCCAACGCAATAACAAGTGTTATCAGGGATGTAGAGAAATCAGAACCCTTGTGCATTGCTGGTGGGAATGAAAATGGTGTGGCACTGTGTAAAACAGTAGTTCCTTAAAAAATTAAAAATAAAATGATCGTATGATCCCCCAACTCTATTTTTGAGTATATAGTCAAAAGAATTAAAAACAGATATTTGTATACTCATGTTTATAGCAGCATTATTCATAATAGCCAAAGGTGGATGGAACCCAAGTATCTATCAACAAAGGAATGGGTAAGCAAAATGTGGTATACATATATACGATGCAATATGATTCAGCCTTAAATAGAAAAGAAATTCTTTTTAAAAATATTTTATTTATTTATTTGACAGACAGAGAGATCACAAGTAGGCAGAGAGGCAGGCAGAGAGAGAGAGGTGGGGAAGCAGGCTCCCTGCCGAGCAGTATGCAGGGCTCCATCCCAGGACCCTGAGATCATGACCTGAGCCAAAGGCAGATGCTCAACCCACTGAGCCACCCAGATGCCCCAAGAGAAAAGAAATTCTGACACAAGCTACAACACGGGTGAATGTTGAGTACAGGATGCTAAGTGAAATAAGCCAGTCACAAAAATATAAATACTATATGATTCCATTAATATGCGTTACTTAGAATAGTCAAATTCAGAGAGACAAAAAGTAGACCCATGTTTGCCAAGGGCTGGGAGGAGGAGGCCATGGGGTGTTGTTAACAGGTATAGAGTTTCAGTTGGGAAAGACGAAGAAGTTCTGGAGGTGGATGGTGGGGATAGTTGTAAAACAATGTGAATGTACTTAATATCACATAACTGTACACTTAAAAATGGCTAAAATGGTGAATGTTATGTACATTTCACCACACACATACTCAGAAAGGTTTAATTCCATTCCTAAATTTCTGCTCTTGGTAAATGGTAAAGTGAGAATTCCAACCCAGGTATATCTCCACTCATTCAATCAACAAACTACTGTGTTCCTAGTATATGCCAGACACTATGCCAGTGTTCAGAGGGTGAAAGAGAGAGCCTTGCCCACTTGGAACTTACATTCAAATTGGAGGGAAGAGACAATGAGTCAAAATAATTAAAGTATAAATTTTGTGGTATGTGAGAAGGCGATGAGAAGGCAAAAGGAAAACTGGAACAAGGTGGGAAGAATTGGGTCTGGCAGCATAACTAACTTCTAAACTCAGGCTTCATCCACAGACCTATGTTGTCTGTCAAGAAATAATATTTCAGAAAAAATTTTGGTTTTCTTTATTTTGGATGTGTTTTTGTTTTGTCTGTTTTCCCATTTCCTGTAAGTAAGTTAGTAAGAAAGTAAAAATAAGGAATGTTTTATTTCCCATCAGAATCAGACTAGAGCTCTTTATAACAATGCATTGAAATAATATTTCTTTTGTAAGAAAACCTCAGTGTGTAGGTTATTATCTGTCTTAGAAACCTAGAAAATAAAAGACGTGAAGCTTGGAGAAGACTCGTACACCGTAAATGGGAAAAATGTTTTGAACAATACATAGTAATCCATCTGTATGAAAACCCTGAATCTGGATTTTGCCAATTGTGGATTTTGCCAATTGTGTGGCCTTTAGCAAGCCAGACTTTCTCATAAGTGAAAGAAACATTAAAAAAAATCAGCTGTATTCATTTTACAGGGCTACTGTGATAATCAAATAACATAATATTAGAGAACTAGTTTGATATTTGTCAAGCACTACATAAAGATGACTTAGGCAGTGGTAATATTATATATTACAATATATGCTTTACTTTTCACTGAATATGAAGAGCTGATTTTGGAAGATCCACAGCGGCTCAAAAAGCAAACCGAGGCCTTAAACACACACATCACAAAGGAAAGAAGGAAGAATCAACTTCTTCCTAGTGAAGTGTCAGTGGAAGTGCCATAGTTCTAACTCACGGGATCTCTTTGGTGCAGCGTGAGGAATTGCTAATGGAGGCATCAAAGTCACAAAAATCTTATTGACCATCCACTTCATACAGACTGTATGTATAAGTTAAATGGGAATTAGATCACTCATTGGTGAGTAAGTACACATATGCCCTGAGGCACTGGTCCACACTGGCACCAAGTGCGGCTATCCTAGCAGGAAGTCACTGCTCCTGTGCAAGATTGAGAACTCAATACATGATGCAACTTAAAAAAAATATTAATGCAGTGTGTGTATGTGTGTGTGTGTGTGTGTGTGTGTCTATAGTATCTATTATATCATATTGTAATGACATATGTTGTTGTTGGATGACCCTTGGAAGACAGAGTCTAGAAGACAGAAGTCTTAGTTACCCTGTGTCCCTAGTGTTTACTGCAACACTTGAGATGTGGATGATAGAGTATCACAGCTCTTATCTTCTGCAGAATTCAGTGTTGCAAGTCTGAATGGTCAGTAGTTTATAGTATGTCCCAGGCAACACCTGATGGCAAAGGATAATTGTTCAGGAAAGAATTTGGAAAAGGCTTAGAGGATGCTTGGACCCAGCCAAGAAGACAAAGGTTGAGGGCATGGCTTAGCCCTCCTAAGTGTACTAGAGCACTATCTCATTTTTATATTGGTTTTTGATCTAGAAAACTCTTAGTTGTGTGTACCATGAATCAGAAACCAATATTGGTGGAAGGAAAGCTCAAACTTAAAGGTCTATATACTGAGATGTCACAAATACAACAGGGAAAGGAAAGTAAGAACAAGCTGAAATAGAATGAGGCAGGGAAAAAACGGAGGGATGAAAGAATAACACACTGCAAGCAAGGACAGAGATTTAGACATGTGTGCTAGTCAAGCTCTATGAGTTAAAGTCCTCTGTGGAGAGTTTCCACAGTCGTCCTTAGAGCCTTCCTCTTTATTTGCCCCGGGGCATTCTCCCCACCTCTGCTTCAAATCCTCTTGCCCTCATTTGTTTCCTCTTATTTTTCAGATTATCCCTTTCTAATTAGCCCTTTACAAGGTTGGCTTGGATGGAAAGTCTGTCCAGATCAAATGAGGTTCACCTCAAGGCATAGCCTTCTGTATTTTTCTCCTTACATCTAAGCCCTATAGCTACTGGCAAGTGATATCCTTCATCTTTAACTGTTCTAAGTTCCAAGGACATAAGAGCCCCAATAGAGTACTCTGGACTCCTAATTCTAGCTATTTGGGGAAATCAACATCTTAAGAATTTTTTTTAAATTATGTGTATATATTTAGCTGGTCATGAACAAATTAGTTCACGGGAAAAACAAATAACTTTGATAACCTCTATTTCAGGCCTGATGAATTTGGTGTAAGTACATGAAGCTGCCCTGCAGCAGATAAGTTTATGGGCCTAGAGTTCAGGTGAAAGAGTGGGCAGAAGACATCAATTTGGGAACTATCAGATCTCTAGGTTCTATTTCCTGCTAACCTTCTCACATACTTTCAGTTTTCATTACAATATACAGATATAATTGTGTCATTGCCTATATACAAAAATCTTCAGTGAATCCCCAGAATATGAAAAATAGAGTTTTAATACTTCAAAATGGGCATCAAACACCAAAATTTGGTCCTTTATAGACTTTTCCATCAAATTTCTCCACCACTGGCTTTCCACAAACATGCTTGACAATATCCCACTTTCAGACTTTTCCTTAAGTTGTTTTCCCTCTTAAGGTTGCATTTCCCCCCTAATATCCAACTCCTAAAGTCCAGTCTCTTCATTGAGGTCCCTTATAATTTTTATTCTTCTAATAAGAAAGAAATTTCTTCTGCACAATATTTTTTAATAATGAAATTTTTATTTATCATGAAGCTGTTTGCCAAAAACAATTTGTTCCTCTATTTTATTGACATATTTATTTACGAACTTATGTCTGGACATTTTTATTCAATCTCTCAAGAAGTCAGAATAATATATTTAAGATAGATTCTGTGCTGTTTGGTGGCTTTCAAATTTTCGAAAGGAAAAGGTCTTGCTCCTGTAAGAAGTCTTTTATTTCTGTAAAGTAGTTAATCTGCATGAAGAAGAGGCTTTGAATGAGAAATTGGAGATGAGCATGGAAAGTATACAAAGTTTGTATACAAAATTTGCATACAAAGTATCCAAAGTTATAAGTTTTATGGTAGAATGTACCCACCAGAGCTAAGGTGAGGGAAAGTAAGTTACAACTCATGCATAAAATTATAAGGGACAATTAAGTAGATCATTAACTAATTAACTTAAAAGATGGCTCCAGGGACCTGGGCTGTCCTTGGGGACAGAAGAGTGGAAGTAGTTATGGGTACCTCAAAACTGTAAAGGAAAAAAAGTATTTTTGTAAACAACAACAACAAAAAATCCCCAAACAAATGTAGCCTATTCATTAACATGGGATTGTGATAGAATATGCTATGTTTATAGAATAATCAGCATTTCGGTACAGAGGAAGTATCATGGACATAAGACAGGTTAGGTAGAGATAAGAGTTTGAGTGAATTTGTAGACCATACTAAGATATTTGGATAATTTAGATCACAGGATTTTGCCTGGTGTTGTATCATATGCCTACTTTCCATAAATACTTTTTTAATGACTATATATTCTACAAAATTAATATCTCATGATTTGTTTAAGGTTAACTTGAATGTTGGATATTTAGGTATTTTTATGTTTTGTTTTGTTTTGCTTTTCACTATCACAAACATCACAACAGTAACACCATTGTAAACTTTGCTTGTGCTCATCCATGTCTGGTAATTTCCTAGTATTTCTGAGTGGAAAGATTTTAGGTTCAAAGAAGCCAAACATAGGGGCACCTGGTGTGGCTCAGTTGGTTGAAGCCTCTGCCTGGGCTCAGGTCATGACTCCAGGGTCCTGGGATCGAGCCCCACATCGGGCTCTCTGCTCAGCAGGGAGCCTGCTTCCCCTCCTCTCTCTCTCTGCCTGCCTCTCTGCCTACTTGTGATCTCTGTCTGTCAAATAAGTCAATAAAATCTTAAAAAAAAAAAAGAGGCCAAACATAAGTATGTCCCATTCCAGGTGTTCATCTTTTCTTAGATTATAAAAATGTTTGGTTGTTACAACAGCCTATTAATTAAACTCCTGCTTCCAGGCTTGCACCCCTCCAATACATTGCCTACATTAAGCCAAAGTAAACTTTCCAAAATATAAATCAGGTCTATCCTCCCTACTAAACCTCATGCAAGGGTTCCTTAATGTGTCATGTATAAACTATTCAAATATAAGAGCATTTTAAGACTTTTAATTCATATTACCAAATCGCTTACAGGAAGTTTGTGGTAACTCATACTTGAACACGCAGTGTACAAAGTATGGATCTTATCATGCCTTCACTAACACATGGTATTCTCATTTGTCACACGTGCTGTAATGATCTATTATTGTCTGTCTCTCCCATTAGTTTATTAATTAGTTAAAATAAAGAATGATGTCATCTTCGTCTTTGGATCACAATGCCCAGTGCAGCGTTAGTGAACAATGAGTGAATTAATACTACCTTACGCAAGTACTTCATCTGTATGTAGAAATTAAGATCCTTTTATCATTTGCTGTACTGAGATTTAGGGAGAGACAGGGTCAGAGCCAGAAGCTGGAGGTTCAAATAAGGGTTGAAGTATCAGACATGTAGCCAAAGGTCAAAGTAACACACAAGCCATTAGTTCAGGACATCTGACAAAAGTCAGTCTCTTTTGGATGATTCCATTTTTGTTTTAGATTCTCTAAAATGAATACTGTTTATTAAGTAATATGTAGTTATTTGACTGAAAAACCCAAGGTGAGGAGATCAGGTGATATAGCCCCACTTCAGTTATGCTCACATGAGGACAATCTTCCTGTTGGAACTAAGTGATACAAGTTTCATATACAAAGCAGGCAGTGTGCAGGGGTGGGTCATGCACTCCTCTGAGAAGCCTCCTGGGTATGAATCCTCCCTAGAGCAGTGGGACTTTCAAACTTTACTATGTAGGTGAATTACTAGGGAATCCTGTTAAAATACTAGATTCTGTTTCATTCTGCCCTTTTCAAACAAGCTTCCCAGTGTTGCTGGTGTTGCTGATGCATGGACTATTCTTTGAGTAGGAAGACGGTAGCATATTTTCTCCTCCTTTATCTACTGAATGAGAATCTTACTACTTACCTCAAAATATTTTTGTGAGACTTAAATATTAAAAATCTAGGTAACTGGTTAAATAAATACTTCATTGATGCTTTTTGTAGAATTATCATTTCATCCTTTCCAGTGGGTCTCAAACTTGCCTAGACATTAAAATCACCTGAGGAGTTTTTTAAACATACTAATGCCAGGCCTCCTTCAGACCAGTTAAACCAAAATTTCTTGGGATAGAGACCAGGCATGGTTATTTTTATAAAGCTACCCAGGTGACTTTATTGGACAGGCAAGCATAAACCATTGGCATACGTCTTTATCAACTTTCCAATGGTCTCCAAAGTTGTAATACAATTTTAGTTATTTGTGTAGCTAGGTCTCAGGGCTGTTATAATCTTCTAATATAAGGTAACTATGTGCTGATGAATTGAGGGAGCGTCCGAATTCTGAGAATGGGCCTCCAGACCCTCCCTTTGCATATGAGGTTCTTTGGAGAAGTATAGGGAAGCATCTCATGGGGGTCCGCTCTTTGGGCATCTATAGGGATCTCCAGCTCAGCAGAGCATCAGAAATCCGGCTTACCTCTGGGGCTTTGCACGTATGTGGATTCCCAGACCCTACCAGTGGGTAGACAAAGCTCTGACATCTGACTGTTATTTTAATTTTAACTCCTTTTAAATGTTTCTTAGGGATTCTGATGCCCCGCTAAGTTCAAAATCACAACATAAATATATGCTAGAGAAAGAGAAAGTGAAATTCATCTACTATGTCTTATGATAATACTTCTAATAGTGAACAAATTCAGGCTGTATCTTTAATATCCCAAATAATAGTCATTTCACTGGGAGAAAAAAAAACATGCTGTCTGTTTGGTCTCAAACAGACAAAATACAATAATTAACAGATTAATCCCTTTTTACCTAATTTGGAGGATTCTGCCTTCATTGCTGTGACTACAGTTCAGGCTCTGAGAGACACTTAAGTCTTCCTTGATTGTGACTTTAGCTTTGCTGTGCCTTGAGTTTTTGAGCTTATATTATGTATTGATAGGCCTCATAGAAAAAGGCTGAAAAGTGTTCTGTTATGCTTTAACTATAAAGTACCCTTTAAAGAACTTTCTCTTTTATGGGAAAATCCGATTGAAGTGTCTCGTGATGATCAAACACAATTATTTACAAAGGAGTATATTGCTTCAGAAAGTATAAACCACCAACGACAGGGTCCTTGACCTGAGAAGCTTAAACTTTAAAATAGGGGTAAACACATGTAAGATAACCGTAAAATAGAGTTGGTCTCAAGGTTGTAGAGGGATCAGCCTGGAGACTGTGGGCAAGCTGAGTGACATTATTCACTACCAGTGCCTCAGGAAGTACACTGACTTCTAGAAAACCTGTAGTAACTTGGGGACATAACAAGAATGGAGAATTTGAGGTTTTAGTTTTAGGCTTTCACAGAGAAAGTTGAAAACAAAATGATCACTTCAAAGTGTGGTTTCTTTTAGCTTCAGTTAACATTCTGGTGATGAGACTTATCACTATCTAGGCCAGGTTGACTGCTAATTTGGTTTTGAAGATCTTATGGGTGGGTTGTTTTGTGATGCCAAAACTTTTTCATAGGTCCATTTAATGTCCACTGTTTTCTTTGTTAGATGAAGAGATTTATATTTCATTTAACTTTTCTTAACTAATGCAGCCCAGTATAATATATTAAATAAATATGATAAAAGTTAATCAAATGCTTATCAGTCTGAATTTCATTTGCAATTAGTCTTTCCGAGTATTTTGGCTTTGGCTCCATAACATTAGTATAGGAAGGAAAATATAGTCAAATCCCTAAGTGATATTTGCTCATTGATAGTTTAATGTGTGTTTATTTTTCCTTCCAGATTTTTATTTCAGAAAATAAATCCTGGATTATGTTCTCAAAGGAATTATAACTATTTGTGTGTATCTATTCCTTAAAACCCTCTAGGCCTTTCTCCCCTGTCCTTGTGGTTCTTATAAAGGTTTAACAACTGGCAGCCCTGGAATCTGATGACCTCTTTCTTTCCTTTGACTAGATAAGGTAACACAGCTGCTAGTAAATTTTCCCACAGACTCTGCCAATGGCACTGGTGGGGAGGGGTGTACCTCTGTGGACGGAGAGGTAATCTGATCTTCACACGGATCAGACATGAGACTTGTCAGAGTTAGACTGTGTGCTATATTAAATTACACTCAATGTTTTCTGTTCTACTCCTTGAACTACTGTTCACAGAGACCACCCAACCTACAGCACTTCCTTGAGTCCATGGGGAACCCAGTTATAACTGTCCACATGGCCACTGAGCCAGCAGGCCGTCTGGAACTGGCTTCTTCAGAACCCACTGATAATGTTTCTGGAAGAGCAATTTCACATTTCCAGTGAAATCTCATCACATAAGGAAGTTAATAATCTTTGGTGAGAAATGACTTGTGCTATGAACCTGCAGAGCAGGAAATTGAGAAGCAGTCAGGCAAAGTTTAGAGATGAGCAGTTTGGATTTGGTGCATTGTCTTTCCTTAGCCAGCCCTAACTATAAGCTACTCTGTGTCTATATTTGTAGCTTCTTGCCCCCTCTCCCCGCCCTTATCCTTCAGTTCACTGATTTTCAAACCCTAGTGTGTACCAGACTCCAATTCCAGGGCCTCCACAGAGATCCTAGAATCCATGGAGAGATTTTGATTCAGAAGTCTGTTGCTACATGTTTGACAAACAAACAGGTGCTATGACTCACATGATCTAAGGATTACACTTTGACAAAGGCATCAGTAACAAAATGCTATCAATCAATCCTCTCCCAACATACTTCATAGATTATTTATATTTTACTGTGAGTTAATGTGTGATCCTACTCTCAAAAAATAACATTTTATTGGGAGATATAAGAAAAAGACCTATTCCAAGGTAGATATACAAAAACAGTAATACAGTTAACCATGTAAAACTTTTGACTCCCCCAAAACTTAATTATTAATAATCTACTATTGACTGAAAGCTTTACTGGTAGCATTAACAGTCAACACATTTTGTATATGTATTATGTACTGTATTCTTACAATATAGTAAGCTAGAGAAAATAAAAGGTTATTAATAAAATCACAAGTAAGAGAAAATACATTCATAGTATTATACTGAATTCATAAAAAAAGTGTGTATAAGTGGACCTGTGCTGTTCACACCCATGCTTTTCAAGAGTCAACTGTATAGACTGTACACATTAGATAAATTAACACATGGGGCACTTAATATTATGAACTGTGGTCATGGAAACCTTCCTAATGCTTTAATTTCTTTATTTTTGGAAAAGTTACTTTTGAAACAGAAAATTTTAAGTGGGAGGAAACCGGTGATTTTTGCCTACAATCCCAGCCAATGGTAGAAATGAGTTTGTTAATGGCTTCTTTTATGAAAGCAGAATACATTAAGTACAAGTTACACGTAAGACATTTTTGTTGTTGTTGTTCTTGAAGTCTCTTCATATATACTCTGGTCAGAAATTAAGTGTTCATCATTTGTAAATTTCTCTAAAGCAATAGAACTTGTCAGTATATCTGAAAAGGAAAAAGGACATCCTGTAAAATTAAGCTCCAGGAAAACACTGGGGCTCTTTGAAAGTCAATGCACTCTTACAAGGTCGAATAAGGGATTTAAAGACATTTTAAGATGGCTCAGTTTATTACAACAGCAACAACTGGTACTGCTCCTGCTACTTTTGTTACTCATGAGGGGTTTTTTAGGTACCTAAATGTAAAAATGTACAACAGTACAATTGTACTTAAGTCAAACTAGAGTAGTAGAAAGATTCTAAGGCTGTGAATCAGGAGACATAGTTTCTAATACCAAGGCTGGAATTTCTGGCTGTATGACCTTGATAAATAAGTTAATTTTTCCATATCCCAGTCTTCTGTAAAATAGAGCTAATAATATTTATTCATTCTATCCTAAAGATTTATTAGGAAGGTAAATAAATGTAATAGTAACAATGTTTGCATATTAAGTAATATGTATGAATGTAAGGTATGATTTTTAAAATATGTACATCCACGTATGTATACATACATGTATTTTTTTCCCCCCTGCAAATCCATAAAGTAAGCTATGTGATGGAATTAAGCCTCTTGCAATGAGCTTTCTACTCTTTGGTTCTCTTGGGTGTACTTTTCTCTTATCCTCTCTTCTCATCCTTGGAAATCATAATCCTAAACGAAATTAGTATCAGCTTAACTGGGTTTCTATAAATACTATTATAAAGATATACAATTACATTACAGAAATGATTATTAATAGGTGACATTGTTATCAAGGGCTTTACTATTTTCTAGTGATTTCTTGATATTAAATGACAAGGTTAACTTTTAATCAAATAATAAGAAGAGTTAAAATTTAAAAAGTATTTTATTTGCATAAACATATTTTCTTGAGATATCTCTCTAAAGAGAGTACTTCAGGTTCATGAACCTGGGATTTCTGTCACAAATGAAAGGATTTGTGTTATTAGCAATGGCCATTTCTAATTGGGTCAGGAAATTTTAAACTAAGATACAGACTTGGTTGCCTTTTTTTTAAAAAAATACTGAACAACTACTATGTGCAAGACACCATGCTTGAGAATGTAGGGGATATAAAAATATTTAAGTAGTGTTATGAGTGAAAAGTACCTTGAGTGAAACTCAAATAAAGAGAAACGGGAGTTCAAAAGAGTGGAGTCTCTTCAGAAACTTGGAAGGAACAGCTGTTGATTCAGAGATGCTAATTTGAACTCATTTGTAAAGGAAAGAGGTTTCAGACACAGGAGGAAGGAAGAAAGGGCATGCTAGGTAGAGAGAATATTAGAAGCAAATACATAGTGAAGGAATAGTGAAGAGATACATTAAAAAAAACCCCACAACAATCTATTTTACCCATTTTCATTCAAATTTCAAAGCACTGGAGGAACCCCTGTTTTTAATTTGCTGATCACTCACTGCTTTGGTCTGAATGTTTGTGTCACCACCAAAATTTATATATTGAAATCCTAACCTCCAATGTGATGGTATTAGGAAGTGGGGCTTTTGGGAGTTTATTAGGTCATGAGAATGGAGTCCTAGTGAATGGGATTAGTGCCCTCATAAAAGAGACCCCACAGAGCTTCTATGCTTCTTCCGCCATGTGAGGACACTGAAAATACGCTGTCTATGAACCAGGAAGGGAGACTTCACCATATACTGAATCTGCTCGTGCCTTGATCTTGGACTTCCCAGCCTCCAGAACTGTGAAAAATAAGTTTGTTGTTTATAAACCACCCAGTCTAAGGTATTTTGTTATAGCAGACTGAATGAACTAAGATATTCACATTTATAATGTTCAGGAAAAAAAAATCATCTAATTAAAAGTCGGGGGAAAAATATTGACTCTACATTTTAAATCTGCTTCAAATAAAACAGTTTTGTTATAAATACTCAATTTGAGCTATTTAAGAAAACAGTTTCCCAGCTGTTAGAGACACTGTAATAGAACACACACCAGTAGTTGCTGGAGCTGCTTTCTGTCCTGACCTTAGTATGTGAATCTGGGCAGGTCGCTGAACTTGCTGAGTCTCATTTTCCTGAGGTGTGTGGGGTTGCAGGGGAATTGAGCTAGCTGGTCTCTAGGATCCATTCCAGCACTAAATATTTACAAATTCTTATTTCCAGCATTTGGAGTTATTCATACATTTTAATGTTTAGTTTCTTTTTTCTCCAGAGTCACTAATGTCAGTCCACTTAACTTTTTCTTCCCCCCATCCCAAAACCACACATCTCTCCACTGCTTACTAGTATTAGAGATGTTATTAAACCGAATTAGGTAGGCTAGATATCATCTAGAAGAAATCCTAGGTATACTAAAGGAAGACATAAAATGAGTAGGTATCACTTTAAGGTATTTGCACATATAGGTTATTCATGTGATATGAGATCTTAGGTGCTCTGAAGATGGGCTTATTTGGATAGGAGTCTCTCCATACTCAGATGCTGAGAGCATCCTCTTGTTTTCTAATGGCAGATGAAAGATCCTTTGAGTTTTGAAATTGATTCCTATTTCAAACTACAGATAATGTTGAAGAACTAGGAATAAGGAAAGGTATAAATATATTAATAAATTGCAAATATATAGTAAAGCTTATAATGTACTAGGCATTGTACCAAACAGACTTGTTCTCATTTAATTGTTCTAATTACTGTATGAAGATATTTGTATCAGTCCCATTTTACTGATGTGGAAGCTGAGACTTGAAGAGCTTCAGATAATTGCCCGAGAGTAAATATTGGTAGAGCCAAAATGCAAGACTAACTCTAGATTTCTTCTCTTTATTGCTTTACCATAATCCCCTATATAATTTAATTTGACAGCAAATGGGGACCACAAAATATGCTTGCTTGTTAGCTAGAAAGTTTTTTTGCTTTATGATTCGTCTCATAATAAGCTTTACTTATACTATTTTTAAAAAATGTATGTATTCATTTGTGTCTGTGCATGTAGGCAGGGGAGGGAAGAAGGAGAGGGAGAGGAAGAAGATCCTGAGTTAGACTCCCTGCTGAGTGGAGAGCCAGGCAGAAGGCTCCATCACAGGACCCTGAGATCATGACCTGAGCCGAAACCAAGTCAGATGTTTAACCAACTGAGCCACCTGGGGCCCCTCACTTATGCTATTAAAAGAAGAAAATAAGGTATTGAAATATTTAACCCCGGTCAAGAAATAACACTAATGACTAAACCAACATAGTGTATAGTCAAAACACATTCTCTGTTCTTGTCCTTTTTTTTCTATTTTTACTCACTATGGCATCATTCCATTGGACACCTAACCCCCAATATTAGCCATCTCTATAGGTAGTAGAATTAACTGTGGCTTCTAAACAAACTCAGTTTTTATAGAGTGAAGTGGCCCCATCTAAGAGACTATAAGCTGCCATGTTTCCTTTCAACAGTTTAACAAATACTGTCTTTTATTGGCTGGAAAAAGAAAATGGCCAAAAGCATTTACACTCTTTTGCCTTTTAATGTTTGAAAGTTTGATTACAAAATGCGATAAGATGTTTTGGACTCTTTGATATCATTTCTTTCTTTAGAGCACATGTGGTAGAGCAAAAAGACAGGGTATTATTTCCTTGCTGGACTCACATAGAGCCTAGTCAGCCAAGGCAATTTCACGGAGCCTGACCAAAACACCTTGGCTGCTGCCCCCACACATGTGGGAGGTGTTTTTGGCTGAGGACGATGGCTTGAGTCAGTGATTGCTGAATGCCCTGTATTTGGCATTCTACTTTTCATGTAAATAGTTGGGAGAACAGAGCAGGCCTTCACGATTGTACCTTTACTGACTGAGAGATTTTGGTGAATAAACATCCACCTAGTTGTTAACTCCATTGGGCTTTTTTATAGGTTAATATTTTGTGCTTTCTTATTTTGAAGTTCTAGTTGATGTTGCTATTTCTTTGATACTCATTGATCAAATATCAATTTGATATTTCTTTCTAAGCTACTCTGATGCATGAATTCAGAAGCATGTATTTGGCACATTATTTCTCTATGATTGCGTCTTGTATTTTGTTTAGCTTTATTTTCTTAGTTTGACAAAGTTTCTTAGGAGCATGTTCCAGATTCTCAAGACACATACTCATTTACTGTTTGCTGAGTGCTTAGTGCAATGCTGAGTGTATAACAAACATCTATTAAGTTTTTAATTGATTGAGTTCACTTGGCTATTGGCTGACTCTATGGAAGTAATAAATGGGTATTTAGAGTGGGCCAGTGAGCTGAGTTTGTAAAAGCACAGTGTAGTTGTCCATTGGGGTTGGATGGGTGTTCATCCCTAGATGGAATAATTTGATTTATGAATGTTGGCTACTGTATTCAACCAACTCCTCACAAAAGTGTGAGACTAATTGCAAGAAGAATAAAATAGCAGGAATAAAAAGCAACAGCTTACAAGTATTCTCTAAAATGATGGTTAAGGAATGACCCTCAAGTATTTGAAAGTGAGCAGAATAGTAAAATAAATTTCTTTCTTTTTCATTCTCTCACATACCTCCCTATTTTCTTCAAACCCCCTGCCCCCAGCCAACTCTTACCTCTTTTTTCCTTTCTTCAAAAAATATTGAACCCCTTCATGGACCAGATACAGTTGCTAAAGGTAATAAATACAATGACAAAAGAGATATGCCCTGACTTCTCTGCTCACATTTCAGTGGAGGAAACAGACTGGAGCTGGTAGGGGGAGTTAATAAAGCAACACAGAATGAATGTGTTCTGTGAAGGGAATAGTATGTGCAAAGGCCCAGAGGTAAAGGAAGGAAGGCCTGATTAGAACAGACAAAATAATGTTAGTATGATTTTGGGTCAGGAGAAAAGGTGTGAGACTTAATGTTGAAGTAGTATAAATGGACTACATTATAATGAAAAACTTCATCAATGCTACGAGGGAAATAAGATTTTATCCCTTAGAAAAGTATCAGGACTTTAAGCAAAGGAATGGTATACTCAGTTTTATGTTTTTCATAGCTCAGACTGACTGGGCCAGGGGCTGGGAAAAGACAGGAAGCTGAGATAAGATATTAACCGTGAGGACTGAAATAGGTGAATGGATTTGAGGGATATCAAGAGGACTTGGGGACTAGTTGCAGAGAGTAAGTTAAGGATATATACATTTCTAACCTGAGTCAGTAGCACCAGTTACTGATATAGGAAACAAAACAAAAATAAGTTAGGGAAGGGAAATTAATGAATTTAATTTTAGCTCTGATAAATTTAAGTTGTAGAAATAACTTTAAGATCAAAATGCACCATGGACAATTCTTTAATCTAAGGAGCTTGTCATCATATTATACATTTTCATAGGGTTAGTTTTATATTCTTCTTTGCGACTGCTAGGTCCCCCCAAAAATGGAGCCCCCCCATGTTATGCCCCAATAATGGGTCCGTGATTAAAGGAGCAAGACTGATATAAAGCGAAGGTCAAGCAAAGATTTATTTCACGCCAGCATCAAGAATCTAACCGAACGTTCAGGGCCGCACCTCTTACAAGAGAGGGCGACTCTTCTCTGTTTCACAGACTAGCTTTTAAGGGCAAAGGCCATGCGGTCGGGCCTGGCCACACACAGGTGACCAATGAAATTGTGACACACACAGGAAACTCCAGAGTGATGCTAGGTGACCAATTGAATTACAATTTACCCTAGTAGACATTAGAACCAGTCTATTACACCTTGATTAGGATTGGCGCCAAAAAGGATCCCCAGAGGGCGGGGGTCCCTACTCCTTGGTAGCTGAGGAGACAGTATGCAACCCCCCACTGATCGGATGTCTCCACCTGGCCTGACCCATCCTTGTATTTGAGCTTTGTTACCTGAGGCTGGTTTCTGAGACTTGTCTCCAAGTAAATCCCCTGGGGGAAGGGGAGCAAGGACAGTTTCTAAATAGGTCCTTACAGTGACCTTCATCATTATTATTATAGACAACATTACCTACTTGCTTTGCATAAACAAAGGCTGTGAGGGACACAAAGGCACATAAGATATATCTCTTCCTTTGGGGAGATCAGAGCATGGATGGGTAGATAAGACCTACACTAAAAAACAGAAAACTGACAAAATCATGTTCAGTGAAAGGCTAATATAAGTATTGCAAATAACAAGTGTTACAAGATTGCCAATAACAGAAAGGCTAAGGTGGATTAGGGAAGGTACAAAATAAAGGTGATGTTGGTCTTGATAAGGTATAGACAAAGGAAGGTGATGAAGACAGACATTTCTAACGTGAGGGCAGAAGTGAAGGGAAAATGGATAATTTTATTCATAGTTTTAATGTAATATATGTTGTGAAAAATAGTACTACCTATGCAAATTCTCGCCCATCATGTTTGTAGTTAAAAGAATGATAGGTTACCAGTACATATCCATTCAGGGCTGTAATTTCTACTTTGGGCATTAAGGCTTGCACCTATGTAAAAAGTTTACTAAACCAACCATGAAATGGTTTTTCTCTTAGGAAAAACCAGAAGGATAGAGATTCTTTGCATGGATTGGCTTTGCTCAGCCTTTGCCTCTGATTTCTTAAATAGTGCTATGTAAGCAAGTTCACTGAGAGTTTGTTGTCCTCTCTGCAGTTATTTAAAACAAATTGAAAGTACATTAATGTGGGACCATTGGCATTGCTATATTTAAAGTAGCCAAATAGAATTAAAATACAAAACTATTTACTTGGTGAGCAAATGTAGTCTAAAGCCCCATGAATTAGAGCAATTCTGTCCAATAGAAATATTAAGAGAGCCACAAAGGCGAACCACATATATGATTTTGAATTTTCTAATAGCAACATTAAAAGAAGTAAAAGGAAACAAGTGAAATTAGTAGCACATTTATTTAACCTGATATATCTGAAATACTATCATTTTAATACCTAAGAAACATAAAAATGTATTAGGGAGATATTTTCATTCTTTTTAACATGAATTCTGTGAAGTCTGGTATTATTACATATTTATAATTACATCTAACTATTCTATCTCAGTTTAGACTAGGCACATTTCAAATCTTCAGGAAAACTTGACTGCCCTATTGGATACCATAGGGCTAAAGGTTAGAGTGGCAAACAGATTTTCACCCTTTTATCTGAACTATGATATTCAGGTTGCCAAGTACTGCGCATCTCTGGTTGGCTCTGCAGATGCTTTAACTCTTTGTGAAAAGATTCTCAGCAGCAAAAGAAATAAGGGCAAAAACACAAAAGAGAATTAACTTCTCTTAAACATCTTGTGGGCTCCAGGCAATGGGCTAGACGCTTCATATTTGCTTCATCAGTTGTTTGTACTGAGATAGACTTATGCAAATAAATTCGTAAACAGACAAATAAACAAATAAGGAATTACTTATCACACAATAAATCCAATGGACAAGGACATTGAAATTCAGAGACATTTAAAAAATTACCCAAGATTACATAGCTAGTAAGTTGCAGACCATAAATAGCATCTAGATCTATTTGATTCTGAAACTGGTGCACTTTCCATCATACTTGCTGCTTCCTAAAGCACATCCCTGGTTTGGCTCAATCAAACATTCGGTAAAGTGAACCAACATGATTTTGCAGTGGAATACAAGCTCTTGGCAAGATCTTATAATAGAAAAGATACCAAAGAAAAATTATTTTAAAGAGATGTTGCTGAATCTGGCTCCTGATATATCCTGAAGTTTAGTGAGGAAAAAACAGTTCCACTGGATTACTCAGAAAAGGCAAATGAGAATTTTGAGGAGGAATACAAAATGAATGGATTGGATCCGAAAAAGGAGTAAGGAAATCTCAACCTTAATACAGATTTTGCATTCAATCCACTAATGCACCTTAAATTCACTTACGAGTTTTGCTATTCCAAACATCTGAGGAATGAAAGGTATTAGTTAACATACAGCAGAAGCACCCAGAAAACTGATCAAATACAAATTCCTAGACCTCACCTCTGGAGATTCTCATTCAGTAGATCAAAGGAGAGACCTGATAATCTGTATTTCTTTTTTTCTTCCTCCCTCCCTCCCTCCCTCCCTCTCTCTCTCTTTCTTTCTGTCTTTCTGTCTTTCTGTCTTTCTTTCTTTCTTCTTCCTATCTGTGTTTCTAACAAGCTCTAAGCAGTTGCTGTTGCTGCTGGTCTTGGGACAACACTTTTGAGATGTACTGGTCTAGATAGTGAGGATGGGTAATACAGTAGAATTATAAAGTCATTTTGTCTTTAGCTCTCTGAAAGCTGTTTCTGAATTCTTGACCTTTTCTCTTTTTGGTTCATTCTTCCTGAACTCTATAGATCCTAGTAAAGCTTTCAAGTTGTTCAAAGAAAAAGCAGGCCCAACTTCATAAGACCTTGATTCCTATTTGGATACTGACTCTATGGCCATAGATCACTATATGACAGAGGTATATTCAGTACTGGTCAGTCAAAGTAGGAGAAAGTGTAAAGACATTATCAACAAGTTCTAGAATCCCCAAATTTATACCAGTCCCCTGCTCTGGAATATTTGTATTTCAGAACACTGAAATAAAATATTAAATAGATAAATGCAGTGGTCTCTGAAGAATTGCAGTGAATGAGATAAGATAGAAATAGAAAATTGGTATGTGTTCTGATTCTCAAAAAAAAAGACAAAACAAAAACAAAAAACAAGAGAGAAATCTGCTTCCACTATCAAGAGTACAGTAGCCATGCCTTTGTTTTTCAGTTATTCATGAACAGTAGTGTGTGATTATTTATTAGTAACATTTTTTAAATATCATAAGAAAAAATTGGGGTTGTTGAGCTCATCATGCTTCTCTAAAGATAAGATATTCTGTTTTTTTGTTTGATTGGATTTCTGGACCATGAGGAAGTGTGATAAAAAATTAAAAGCAAAAACAAATACCATATGATCTCTCTTATATGTGGAACCTAAAAAAAATTAATTAATTAAAAACAAGCTCATAGATACAGAAAACAGTTTGCTAGTTATCAGAGGTAAGAGGTAAAGGATAGGGAGAAATGAGTGAACTATAATTTTTCGTTTAAATAAATTGTTTAAAAAAAAGACAGTTTAAGCAGGGAGTTGACATCTACTTTTATATCTTCTCATGAAGAAAGTGAAGAAACTTATCAGATGTAAGGACAATAAGAGGTTAATGGCAAATGTAGTTGATTGTAAGATTTCCGTCACTCTAGAGTAGGTAGTTTTTAGAATGTCACACCTTTGGCCTTGGGTTTCTTTTCCATTCTTAAATAAGATGTGGAAAAAACTATATATGGTATTCTCATCAAATTTATAGATAATAAAATAGGGAGATAGTGTGATTATTTAGGGATGAAAATTTGGAGTGAGAGACGGTTTCTAATAAAATAAGTTTGAACAGCAGCTGTACATGTAAAAGATGACAGGAACTTAGTATAGAAGTTTATGCTAAAACAGTATGGAGTTACAGAAAAACATAAACCTATTACATGAGTCAGTTCTGGGACCAAAAAAACAAAAAACAAAAAACAAAAACAAAAACAAAAACAAAGCAAGACTTGATTATATTAGTTTAAAATACAGTATTTAGAACAAGATAATCATTTGTTCTGCTTTACTTCCTCCATTCACATTCAAAATAGAATATTGAGTTCAGTTTTGGGGAGCCTTCTTTAATAATGGATATAGATAAACTAGAACAAACTCAGAGGACAGTGATTAGGAGAGGTATAGAATCAGGAGCCATGCCATGCTGTATGAGGAAATGAGTTTATTTTTATCCTTTCTTTTGCTGCATTTCTACCCCATCTAGTCACTCATATCTGCAATTAGATCTTCAAGGATTATTCCAGCCAATACATATTCTTTCTTTTTTTAAATATTTATTTTATTTACTTTAGAGAGAAAGATGGAGAGAGAGTGAGAGAGTGTGCACGGGTGGGGGAAGGGGTAGAGGGAGAGAATCTCAAGATTCCCTGCTGCATGTGGAACCTCACACAGGACTCAATCTCACCAACCTGAGATGATGACCCGAGCTGGAATCAAGGGTCAGACAATCAAAGGGCTGAGCTACCCAGATGCCTCTCTAGCCAATATATATTCATTATTTTCCTTCAAACCTCCACTTTCTAATGCTAGAAATGGATGGATGATACTAAAATACATCTAGCATGCCCTTTATTGTGATCCCTTGAAGCTAAAGTAGAGCCACATTAAACAACCAGTTTGTCTCCCTTCCCCTTTGTTTGCCCTATGGGCCTTCTCATTCTTCAAAACCAAAGATGCCTTCATAGGAGGAAATTTTTCCACTCTCATTACTCTAAAAATGAAGGGGAAAAAATGGGGGAAAGACCAATTCTCGTCCAAAGTGGCATGTTGGATGACTCAAGATATTGAAATGCTATGCCTTGAACACCATATTTTGTTTAGTTCAGCAGATAAAATTTATACCTAAGATGGGAAGTAGCAGTGAAAGAGACAACATAAGAAAGAACTAGAGGAAAAGGATGATTGACTTGTCTATCCTTTCAGTGCCTGGCACAGTTTATGGCATGCAGTAATTTCAAGAAATACCTAGGGATGTGTTGAATGAGTAAATAAATAAATGACTCAAGAGAAAATAGACTGTCATGGTAGATACTCAAGTAAATTATCAGATGTGGTAGAGTAGTTCATGCACTAGAAGGTTTGTTGGAATCCCTTTGACCTGAAAATCTGGGATTTTTCTTTACATTAAACTGTCCTTTATTCTTCCAATAATACATCTCTACTTTTTTGTGGTTTCTGTGGCTGTCCTTTCTGACCAAACCTTTGGTTGGACATAGTCTGCCGCCAATTATAAGTATTCCTAGATCTTCTAACCTTAAACCCCTACCTGTGTTCCATGTTTTGGTGATATATGATATGTAAGGCAAAATTTCTAACTTACAAAGTTCAAAATACATTTTACCAATATTTTAAGCCCAGATACCATTGGGGGATTTGATAGAAAAAAATGTGGGACATATATTTTGTTACCTTATTCTCCCTGAGAGAAAATTGCCTTGCTCTCTTTTACTTTCATTCCTCTAAGATAACCTAATGTAAAGAGCAAACATTGCTCATCCAACAAACCTAGACATGAATTTCATTTCTGCCACTTAATAGCTAGATGACCTTTACTTTTCTGAAGCTTGGTTTCCTCAACCATGAAATTGGATAGCAGTATTTACCTTATATAAGATTTTTGTGGAAATTGATTGAGATATTAGACTGTAAGTATACAATTCTTGGTGTATAATAGGTTCTAGGAATGGTGAGGGCAATTCTGATGATGTTGACAAGGATGATTAAGTAGTACCCGTTTGTTTCTTCTTCTCTGAATAGTATCAAGTTCCAAGGGACGACATTATAGATGTGAAAAGAACAATCTTAAGGCATTGACTATTTTTACTATTTCTCATGAGGTTTTACCAAATAATTGAAACAAGCAGAAAAAAATGCCACTTGCTCATAAATGCCAATTCAGACTATTCATTCAGACTATTGTCTTTGTAGGAAAGTTAGCATTTATTTCAGCTATATTGAAATCCTATACTGAGTAGGCCTGTACTGAAAAGACAGCCAGAGTCATGTTAAGGAAACATAGCTTGACTCAAATCCAGTTGTAAATAAATTTGAATCTTTCTTGATGAACAGGAGTTAGGTTTCTTTATCTTCATGAGAAAGAAGAGGTGGAGGCTAGAAAAGAAGTTTATTTGAAATATTTGCACAAATCTTTGACACATTAATGCATTCAGTCCTTTGAAATGAAGCCTATTTTTGCCTTTACTGCTTTCTTCATAAACATATTGTGCCGGAAAACTATAATTGGAAAATCATTTCTACCATTTGTCACCAATTTGGCTGCTTCATTTGGAGAACTATGCCAGTTTTAAGTGAGGGAAATAAAGAGATCATTACATAGCAATGTTGGTTTTTCTGCCTATCTAAAAATAATGAGGACCACGACACAATAAATTTGAGTATGAAGAACAGCCCTGCCCCTGAAGATAGTCATGATAAAAGGGCTGGCTGGGCTCATAGACTTAGGCACTCTGGATACCAACAGGTTGGACATTTATATCTGCCATTGTTCAGTGATGCTGAATTTACATGGAAAAAAAGCAAAATAATTAGCTCTTTGACTCTAAATAAATGCCGTCTAGAGTAGTTGTAAGGTTGGCACCAAAAATACCCATTTGAAGTGGGCTTCTTTCTGACATTCAATGCTGAAAGTATAGTCAAGAGCTCAATAAGACTCCAATAGGAACTATAAAACTGTGGTTATTTAAAAGTGCAAATCTGGTATATCTTTCAAGTATTAAAAACAGACATTCTCCTTGGCAGTTGTCAGAAGAAATGTGTCTTAGCAAATTTCCTGACTGAACTAAAGTATTCAGCATTTACTTAAAGATTTTGAAGCTATGGCCCAAATTATAATTAGCATATTTGTTACTGGCACTGAATTCTTTCTTTCCAGGAAACAGATGTAAGAGCAGAGCTGAAAGTGATAAAAATTTCATTCTTAATCAGTATAGAAAACCATTCAGTGATACTTTTTCATTCCTACTCTTGTCATTCACGGTACAAATTTTACCAATATTTCCTACTCATGCACAGGAACAAGCCATGGCTAATGCCCTGAAAAGGCACGCCTCCATGTTGTTAAGATGACAGGCAGTCATTGCTACACAGCTTAATCTATATCATGAATGTTCTAATATCACAATGCTTTTGGCTGCAGTGAACTTAACTGAAAATTTGAGCTGTTGATGGCAGTTAATATTCAGATAAACCTTGAAAGTGACAGCCAGCCAAGGGGAAGAGTGATGAGATTTGTCATCAGTCAAAATTCTAAGCAAAATGTAATATTTTGTTCTAGCTTCTTTTTAAAAGTAGAAACCTTGCAGCTCAGGAATTGTTTTGGGTCTATCCCAAGACAGATTGAGATGAACAAACACCCGTTACTTACCCATTCGCAAAAGGCTGACTTCTTTAACTTGTCTATGAGGGACTGAGTATTAGTCTGCCTGGCACTGTGGAGTGTATTTTTCTCCTCAATCAACGATTTCAGCCAAATAGCTCACTTGGCTAATTTTTTTGTTTTGGTTTTATTGGATTTGATCAGCTCTTGGAATGAATTTACTAAATCAGCTGGTTGTGCCGTTGGCTCTGATTCACTATTTGGCTTATTAGAGGCCCTCAATATAGTTAAAAACCACATGCAATTCATAGGAGACCAAATAAATGCATGTGGATATCTGTGCATATATACAAGGATTTATCTCTGCCTCTTACTTTTGCTTTATCTTTGAGTTGGGGCAGCATCTTAAAGCTTATCCATTTTTATGGGCAGAAAGTATTTGCAATATTCTCATTGATGTGTTCTCTTCCTCTTCCTCTTCAATATTCATCTTAAACGGTGGAAAATCACAGAACAAAACAGGGGAATCAAGAATCTTTATTTTTATTCCTTCACATATTATGTAAAAGAAATCAGACAATTAGCTTTTCTTTTCCTAATTGAATGGCACACTTTTGAACACATGGTATGTGTTGTTAAATAAAGGAGTGTCTGGTAACTTTCAATGAAAAGTCTACAGCTTGACTGAATTCTTCACTGAATTTGATGTAGAAACTCTCTGTCTTTCCTCTCTTCTTTTTCTCTTCTCACCTCTCTCTCTCCTCCCTTTCATTTTTCAACAAAATCCAAACATAAAAATGCCATTTTCCAAATTATACCCTGTGGCACTCATTTACAGCTTATTTCTAAATCTAGGGCAGATACCCCTAAGAGATGATCAAAGAGATGGAGGATCTTTTCTGCTGTTATGATGATTAAAAATTTGCAGATAATAAAATTTTAGAATGGGGTGATGATGGAAGAAATAATATGTAATTTGATGCATTAAGATCATAAATGTCTGAGAAGATTCTGTTGGAGAAATATGGAAAAATACGGCAATTCAGGGAATTAATAAAAATAGAAATCTAGATTAAGTGGAAAGGATACTGGTTTACATTTCTACCTTCAAACTTTTGGGTGTGGGAATGAGCCATCTGATTGAGATATTTTCTGAGCCAGTATTAGAATCACTCATCTATGTCACAAACAACAGCATTGTGGGTGAGGTAGAGTATGTCATAACACCCAGTTTGGTGTTGGTGACCACTAGAATCCAGAGAGGGGAAAGAAGTTCCTAGGCTTGTCACTCAGAGGTTGAATATAGGTGCTTATTAGGAAGGCAAATATAATTTAAGGTCCAAAGTGGGCACTTTTCAGAGTGAAAGGAAAAGCCATTCATATTCATGCTGAGACAACATGTATAGACTGGCCTAATCCTGGGTAAACTGGATATATGTCACCCTACTTAAAGGCAGAATGCTATGAAGCAGACCTCTCTGGAGACATCTCTGGTGTAGAGTTTCAGAGTTGCCAAATATTTCCAAAAATTTAGTCTTATTTGTGTCACAATTTTTTATTGAGGTATAATTTACATAAAATAAAATTCAGAAAGTATAATGTTTGGTTCAGTTATTTTCTCAGTTTCTGCTATGGACTAAAGGTGTCCCCCCACCAATTCATATGGTAAAGTCCTTAACCCCCAATGTGATGGTATTTGGAGATGGGGCCTTTCAAAGATAATTAGGTTTAGATGAGGTCATGACAGTGGAGTTTTCATGATGGAATATTTGCTCATATAAGGAAAGGAAGAGACATCAGAGCTGTCTGCCAGGCATGTGACAACACTACAGAGAGGTGACCTTCTGCAAACCAGCAAAGAGCTCACACCAGCAACTAGGAACTGAGTTGACTGGTATCCTGATATTGGACTCCTAAGCCTCCAGAACTTTAAGAAATAAATATTTTTATTGTTTAAATAAATGTTTTTATTGTTTAAGCCACCCTGTCTGTGGTATTTTTTTATACCACCTGAAGCTGACTAAATCGCATACACCTGGGTATCTACCAACCAAAACAAGATCTAGAATAAGTAAAATGACTTTCAGATTCATCTATGTTTTCAGAAGTATCACTATGTGCTTCTTTTTATTGCTGAGTAGTATTCCATCATGTGTATGACACACAAGCAAACACACACAAACATTAGCCATCTCCATTACTCGGTAAGTTCTATGTGTGACCTTGGCTTGGATGCCTTCAAGGCCCACATTCTTTCCACTGTTTTGGAGTTTAAGGAGGATTCAACTTAGACTATGATATTGATGAAATAGTTGAGTTTCCAATGTTTTAGTTTGCACGTAATGGAGAATTAATATTCAGCCATTCTGGGGAAAATAAATAAATAAATAAATCACACATATTTAACTAGTTCCTTAAAAATCGACCTTATTTTATCCACAAGTTAATCAACTTGCTCTATACCTTGATCTTCAGAGAACATTCAGCCTTTATTTTATGTATACTAGATACAAATTCCAGTACCTGTTCAAAACTATACTCTCTGGAATTGATAAGACTGACAGCCTTAAAAAACAGAATCAAAATTTATCTAAAAGGTTCCATAAGGAGTATAGTTGCCCTGATTATGGTGGTAGAATTAATAGTAAGATTATATCTTCCAGATATAGGAAGATGGGGGCATCATTCTGATATTTCAGTAAATACAAGATCTTATAGATAGATGATTTTTATAGGAGAGGGAAAGTGAGGGCTCAGAAAATATTGGTTTTAAAAAAATCTCCATACGACTTTTAATTATATTATGCCATTGTCTTATCATTGCAAATTAAAAAGATATTATATGTGTGTGTTTATTTATTTTAAGTAAATGTGATAAATTTACATATATTACATATATGTAATTCAAGTCCAGTTTCATATAGGGGTTATAAAGATATTAATACTTTCCTCATCAAGCTTTGCATACTATTAAAATAATGAGGTGTTCCTGGACATATATCATTTTTATGTGAGAATCATAGCCAGCTCCCACAACAGAAGTGGATTGCAACTTCTTTTTTATTTTGGCAAAATGACACATGATATGACACTCAGCTTATCCACTAAAGAAACTTGTGTATCAGTGACCTTTTCCTAACATCACTTTCCACACCTTGAAACTGGCCTTTCCTTTTGATTTCCATGGCTCTTTAGGGTAGTTGGGACATTTTAGCTAGAGGAATTTTACAGGTTATGTATCATATTTAACGGTGAATTATTTTCAGATTTGTATGCCATACAATGAAATATCTCATGGCATAAATCTTAAGTACAAACTAAGGAGGTATATCTCTAATAGTATGGTTTCCTTTAGAGGCCATATTCTTTCTCATTTTCTGTACTTTTTTGTAGGTATTATCCCAATATATAGATAAGATCCATAG